>NC_084461.1:136827500-137127500 GCF_027409185.1 Cynocephalus volans
GTGGGTTAATTTTGTTGGCCCGTGAAGGAGCCTCAATTGGGGAGGGGGTGATAAAGGGACCCGGCTCTTCTCTAACTTCTTCCTTCTAGGAACCCTGTTATTCCTTCAAACGAGGAAAGGTGGCAGTTACTTCCCTGTCTCTCGCGGCCTCACTTTCTGCAGAGGTTCACCGAGCTAGCTGCTTCGCAGGCAGCCGTAGAAAAACCGAATGGGTTTTTCTGAGATGTGACAGAAATAAGGCCAAGGGCAGGTCTTGGGAGATGGCTCTTGCAGTCAATGTGACTGGAAGGGGAAAAAAATAAATTTTCTTAAGGGTCGTTTCTTTAGAAATGCGGTGGTGGCGGGTGGGGGTGGGGATGGATATTTAAATTTAAATAGGATTTCCCCGCGCTTTGTGCCTAATTATAGGAAACTTTTCCAGTGTGATTTCACCACTTTTATTTAACAATTCTAAAGATGTGCCTATTGTCAACCAATTAAGAACTTTTTAGTTTGACATCTGTTGCTGCAGGCCTTAAGTGGCTGCTTCCTGATTAGGAATTGGAAGCGAGTTAAGGGGGTATTTAATATTCAGGTAGCCTCGCTAAGAGCTTAGATGATTAACATCCATTCTCTTTTAGGACCAAAATTTTTTCACAGTTGGAGAAAATCAGAGATTGCTTTTTAAACTGAAAGGGAGCCTACTTTTTCACTTCTGATTTTACATTTGAAACTCTTAGTAAGGCTTATTCACGGGGCTTGAATGCCCAGAGATAGGAAGTGACCATGCCAAATACATACAGCACCTAAGAAGCTGGTTAATTTCTTAAACCCATTATCTGATTTACTTTCAAGCCCTGTGCATAAAGCTTTCATTAAGTCTTTAATAAATAAAACATCTTCGCTGTCCTTTCTTCCAGGCTCTTCCCTCCCACTTGCAATTTTTTTAAAAAGTTGACTGTTATAATACATTTGCAGTCCTCGCATGGAAAGGTGCTGATTTTAAATGGTTGGGGTGAGTTAGTGGCTTTCTTATTATAAATTTCTATCAGTGAATGAATGAATGGAATTCTGAGAGCAAACAATTGGCTAGACAGCAAGGTGGTCCCTGATTAGGTCACATGTTGGAAAGAAATGCTTAATTCTAGGACGGCAATGAATCCATCCACTTGGAAGCACTGCCTACCCTCTGTGTATGTTGTTAGAAGTATTTACTTGAGCAGTTTATAATATTTTTCAGTCCTTAAAAAAAAGAAATTTCAAGTCCTTTAAAGTCCTTGGATGCTTTCACATCTGAATGATTTCACTGGTGCAAGTGGGGCTCCATTTACCCGTTTACCCCATTAGAAAACCTGTGTTGGGCTATGTTGATCAATGTTGATCATTTCATACGCATTGTCTAGAAGAGAGGCAGCCTAAGCCTAGCATTCCCAAAAGGTAATGCTTCTGAAGGAGTAGGGTTTTGAGGTGGAATCACTCACAATTTGTTTCAAGGTGGTGGTGTGGAGTCATTGTTTCTGAAAGGGATTCTGTTTCATTCTCACAGGCTTGGGCAGGAATTCAATTCCAAGTAACTGCTGTGTTACAAGAATTTTTAGCTGTTGCAGAAAGTGGGGGGTAAGGGGGGAGGTAACACACTGGAAAACTAAAAAGCACTATGTTACCACCCTCCTGCCACCACCCCACCCCTAAACAACACTAAGCTCTAAAGTTTCTGAAAACCAGTGTGTACTTGAAAATGGTTAAGGAGAAACAGTGACTATAACAGCACCAAAAATTCAACTCAGGCAGTTTATCTCATTTTACATAGACATTGGCAGTGTTCTATGATTTATTAAGATACACTTGCAATATGCTTTTTTCTCTTTTAACATTTTATTAATATATTACATAAATAGGTTTTCTAACATTAAACTAAATTTGCTCTCTTAAAAAAAAAAGAAAAAGACTTGCAAACATTTCTCCAATTGACATACAGATTGAGTTTCCCTAATCTGAACATCCAAGATTTGAAATGCTTCAAAATTTGCTCATTGGGGCATTTAGGATTTTGGATGTTCAGATTACAGATGCTCAACCTGTATATAATCTGCAAATATTTTAAAATCTTAAAAAAGTCCAAAATCTGAAATACTTCCAGTCCCAAGCATTTTGGGCAAGGGATATTCAGCCCGTATTCCTGCTTTTTTCCTGGAGAAAAGTAGAAGTTAAGGATAGTATAAAGGAAAATGTTGGGGGAGGAAAGGACATGTGCCGGAGGTCAGAAGACCTAGGAGACCTTAGCCATGTCAGTTCTCCACTCTGGGTGGCTTTAGTTTACTCTTCTAGAAAATGAGATTGAGGCCAGTAGGGTTGCATGAGTTATTGTTAAATTCTCTTCCAGCTAGGATTCCATTATTCTAATGTCCTGACCTGAAATCTAGCCAAAGCTTTAGGAAATCACCTATTCTGCCTGTGGTTCTCCTACTAAGTTTGTCACTCTTTGTACTTGAGGAGCAGCTTAATCTCTCAGAGTTTACACACCAACCTGGCTAACACAAAGGACCAGCTTCCTCTGGGATACAGAGCGCACTTTGGTGTGCTTTCTTCCTGGAGAAAAAGTCATGTCCAGTAGTATATACATCAGTGAAGTGGGATTCTTTGGAACAGTGCTGTGTCTGAAAGTGCTATGAGAATTGAATCTGGCAAAGCTATCCCAATTC
Source organism: Cynocephalus volans (assembly GCF_027409185.1). NCBI lineage: Eukaryota > Metazoa > Chordata > Mammalia > Dermoptera > Cynocephalidae > Cynocephalus > Cynocephalus volans. Next base: position 136,830,182 of record NC_084461.1, read on the forward strand.
GTAACCATGTAAGTGGTTGCTTTTACTGGTCTAAGCTAGTTTTAGGTGTAAGGGACTGCCTATATCGATGCATCAGCATTTATTGACTACCCGCTGATTGCAAGACACCATCACAGCATAAACTTAAAACTACTTATGACTCACTAATCCAACCACGTGAAAGTTATAATTCATCAGAATAAATAGTTTTTATTATCTTCCCCTTGAAAAGGACTGAATTAATCAATGTTGATGTCCTGTCAGCTTATTACATAAACTCAAATTCAGAAGTCTCTCCAGAACATTTGTGCAACATCTGTTTCAATATCAACAACCCCAAGTCATTTATACAGGCATTCAGTTTCTGTGAGATTTTTGAGTGGTTCCCCTAGCCAACCCTGGTACTTACATTCTTAAATAAAAACATATTTTTCACATCTTAGCTGCTGTTGTCATCTTCACTTCACTAGTTTGCCTCCAGCCTATGTTAGAAAATCAGCGGTAGTATCCACCCTCTTTTATGTGGTTCCACCTTGTGAGAATTTCCCTATCTCTTTCCACTTCTCTTTGTGGATCAGATGTGAGGTGGTCCAAGAATTATAAATTGATACATGGAAATAAAGTTTTTCAGAGAGTTATCACCCTAGAATAGTAGCAATAGAGTTATCACCCTACAATAGTACACAGTCTCTTCTTTCTTGCTTTCCACCTCCCCAGGGTAATGCATTCCAGCCCACTGAAGTTCATAACTCCTACAGATCCGAAAATGTCACATCACTCCCTGCTTCAAAAACGTTTAGGGACTCTGTTTTGTCTGAAGGAAAGTATAAGCTGTTCTCATGCTCCAACCCCTGAATTTCTCGTTGTGCTTCTACATGGGCAGTCCCCGCCATAACTGACACTGCATTCCCTGGCCCTTCTCACTCACCCCTTCTGTCACTCTCATTGGAAACTCTAAGTCTTGTCTCTCCTGCCCATCTGGAATACTTCCTGTCTGCCTACAAATCCTTCCTTCTAGTCAGGGGCCTCTATCCTGACTGTCTCTGCTGCAGGAATCTATCCATCCCATTGCTGAATCCATCCCATTTATTGTCTTTACTATTCAGTGGAGGCTTGGTTTATAGACACTGCCCAGTGTAGTGTTAGCACTCTCTTAGTGTGTTTTTCTTGTTCTGCAACTCAGTAGTAAGCTTCTAGAAATTATGACCCACATCTTGTTCTTCCTTCTGTCTCTCCAATGCTTTGCAAAGGAGAAAAGCACCGTAATTTGACAGATTACCTGTTGCTGTTTCCATGGAATTGGCAACTCTGACTTTAACTTCCTTCCCTTCAGGTAAGGCACCTGTATATCTGCGATTTTCACAAAAATTTCATCCAGAGTGTCCGAAATAAAAGGAAGAGGAAGACAAGTGATGATGGTGGAGATTCTCCTGAGCACGACACTGACATTCCTGAGGTAAAAGCCAAAAATACCAGCTTGAGAAAGCTGGAAGAATGGATTCTAATATGATCCTTACCTCTGGTCTGCTTTTGTGCTAAGAAGTAACTTTAGTCCCCTTTGTTTTGCTGTGGTTTATTTGAAAGATGAGTCATAGAATCACAGTAATATTGAATCTGAGAGCAGGAAGCTTGGAAATCAACTGGTCTGACTGCCCCATCATTTTACAGACAGGCACAAAGACCCAAGGTCACATATATAGTTTGGAGGCTCTGATCTAGTGCCATTTCCAGTAGACCACACTGCCTTTCTTCAAAAAGCCCCTGACAAATGCTTAAAATTGACCACAATGTCAAATTTTTAAAAAAATTTGTTTTTGCCTTTAAAGTTGGAGACTGAGAATATTTGGTTTGGGGGAAGTCGTCTCTTCGTCTTTGTTCTATAAAGTGAAGGTGTAAGTTGTCAGTTCATACCAGCTCTGATTGTCTGTCACTCTGACTCCATGGCTCCTAGTCTAAGCTTGTTTCCAAGGATCCATTCCAAAGTCAATTGTACTGGATCAGGGTTTCTCAGCCCTGGCACTATTGAAATTTGGGGCCAGATAATTCTTTGTTTCAGGGGCTGTCCTGTGCATTGTAGAATGTTTAGCAGCATCCCTGGCTTTTACCTACTAGATGCCAGTCACACCACCCCCTTAGTCACAACAATCAAAAATTGTCTGTAGACATTGCCAAAAGTCCTCTGGGGGTGCAAAATCGTCCTTTGTTGAGAACCACTGCACCAGACCAAGCTTCTCAAACCAGAATGCCACCTTTCCTTCAAGGTGCCAGTGTCTATTAGGTGAGGCTCCAGGAAGGAATATTCAATTTTCTTTCTACCTAAATTGTTTTCACTTAAGGCTCAGCAAAAGAAGAACTGTTTATAGTGTACATTGAATATTTGGTGCATGAATATTTCATAAAACAACCGCCTGTTAGCACTCAGAGTGAAAATGACTGTGTAGGAATAGAAAGAGTAGGCAGGCCTTTGTCTGCAGATATGGGAGGAACCTTTGAAATTCCAGCCCTTTCCCTCTGCCCCTCCCTGTGTCCCCTTTTCCAACATTGGTTTACAGTATCTTTCTGTTACCTTTAGCATTATTATTATTTTATAAAGAAATGGATATATTCAATTTCTAAGTGCTTTTCACCAAAAAAAAAAAAAAAAAAAAGGTTTTGAGGAATGTTTTGAAAAGAATGAAGGACCTTTGTCCCTCATATTGATCATTCATTTTGTTTTTAAGTGCTCTCCACCTGCCTGAAGCAAGAACATCTCTTTTAGAGGCAGGTAAAGGCAGCCCAACTTTCTGGGCCTTCAATATTTCATGACTGTGCAGCTTTCCTCTCTTCCTGTGTTAGAAAAAAATGGGGGGGGGGTCCCTTCCCCTCTGTTATCCAGTCATCCGCCGAGACCCTGACCCTAATCTGCTGATTTGTACATTCACTACAGTAGCTTTTGAGCTTTCTCTGGAGAGTTGTTAAGGATTCTAATACCTGAAGGCTGAGCCTAGGAAAGAAGTATGTGAGAATAATAGTTCTTCCCATTGCCCTTCATGCCCTTCTGTCCAGTCTGCTACCTGATTCTGGCATGTCTTCCTGCAGGATGTGTTTCTGGTTTTTGCCTTTGCTCTCCATCCTTGGTGTCCCCCACTAGCATCACCACCCCTCCAAAGCCCAAATTGATCATGTCTTTTCTAGATCATTGTTACAGTATCTCCCTCTGTGCCCCACCCCTCATCAATCTTCCCTCTAAACCGCCACCAGATTCATTTTCCTGAAGCATCACCCTCCACCACCTGTGACAGTTCCTTCTGTTTTTCAAGACATGCCACTGTTCAGTCTCATTTTTTCAACCCACCACCATTGCCTATGACCCAGTTTGTCTCCCCACTTTCTGTCCTCATAATCTTCTTACTCATTTCCTACTCTATTCCTCATTGCCTTTCTAGACCTGCCCCTCCTTAGCTTAAGTTTCACCTCCTCTCCCAGCCTTCTGAGATCAGCTTACCTCACTTCAGCCAGAACTCTTTTTCTGCTGTTATTTTTGTCCTAGCCAGTTACTAGTTCTCAATGGACCCTTTCTAAGACTTCTTTTGTAGCCCTCCCCATCCTCACCCCTACCTCATGTAGCACTAGGCACACAGTGGGCTCTTGCTGAGTCCCGGCTGGTCACCATGCATAATGTGTTTCTCCTCTTCTCTCTAGGTTGATCTGTTCCAGCTGCAGGTAAACACTCTACGACGTTATAAACGGCACTACAAGTTGCAGACCAGACCAGGCTTCAATAAGGCCCAATTAGCAGAAGTAGGTAGACAAAATTGCCCTCTAAAAAGAAAGAGCCAACACTGTGCTTCTGATGGTGACCCTGCTTCTCCCCTCCCACTGTATGTGTCTGCTAATTGTAATCTCCTCCATAGCTCTGGAAGCAAGTCTCTATTCCCTCTTTTGCTTAATGTAGAATCTCATAGCTTTAGACCTGGAGAAGACCCATTTCCAGTAAAGAAACCATGGCACAGAGACAGGAAAGGACTTGCTTTAAAATCACACAGCAAGTTGGTAGCAGAATTGAGTTTGGAATCTCAGGACTTCTGATTCTAAGTCCTGAGTGTTCTTTTGTTTATTCATTTGTTTGAATCTTTTTAGCAAGGTTCTTTATAGATAAGGTCCTTTCTGCACATCAGGTGTGTCAGATTAATCATCCCCCAAAACTTCACCGATGTTCTGCAGGAGCTATTTTTCTTTCTTTGTTTTTTTCTTCAACTACTCTGGTGTCGGTAATGGAAGTATTTGTTATAATGAATGACACCCAAGAAAGTTTTCTGCTGCACTGAGTTCTTAACACAGTTTGGAGGGGATTGGAAAATGCTCCACTGGCCATTGTTTTTAGTATACTGACAGCCTGGCTTGATACTTCTGTCCTTGGCATTTGTGTGGGTGTCTTCTCATCCCTCTTTTTTAAATGTGTTTTTCTGCCTATTGTAGAAAATTTGGAAAATAGAGAAAAGGAAAAATACTCACAACCTAACCACTCTTTATTTCTCATTGTCTGTCTTTTTATCTGTCCTGGCTACCTTGATCCATTCAGATATTGAGGCTCACAGCCTGGTTGGTTTTTGGTCTTTCCAGCAGCTGGCCAACCAGAGAAGTCCCAATCTCTTCCTCCATGGGCATGGCCATGAAATGATGCCATGATAGATGGTTGGTTGTCCCTGAAATAGAACTGTATTTTGTTAGTGTTGTAGATTAAACTACCACTTTTGAAAGCCTGGCAACCAAACCACTTAAACCCCTGGGGGAGAAGGGCATTCTGAGTTCTGCACTACTATAGAAAGTTTTGCAGTAGTCATAACTCCTTCCATAGCACTGGAAGCAACTCCCTGTCCCCTCTTTTGCACAGTTTAGAATTTGTGGCCCTGATTTATGTGTGACTTAAGGGATTGGTTTTTTCCCCCACGTAGACTGTCAGCCGACACTTCAGGAACATACCTGTGAATGAAAAAGAGACCCTTGCCTACTTCATCTACATGGTGAAGAGTAACAAGAGTAGACTGGACCAGAAATCAGAGGGCGGCAAGCAGCTTGAGTGAGGATGAAGCAAACCTTAAAGGAATGAAGTATAATGCTTAGTGCACAGGTGATGTCTGCTACATTTAAGCCTGTAAAGACTGTTAAATTTTATTGTAAATAAAAACGTTTGAATGATGAATACTGTAAATCTTTTTGGTCAGGAGGATTATATTCTCATGATTCAGCATGTATATAGAAAGACTTTCTTTTAAGATGACTGCTGGACTTAAAAAACAAGATTATAAAAAGAATTAAAGAAAAACTATGTATCGCAGCATTCAACAAAGATTAAGTCAATTCTACTAGAAATGTGGGATAAGAAATATTTTGGTAGTCACCTTTGTAATACCAGGCTACCACGTGTGAGACATAGCCCTGGAATAGCAGCAAGGTGCAATTGATGGTGGGGATGCACGTGCAGACCCATCTGGACTTGCGTGCTGCCTGCTGGGGACATAGATGTCCTGCTGTGTTGCGAGCTTTGCCATTTACAGCAAATCGGTTTGACAAGGTCCCCCTCACTATCCCTGTGCCTTGTATACAGTAGGTACTCAATCAGTATTTGTTGGCTAATTGAGCTGTCACTGACAGTGCCAGCCTTGTAACATCTGCTTCACAACTTCTTGTTACTGAGACCTCTTCCATTTCTGTTGCTTACCACTTAACTGCTAGACTGTGTAGGAAATCCTGATGTACCAACAAGGAGGTTTCAAATCAAATCAAACAAGGATTTCAGGGCAGTTGCATAAGAAAAGTTATATTTGTCAAGGTTCCAGAAACACTGATACAAAGACCCTCACAGGAGATGTCCTTTGCACACCCTTCTACTCTCACTCTTTGGGGTAAAGTTATGTATTATGATTTTAGCCAAGCTCCTAGGAAATAAATGCTTTAACAAACAGATATTTAGTGGTTTGGGGCTAATGTTTTCAGAAGTATTAATCTTTAGTTCACAGCCACCACAAAAGTTGCCAAGGACCATGTGATTCCTGCTCAGAAGTCCAGCTGTGGGACTGAAAGTCTGGCTGGCCTTGACTCCCTGGGCTGTGTTCAGCAGCAAAGCATGAGTTTGAGCAACAAAGGTCAGTGCCATCTGATGCTCATTTTTGAGACAAATTTGCCTCCCTCTTAGGGATAAAAATTGCTAAAATAATTTTTTTAAAGTATTAATAATTACCTGATTTTTTGTTGTTGTTCACAAAGTCAGATTCCTATCTAATTAAATCAGAGCCAGAGTATCCTGTTGAAACAAAGCTTTATATCAAAAAGTATACTTTTGAAAAATTCTCTAGTCAATATGTTTGGAGCAGAGAGTGTGGGTAGGAGTGTGTGAGAAAATGACAAAGGGTTTGGATTCTCATTTATGATCATCTTGACATTTACTATGGTTAAAGGTGTCATTTTCCTACTCACTTTCAATTCTGAGTTATTTCTTAAGCCTTAAATAATAAAAGGAGCAATGAACAGCCTGGCCTGGCAGAATTTCATAGATGGCTTATTCTGAACACAATCACAGAGAAGTCAGAACTAAACCCCCACTGAACAGTGTGACAGAGTGTCCAAAGGTCTCAGTTCTGTGGAGCAGAGTACTATGCTTTCTGTGGAATGGGGACAGGGCTACCATGCTCACTAAAATTCAGTGTGTTCCATTGCAGCAAAGCTTTCACCAATGTTCAAAATGCATGTCTAGCAGATTGCAGCCATTTAAATTAAATATGTATAAATGAATGTACATAGAACATACTCTGGACTATGAGGGAATCCTATTTTGATATGAATCCTGGCTGTGGATGGCATGTCAAGATGCTCTGTGAATGTTTTCAATCATTCAGATTCAGTATGTATTTAGATTGTTTCCCTACTTATAGCTGAAGGATGTTGATACACGTGTAGGCATCAAGGAGGCTTATCAGGGGCTGGAGTTTGGGGGTAAATGGGGCCTGCAGGTTAAGGCATTGTTAACTTGCTCTATGGCAATGTACATGTCTTATTGAGGAAGAAAGTATATCTTTCTGATATTCAAACCAAAATTGTGGGTGTGTAGGTCATGTCAGTGTTTCTTTAACAGCAAATCTGTTTTCCCAGTTGAGAGAGTCAGAGTACATTTCTTTACAAGATGTGGTGTTAGGATCCGTCTGTTCACGCATGTCTGTGAGAATGCTTTTGTTCCAGAGTGAAGCCTGGGGAAACTTTTTACCTTCAGCCAGATGCCGTGCACATTTGAGTCCTTTGTCATCTTTCCACTAAAGAGAGGAGCTTTTGAAAAGTAGCGGTTGTGGGTTTCTTTTCAACCTTTTAAAACAGGTCAGGTGAGAGAAAAGACAAAGCTGTTTGAACTTTATGTTTTTCTCTGTCCAGAAATCGGTTCTTTCATCAAACCACTAAACCACTTGCCTTAGCCTTTTCTGCAGTTTCTGATGGCTTTTCTGTGGGCAAGAGACTTCTACCTGTGAGAACTGGCCAGGCCCTCCAAAGCAACACGGTCTGGCTTCAGAGAACAGTGGGGTTTGGGAAAGCAGTGCTCATCTTGGCTGCCTGCATTTTTATACCACCTGTCAAGGACTCGCGCTTCTCTCCACCTGTGATGTTGCAGCATTGCCTTCTCTCCTCTTGGTGCTCCTGAGCAAACTGGAATTTGAAAACCAGAACTGGCATTGTCTTCTTAAAGAGCACGGTTTGTGCCTCAGTCTGATATGGTATGATTTTTTCATATGCCTTGAAGGTTGTTACATGGAAATGTCACTATTCTGCCATTTATATTCCATTTTAAGATTTTAAAAAACAAACGGACAAACTTCTTATTTCAAGGAATAAACTCTTAGGTTGTCAGAAGCATGTGAAAAAGATCATAGCTGAATCTCAAAAAAGATTGAAAACCAAAGGATTCAAGACCGGTGTTGTAAAAGGAAGAGGAATTTCACTTATGTGTTATAGCTGCCAAGTTGTTAAATGTTCCTGTCATAGCTAAATTGTCACCGCTAGCCTTCCAGAGAAGAGATATTAATAATTGTTTGCAGCTGGAATGTTGTATCTAGCCTTGGCTTTGGGCTATTTATTTTGTGGAAAGTTTTTTGTTAATATCCTGCGGGGCAACTGCCTGGTGGAAGGGAGAGGGTGGGAAAAGGAACTTACTTTGGGTCCTTGCCTATTGAAGTAGGCTTTCCAGTGTATGGATCCCTGCATAGTTGCTTTATGGAAATCATCTGAATGCCCTCGGTCATTACACTGACAAGATCCAAAAGTTGGGAAAGGGCCTTTTAAGTCATCCACTTTAGTCTCCCCATAGGTGCTGACATTCTGCCTCCAACAATCCCACTACAGGGTTGAGCAGTCTGGGCTTAAACACCTCTGAGGACAGAGAACTCACTACCTCATGGGGAAGCCTATTCTATCTTTGTAAACCTCTGTCTTTTCTATGTCCTCTGTAATTTCCATCTTAGTCTCTGTACATTGGGGGGTGGGGGGGCCACATGGAACAAGTTATCCATCTTGGCAAAGGACCTAATTTCTGGCATTGTCTTAGAGCATAGCATTTGTCTTTTGGAAAGGAGCAGCTAGGACATAGACACTTTAGTGTCCTGACTGTCCTTACCCCTGAGTATTGGTCTGCTTAGTTCCTTGTTAAAAAATGTTGATAAAACCCCATCAGCCTATGCTCACTTGTTCTTACCAAAGCCAGTGGAAGTTAAGGGGAGGAGGGGATGTTATCAGCCTGCTAAAAACTAACCTAAGACAGATGAGGCCTTAGTTTTGGGCTTGCCCCACAAAAACGGATGTTTGTGATGTCACTTAGGAAAAACTTCAGCTAGAAGATTTTAAAGTAATATTGCTTCACATGGAGTTTAAAGGTTCCGTGGTTGCTGAGGGCTTGTATCTTAAGATTCCTGTAAGGTCTTCACACTGTTTTTACTGAGAAAACAAAGCATAAGAACTTGAGGGTAAGGGACTGTATGTATCAGAGAAGTGCCATATTTTAAGGCTGGAGAGTCCTTTAAGGTTGCTATTGTCCAATCCATTCTTAGAGATGGGGAAACTAAAATTCAAAAATATTTGCCTGAGATCACATGGCATTATTGGAACTAACCTCTAGTCCTCTTGACCTGTCCAGCACTCTTCCTACTTTCTGACTTGCAGGATGACCCTAATCCAGTCTAAAATAAGCTGCCCTCAGATTCTTGAGACCTTGTAACTGAGAAGAAGTTCCCAAGGCCATCCTGGCTCTCAGGGACTGTGAACCAACCTGTAGAACTCAAGCTTGAATGAAATGAATTAGGCCAGTTGAGTTTTGCAAAACAAGTGGTAGGGAAGAACAAACCTATAATTTAAGACCAACGTTCAAAAGCCCTAATGGAAGATGTAGTGTTGTCCTAGACATATTATAAAATGGGCTTGGTCTGTGATCTCTTGGTCAGACTTCTGCCTTCCAGGCAGTCCTTTGAGGTCCATAATTCAGCTGGCCCTGGCTCTTGGTCTCTGTTACTGAGCTGGGCAATCAAATTGATGGACAGTGGAGCTCAAGATCATGCCCTAGGAAGCATGGCGCTTTAGGAATGCCTTTTTATTCCTGTCATCATATTAGACTTTCCAAGTTTATGGCTAGGAAGAGTAAAGTTGATCTGATGTTCTGAGATAGCATCCAGTCTGAGTGAAGGTGGGACCAGTCTATCTACAATCAGTTGTTTCATTGAGCTTGCATCTTAAAACACAGATCCTTCAGTTGCTTTCACTTAATGAACACATTTGCCAGTGACAGAGGGTTGCTACAGGATCCCTGTTTTACATTTCTATCATCTGTTATGCCCATCAGACTGTATTTTGGGGTATAGGTTTTTTTTTTAATTTTGTAACTGCCTTATTGAAAAGTAAGTGCCCTTCCATTCCAGGCCTCCTCATATTGTACTTGTTTTCTACCAAATTTGGGGGATCATTTGTATTTAATTTTGTAATCTATGGCTCTGTACTGTTGAAAGGCTCTCAATTCTATGGGGTCTCTTTAGTATGTATTTTCATGTTGCACTATCACATAGATGGGATGGCCCGACTTTCACTCTTAATAAACTATCTGAATGAATAAGAGACACGCTGTTGTTCCCTTTGAATTTCTATACAGAATTCAAATGCTTTCACTTCCACATTTGGCCTGTGGTGTGTATTATAGTCATTAATGACAGTGGTCTTTCCTTCCAGCTCCAAGTATTAGCACCTCATTACCCCTGCAATCCCAGTGCATACCAGATGAGTTTAATTTTTTTTTTTTTTTTTTGGTGGCTGGCCAGTACAGGGATCCAAACCCTTGACCTCGGTGTTACAGCACTGTGCTCCAACCAACTGAGCTAACCAGCCAGCCCACCAGGTGAGTTTAGATCACAGGAGGTTGGGCCCAAGTTCTAGTCATGCTCTCCCACTCACTCACCTGGAAAGACACCGACTGGATCCAACAGCCCAAATCAGCCTGGGGCTTGACTTCCGTGTAGTGTGCCAGATACCCAGGACAAATGGAGTTCATTTCTCTGAGTCTTTGGTTATCCATCTATAAAATGAGAGTCCTAAGTAAACTGGATGGAGGATTGTGAATTGAAGTGTCTGCAGGGGGCAATCTGCAAACTGGAAAACTCAGGTCCCTTCTAAATGCAGCCAAGGGTAGGCTCCCACCTATTGTCATGTGGGAAGGCCAGTCCTGTGTGGCCAGGTCTTGCAATTTGACAAGAAGAGCTGGAAGTCCAGACCTGTAGGTAAATATCCCAATATTTAAAAGTGTCAAAAACATTTTTAACAGTGGGTGGACTGGTGGTTTTTTACCTACAGTGGAGCCATGCCATTTAAAGTTGGTCCATCATGTGAGCACTTGTTAGAAATGCAGAATCTCTGCCCCACTCATCTGCCAGCCATTTACTGAATCAGAATCTGCATTTTCACAAAGTCCTCAGGCAAGTCATGTGCACATTACAGTTTGAGAAGCCTGGGCTGTGTGACTGAGCTTTACTGATGGAGGTCTGTCACTAGTGGCCACTTTACCTTACCTCTGTCCTCAGTGGAATGAAAGGGAAGATATGCAATAAATGTTTTTCTTGATCAGATTAGTTAAATAGAAGTAATATATCCTGGCTCTAAAATTTTTAACTTCACAGAAATTTAAAAAGTGTAGCTCCTCCCTTCACTGCCATACTTCCCTTCTCCAATTCCACTCCTATGTAAATAGTGTAGAGAGTGACTTTTCATGAGGTAATCTGTGGGGGCAGGGAGGGCAGGGGGTCCTGGCTGTCACCAGGAGCCCACAGGACTAGTGATGGATTGTTGCTGAAGGACACCATCATTTATAGAGTCCCTGAGCTGATTTCCTTTAGAAAGCAAAGGAAGTTCCAATTGTCATACCATGCTATCTCTTCATTTGAGGCATAGCATAAGTAATCGTTTCTACTTCTCTGTCTGCTACCCTCCCATTCTTTTATATACTGCTGGGGGCTTCCTGCTATCCTCTAACCCTTCACACACTGAACCACAGAGAGGTACTTTCTCTCCAAGCTTCCTCACAACTGGCTGGCCCCTTCCATCCTTCGAGGATCCACAGGTATCAGTTTTAATGGAAGGATGAGCCCACATTTAAAGTACTGTTAGAACAGAAGTTTCACTAGGAACCAGACACTTTTTTTTCCAAATAGAACTTTAGAATATTGAATATCAGATCATCTGAATAGTCCAGTGTTTTTGAAAGTGTGGCACTTGACACCCTCCCACCCCCATCAGAATCCCCAAAGAACTCTCGCAGTGCCAGTTCCTGGGCCCCCCTCTCAGATCCTTAGGATGAAAAGTTCAGGGGCTGGATCCAATGATACAAATTTTTAAATTTCCCCACATAAGACTTAAGCTCAGTAAAGTTGAGAGCACTAATGTGGTGTAGAGGTGTCCCGAACCCAATCCAGAGATTAACAGCTTCAGCTTCAACTGAATACTGGTTAAAAGTTCCTGGTGATTCGCACAGCAGGATGTCCTGAAAAAAAGTTCCTTGTGAGAGCTACTGAATAAGAATTTCTCAAATGGGGCCCAGGAAACTGTTTTTGCAAAATCCCCCTGGAACTTATTTGCACATCCAGGTTTAAGATGTGCACTGAGTTTAACCTCCTGAGGCCCAGGACAGGAAAGTAGCTATGTTCAACATCAAGCAGAAGTGTCAGAGCCCAAGCAAATATAGTATACATAAAATATGTATACATGTGTATACACACTACATGTAATATGTATGTGTATATATGGATGTATAATACATACTATATGTGACATACACAGCCACAGAGACACCATTGAGACAAATTCAAATGGATGATCTTCAGTCTGTGTACAACCAGAGTGAAAATAACTCATGGTTCCTAGCACAATGCCTCGCATGTAGGAGGACACTGTGAACGGGATGGAATCTTCCATATACTAAACAGTTTTTTACTTTACAAAGATCTTCCACATCCAGGAATAGTAAGAGCTATCAAGTACAGGGTGCATGCCAGACAACAGGCTAATAGTTTTACATGCATTAACTCATTTAATCTCACTACAATCATATAAAGTAGGAACTGTTATTAACTCCAATTTATAGAGGTGTAAATACAGACTCAAAAGACGTTGAGGAACTTGCGCAAGTAACAATGAGTGCTAGAGGCACTCCTGGGATTGGATCCAAGCTTTGTCTGGCCCTACGGACACTGCCGTCAACCCCACCATTGAGGAACTCAGAATGCCAAGCATTAAAGCAGTGCAGCCACAACAGCCACCCTTATCCTGATCAACTGGATTTACTAAACTTTAATGAGGTATTCCAAGAAGTCACTAAGACTCTAGTTGGGAAATTTAATAGGGTTTAATGGAGGTTAACAAGGTACATCCAACCTTCTAGCCAGGTTTTAACTTACTGGAGCTGAACAGAGATTAACAAGCCCAGAAGGTGTAAAGGCACCTGCATGATTTAATGGGGTTAATGAAACTGTCAGAGGTTGGCCAGGAGGGACCGCACTGGAGCATGCCACTGTTAACGAGTCAATCTGGTTGAGGTCAACAGACATTTATTAAACAGCTGAAGCCTGCCCTGTCCTGCCCTGGGCACCACAGGGGTAGCAAGTAAAAAAGGGCCACAATCAATATGCCAACCATAGTGCTGGTTGGTGGGTTTTGGAGTGAGTTTTACTTTCTCTTTTGTGCTTTCTTCATATCGTCCAAACTGTTTATAACAGGCATGAATCATTTTCACCATAACTGTAAAATAGCGGAGGAGTTTTTTTAAGTGCCCTCAAAGCACTTACTATTTGCTTGCATAGTCTAAGCTACATATTCCTGAAATGTGTAGAAAATAGTAAGAGAAGTAAAAGCAACAGCAGTAATACACTTAAATTTGGGCAGCACTTAAGTGTTATAAAGGGCTGTCACCCATAGTCTCCGTGGGTTTTTGTCATATGCTATGAAACAGTGATATACAAGGTCACCCTGGTAGCAGAGAAGCCAAAGCAGATCCTCATCATCTGCCTCCCAAATTGGTACAGTTTTTTCATTGAGCACTTACTATGTGACGGGCCCAATGTTAAGCATTTTACATGCCTTGACAACCCTGTGAGATGGGTACTGTTATTATCCCTCTTTTATAGACAAGGAAGTAGAAGTTTAGAAAGGTGAAATGGCTTAAGGTCACCAGAAGGTGGTGGGGATGAGAGTCAAACACAGGTCCCACAGGTTACTATGCCATCCTGCCTTCTAAGTGGGTAAGATAATATTTCACAGGAGCATTGTTTAACACAGTATAGAACTAAAAACAGCCTATAATATCAAATAATAGGGGACGGGTTTTAAAAGTATTATATGTATATCATAATTGCACAATAATATTTAATGATAGAAAAAGACATTGCATATCAGTTTAGAAATACTATGTATGTGTACATATACTACGTATGTATCTGTGTATACATGTGTATACATACTACATGTAATATGTATGTGTATATATGGATGTATAATACATACTATATGTGTATATGTGTTTATAGATTTATACACACACTTGTGTCTATGACTATGGCCATATTTAAAAACATATAAGGCACCTATTTACCAACTCCATATATAGCCATACTATATCTATATGATTCAGAGTAAGAGGGAAAGAGGAAGGAAAAGGCATTATAAAGACCAAGGGAGCTTCCTGGGAGAAGAGGCTTCTAGGAAGGTACTTGAAGGAAATAGAAGGTTTAGTAAGATGAGAGTAAGTGGAGGCCCAGGTCAATGTGACTATGAATGAGGAGCAGAAAGCCAGAGATGCCAGAATGGGGAGCTTGGACCTTGGAGTCACCAAACCTGTTGGTTTGGTTTTTCGTCACTAAAAACCAAACAAAACAATGAAATATGGTCAAGAAAATGTTTGAGTGTCTGCTGTGGGCCAGGTGCCTATGGGAATGGACTCTGTCCTCCAGGAGCTGGGAATTTCAGAGTGAAGACACAGACAGGAGTGGAAAGAAATCCTTTCACTGCTAATATCATAGGATCTGTGAAGAAGCTCAGTGCCCTGCACCAGCCCTACTTCTGAGGAAGGAGTGGTACACAATGGGCTCTTCAAGTCTTAGAGAAGCCAATGAGGCTTAGCAAATGTAATGAGCTTAATTAAGCTAAGACGGCTAATGAGACTTCCTGAGGACTATGGCCACCAGCAAGATTGGACTCTGCTAAGTGAGCAGTGGGAAGGCACCTGTGCCCAGCCAGCCCCCTCTCCTGCTTAAGTGACCGGGGAGCCAAGGATACAAGAGAGGACCAGGCTTCAGGGGGAGCCATCCTGTCCACTGGGCCGGGATTGGTTCAGCGGGGCTCAGCCTCAGCCATGTCCATAAGCAACTGCCAGAAGGTGAAGCTGTATCTAAGGAGGCTTAGCAAAGCCCAAAGAATGAGGACTGAGGGAAGCAATTACTGACAAGACCTCAGCCTGCCTGCTGGGGGTTATCTAAACTAGATGATGTTGAGCTTGGCTGACTCACTTGAAACGGTTCCAAGGAGGCTTCTCCATCTTCATCTAAGGGTTTTTTATCGCTTGTTGCTAATATCATTTTCAAATACATATTGTTCATATTTCTATCTAGGGATATTTGTAAAGCTATGAAACAGTGATATACAAGGATATGAAAAGGTGGCCAGGATGGCAGAGCTGTAGAAATATAGCTATTATTTGCACCTAATAGGAAGTAGACACTACTATGCCAGGATATTTAGGCATATTGTCATAATCCTCACACAAACCTGCAAAGAAGCTATTATCTGTCATCCCTAATTTTCAGATAGAGAAACTAGGCTTGGAGAAGTTAGGTGGCTTACCCGGGGTCTCATGGTGAGCCGGGATTTGAACCCATGTCAATCTGCCTCCTCCATGTACCATGCAACCTCCACCCCAGAGAGAAGTGGAATATTGGCAGTGTTGGGGAGATGGAAGAGTAGTAAAAGCTGTTGGAAGAACTCAGGATCCCAGCAGTCTGGGGTATTTAATGCAGTGGGAAACTGCCCTCTGCATTCCATTAGCTCAGTGTAGTAGGAGCAGAAGGATTTTGAGTTACCAAGAGAGAATTGTGTTTTGTTCAGTGGCTTTTATTCAAAGGAACAGAAAAAAAAAAAAAAAAGTGCGATGCATTTTAGAATTTACATAGTAAGGAAATGCAGACCCCTGTCCCTAAGGTGCCTTTAGGGACAAAGGCCTCTGAGATCTTGGATTGCAAAACCCCAGTGTCCCTCGGGAGTTAGCCTCACACCCAGAACTCTTGGTTTTGTGAACTTGCTGAGTCCCTTCTCTATGCCCCTGAACTGCCAGAGGAAATTAGAGAAAGGGAGCCTTGGGGCTCTGGACTCACCTTACATAGGGGAGTCTGGGGTCCTCACTGGTTTCTGTGCACTGAGTGCAGAGGAGGGAATGTGGCCACCAGGTGGCACCCTCCCCTCAGTTGGTGGCAGCCCCAGGCCACAAAAGAAGACTCAGGGATATTTTCTGCCCCCCTCAGATATGCTGTATTTGGTGAATGCTTTGATTCATACCATTGTAAAAATCCTAGACTGTCAATGCAGAAAGGGACTTAGATCTCTGGTCTCACCCCCTCATTTCACAGATGACACTGAGATCCAGTGGGGGCCAGAAAGTGCCCAAGGTCACCCAGCAAACTGAACCCCTTCTCTTTGCTCCACCACACTAACTGTTCTGGCACTCCCACACACACCTCCTATTTTCTCCACCACACTAACTGTTGTTGCACTCCCACACACACCTCCCACACCCCACCACTGGACTGCCAGAATGCTGCCCTCAGCCAGGAGCCTTGTCTCGGGGCCATGCTTGCTGCCCTTTCCCTGTTGCTTCCAAAGCCAGCCCAGCAGCTCAACCCCAAATAAAACAGCAGCAATAATAATAGTTCATTTTCACCATCTGCCTACTCTGGGCGAGGCTAAGAGATTTCCAATCATTATCTAATCATTATTGGATCTTCACAACATCTCTGGGAGCTGTTCTGCTTTCCTTTTTACAGAAGACATCTCTAGGGTTCGGAGAGGTTTAAAAACCTGTCCAGTGCCACACAGCTCCTTTAACCAGCATATCTGGTTGTGCCAGTCCAGAACTCTGTTGGCTTTGGCCAGGTCTCTTGTGCTATATTCTGTGTTTCAAAACACTTTCAAAGACCTTTCCCACTTCAGACTGACAAGAGTTCTATGGGGATGAGGAAAGGTATTGTTAACCCACCTTAGAAATTAGAAAACTGGGGCACAAGGGGATGATTGGCTCAAGGTCACCTGACTCGTAGTAGACTTGGATCTGGACAAAGGACACCCCACTTCTCACTGCCAAATTGCAGCTCCTCTAATGAGGAACTCAGTGGCTAAAATTGCAGGTTTGGGAGTCAGGTCTAGGTCTGTATCCCACTTAATAGTTTTGTTTGGGCTGGCCCCGTGGCTCACTTGGGAGAGTGCAGCTCTGGTAGCTGAGGCTGTGGGTTCGGATCCTATATAGGGATGGCTGGTGCGCTCACTGGCTGAGCGTGGTGCAGACAACACCATGACGAGGGTTGCGATCACTTTACCGGTCAAAAAACAAAACAAAACAAAAAAAAAGTTATGTGATTGAATAAATGGCTTACCCTCTGTGTCTGTTAGAAGGAAATTAACCCATGTATGTGGAGCACTGCTGCTTAATACACAGTAAATGCCCAGTAAAAAATGTGGCTACAACTAACTGAAGCTCCATGTTTAATATTCTGCTACATGGGCCTGTAGACCTGCATTTTCCAATGTGGTAGCCACTAGCCATGTGTGGCTATTAAATACTTGAAATGTGATCCAAACTGAGATGTGCTGTGAGTATAAAATACAAGCTCACTCCAAAAAATTTGTGGAAAAATTAAATTAAAAGATAATACAAAGATTTCCGTGAACTTTTTGAAGTACCCTTATATACCCCCCGATTTTGAAGGCTTAGAGTGAAAAAAAAATGTAAAATATCTCATCGGTAATTTTTATATTATTCGAGTTGAAATTATGTTTTGGATATATTGAGTTAAATAAAATATATTATTAAAAATAATTGCACCTTTTTCTCTTCACATTTTTAACATGGCTACTAGAAATTTATAATTACATATGTGACTCACATTTGCGGTTTACATTATATTTCTGCTGCCTTAGATGGTTTTGGAAATTCAACTGCTGCAGCCTGCCAGCCCCCCAGTTTACCTTCATGATGTGGAAACTAGAATCCACTCATTGGCTACTGTACCCTTGGACAAGTCACTGAAATCTTTTGTGCCATTCAGAAATCCATCCTGCTTTTCCAAAACAAGCAAACAAACCAAAATAAACCCTTAATACCTTACAAGGCTGTTGTGAAGATTAAATAAAATAATAAAAATAGCTCTGCCACAGACAACATGTTAAGTGCTTTGCACACTTTATCTCATTCCATCCTTACAAAACCCCGAGAAATTGGGGCAATGATCTCTCTCGTTTTGCAAATAAGGAAACTGAGGTTCAGAAATGTTCAGTAACTTGTGCAGGGTCTCTTGGCCACTGTATTGTTCTGTATCCTGTGCTAGAAGTAGAAGGTTTAAAATAAACAAAGGGAAAAGAAGAGCACAACTCCCCAAGTGACCTTGGCAAGTCCCTCACACCTCTGTGGGCCTCAGTTCCCCTTCTGTAAAATGAGGGAAATGTTTGGATGGTGGGTAAAGATCTTTGAGGGCTCAGTGTTATGGGATGCTTTGAACATTTCAGTGAACATAAGACTTCTGGGACTCCTCTAAAGTCCGATATGCCTTCAGTTGTCCATTCTGTGGGGATAAATGTGCATTTCTGTTTGTTTTAATAACATTTGTAGAAGCTTTATATAGTGTCTATGTCTGCTTACATTAGACGCTGTGTATTATAGTTAAGAGTCTTTCACAATTTCCCATATAAACCTTGTTTTTTATGGGTTTGGGAGAGCTCAGCTGTAAAAACTCTCTCAGCTGAGAAAAATTTTTTTTCAAACAAATTGGGTTTAAATCAGGAGGTTGGTTTCAGACACTTTAGAGGGTGCATATTTTTTCTTCCTAGTCACTTTTCATTTAAAAATGAGACTGGCTGATTTCTTAGTTTCGTTTCTTTTATGAGGATTTAGCAAGACTGTAAGCTTAACTGCTGGTTGGTTGCATAGAGAAAAGGTATTCTGAGCCTTTTCCAAGAGATCCCCAGGCCTGACGCCTGCAGACATGCCTTCTAATCCCCGCTCAACCTTTGACTGTCTGTGTGACCTTGAGCTGGTCCCTTCAACTCTCTGGGTCTTTCTTATCCCATCCGTCCATGAGGAGTATCATTCCTGCCTTGGCTACCTTCTAGATTATGGGAAGAAAAATGTGCTTATAGAAGTGGAAGTACCAAGGAAAGGTGAATGTGCTATGCAAACACCAGAGTCTGCTGCAAAGAACAACGTGCTGAGTTTTTCACCAGGAGAAAATGGATTCCTGGATTCAGAACGTCACAGTCAGGAAAGAACATAGAGATCTTGGAGCTCACCCTCTTCCTCATTTATAGATGGGATCCACTCAGAGCCCCAACAAGGAAAGAGGGTTCCAGGAGAAGGCTGGGGTTAGAATCCCAGACCCTTTCTCTAACTCCTTCTTTTTTTCTTTCTCTACCTTACTTTGGGGACCAAGGAAGATCATACTGAAAGAAGCTGTTTTTGGATGCACTTGTACACACACACACACACACACACACACACACACACACACACAAACCCTGCGAGGTGCTCCAAGATGTGGGGAAAAGCGGTCTCTGGAGGCAGCCAGGGCTGTACTTTAATTCAAGCATAACCTACCTTTCACTACCTATGTGACCTTGAACAAAGTTCTTCACCTCTCTTAGCCTCAGCTGCCTCAATATTGACCTCACAGAACCCTTCTGAGGCTTATATGAAATAATGCTATACTAAGGATTTGAATAGTTTGCTTTATAAATTTTAGCTGTTATTATTATTTTATTCATCAATAGGTTTTAAACGTAAGAAAAAGATTATATTTGCTGTGTGGAGGAAATAAACTCTTCAAGACAAACATTTACTATTGCATGTTAACTGATGATCATTATTAGGATCCTTTTTTGTTCATTATATTCATACCCACAGTGTCTAGCACATGGTGGCACTCAATAAAAGTATGTTGAATAATTGACATATTGAAAGTATGCTGGCAACAGGAGAAATTAGAAGGAAATTGCAGCTTAATTTTTATTGCCAAAAGTAATACCTACTCATTGTAAAAAATGTTAGAAAAATATAGCTAAGCATGAGGAAAAGTAAAAATTACTCATTCCCACAAATCAGATGTACACGTGTAAATGTTTTGATGTATATATATTCTTTCCCTTTTTCTCTGAGTGATTTTATTTATTTTTACATAAAGGAAGTCACAGTAGAGGGTGTTTAGTAATGTGGGAGGTGTTTTCCCCTCGCTATATATCATGAACAATTTCCATGTCGATTTCCACATTTCTTTCTTTTTTGGCAGCTAGTGGGTGCGGGATCCGAACCCTTGCCCTTGGTGTTACAACGCAGCGCTCTAATCAACTGATCTGGCCCGCCAGCCCCCCACGTTGTTTTCTAACGGTTGAGTCGTAACCCACCGTACTGGTGGATTTATTTAGTCAGTTCTGTAGTTACAGCACATTGGGGTCCTGTCCTGTTTTTCACTCTTCAGTAGAATAGTCCTGCAGTTAAAGCTTTGTAACATCAGTGAGTATTTCCTTATGATAAATTCCTGGAGTTTACTTTTTATTTGTAACCATTCCATTGTCTCCCTATATTTTTTTTAAAAACTGTATTTAATTCAAAAAAAATAATGACTGCTTGTGCCACAACCAGTTTGAGGTGTCTGACAAAACTTGTCGAAACCTGGGTAGAGAATAAGCAAGTGCACGGCAGGCTTTAAAGATATTTTCAAAGGAGGGAGGGCTGGGGAGGTAGGGGAGCCTGAGAGTCGGGTGGCAGTGAGAACTGGGGACCCTGGGCGCAGACCGGTTTGTGAAGCCTAGAGCAACCCGTTCCTCTCTCGGGGCCGGCCGGGGTTTTTCAGCAGTGGAGTGAGGCCTGGGGATGTGGCTTGGGCATTCGCGGCCGCTGGAGTAAGACTTGTGGAAAGTGCGAGAATATCGAGAATACCCGGCGAACGCCTCAAAGGGCACTGACTCGCTGTTTCAGCTCCCAGGTTTGGGGTCTGAAGTTGGGACGGACATGACTGGGACTAAATTTAGGGCTGCATCTCTCGCTCCGCAAAGAGGGTTTGCGACCGGCGGAATGGGGTTTCCAGAAAAGGCCTCGTTGTGCCAGACTTGGCTCTGGCTGCCGTGTGCGGTGCCCCTTGGTACCCCTTCTCCTCGCACTGGCTCTAAGAAAGCAGGACCCGGGTGCGCATTCTTCCCGTGCCTAGGATACTTCACGGTGCTAAAAATAGTCGCGGGCGCTGGGCCCTGTGCATAGCCAGAGTCTTGTCTGTCAACTAAACTGGAGTCCTGGGTTCGAATCTAGATAACGTGCCCTCCGTGCTGTGGGACCTCAATCGGCTTGCTCCTTGGGTCTCAGTTTCCTCGTGAGTGCCAGAATTTCTAAAAGGATTCCCAGCTCTTGGAAAGAAAAAGAAAAAAAAGAAGGCAAGAAAAAAGAAAGAAACCTTGGATTTTCTTTCTGCGCCTCCCTGAAGGGCCTGGAGGCCTCGGGCCGGGTACTGAGGCCACGGAAGGGTGCGTCAGGCCGGCTCATTACCGCGAGGTGTTGCCCTAGTTAAATCTCGGGCCTTTTTGATCTGGCGGCGGGTGGCGAGAGGGAAGAAAGGAAAAAGTAGGGGGGCCAGAGTAGAGAGAAGCTCACACCTCCCCCACCGTTTCCTCGCGCTCGTAAAACACCTTTTATTAACTCCTCCGCGTCCGGAAAGAACCGCGTGGCCTCTCAGCCCCTGCCACGGTGTTTACAGCTAAAACTAATGGGGCCCCATATTCACCCCAATGTCCAGACGAGGCGCCTGGTGCCCCGCGAGGCCCTGCCCCGAGCTGCTCAGGATCTCCTTTCGTGTCCCCAAGCTCGAGCTCCGGGTGTGGAGCGCGAAAGCGCGGAGAGACCCGCGCCGGTCTTCCCGCCTCCTTCGCAGTGAGCACTGACGAGCGTGCGTTCCCTCGGGCAGTCTCGGGAGCTGGTAGGAGACGCAGAAGCGCATAGCACAGAGCCTAGCACACAACTGCGTGCAAACAAAACTAATTGTCTGCACATTGTTATTCAGGGACATGTAAAAGGCCTGCGTTTTCCTCCGCAGTTTAGCCCAATAAGCATCCGCTTCCCTTGGCAAATGCACCTGAATTTATTCACGCCACACCCAGCCATCGGTGCGCATGTGAGGACACAGACACGGAGGCTCTCCTGCACA
Source organism: Cynocephalus volans (assembly GCF_027409185.1). Lineage (NCBI taxonomy): Eukaryota > Metazoa > Chordata > Mammalia > Dermoptera > Cynocephalidae > Cynocephalus > Cynocephalus volans. The sequence continues at coordinate 136,852,147 of NC_084461.1, forward strand.
ATTAGCACACATACACACATACCCTATCCCTCTGCACAAATCCATATGCTCTCACAAACGTTAGTTGAGCGCTTTCTTGCTGGAGAGAAACCTAAGTGCTTCAATTTAACTATAAGCACTGACAAGCTTATTTTACTCACGGTAAAATAATAATAGCTGCTATGACTTGTCGAATCCCTACTGCGTGCAAGGACCTGTGCTAAGCAGACCCTCGCTGGTAGCTCCGTTTGCGTGCTGACCTGCCACATGTACACCTATATGTTCAGAACTTCACGTTGGAACGAATATATTGCCTAGTGAATCTCCCTCTTGTGAGCTACCCTGCCCTGGTGATGCCATTCATTTGTGTGAAAGGCACCCTTCCCCTCCCAATTACTCTGCCAAATAATTGTCTGCAGACACCAGTGTGCATACTAATCAACAGACAAGCTCGAATACCCACCCACGTAAATCCTAGCCCAGCCTCTCTGGATCTAATTCGTTTTCAGCTTTCGTTTCTCCCCATTCAAGTAAGTTATCTTGTCCCGCTGTTATATTCTAAGGAGGAGAACTCGGCTCTTTGTTCCAGGAATAATGTCTTTATCTGACCCCTTCTCTTGACTTGATTTGCAGTTTGCTTCGGTATTTATCAAAAGAGGAGAAGCAGGAACACGAGGCTTTCCACCTAGCAGAAACCACGGAGCTGACGGGGGATCCCGGCTTGAGACATCACACAGGCTTCAGACTATTTCAGAAAACTTTTTATTAGTCAAGAGCATAGATACTGCTTTGGCAAAGGGAGGGGGCTGTGAGTGGTTGTACAGATTTGAGGTAGAAAAGGGATAAGTATGGGAGGATAAACAAATACCTGAGCGCAACAGGCATGGTAGGTAGTTTAAATACATAAAAACTTTCCAACATAGAGAAAAGTTTTTATTTACAAAGAAAAAAAAAAAGAAAGAAAGGGAACAAAGGAAGGAAGGAAGGAAAGAAAGAAAGGAAAAGTGTTTCCCTTGGAACTAGGTAGGAAGTGCAGCAACAGAAAGAGAAATAAAATAAAAACACCACTGTTTCAAGGAGAACAACAAAAGGCAGCCTTCATCTTCCTGCTTTTGGCTCTCTTTCCCAGGCAGAAAACTATTGATTCCTCTTATTGCATTTTTAATTAGAGAAGAGGGCGTCTGGGGGATTTGACACAAAGCAGAGAGAGGGACAAGAGAGAAAGAGAGTCAGCGGAGTGGGAATGGCATTTGGAATTCTAAATTCGCCCCAGAAGGGTAAGAAGGGTGCGTCTTTGCACGCATGGGTTCCGTAGTCCCTGCCTTCTGCATCTTGCCGCCAAAAGCCGCCCTCAATTAGGGGAGGTGGATATATATATATTTCTCTTTCTCTTAATGTATTAAAAACAATTTCATATGACATTGCACGTGCGATCCAAGTATGTGGTTGCAGCCATCTACCTTCCAGCGCCTAGCAGAGGCTCGGCAGGATGCGCTGGCACAAGCCGCCGGAACCCAGAGCCTGGCATTGGCCGCCACCTTCCTCTCTTCCCGGGGCTCCAGAATCAGCCAGCGGTGGCCAGGTCCTCGGCGCGGGCCTTGGCTCACTGATTCAATTCCAGCGCCCAGACTTGCTGCGGCCAGCCTGTGCGCCCTTTAATCCTCTTCTCGCCTGGGCCCAGGGCAGGAGGAAAGCCTTCATGCTGCTGCTGCCAAAGGACACACACAAGGAAAGAGGCGAGAGACACAGGTTTAAAATTTTCTGCACGAATCGCTGGTCTTGAAATGAGGTGGAGGGAAAGGTGTTGGGAGTAGTAACTGGGAGTCTTTAAATAAGTGACGGATTTCTGTTAGTGAAATAGGCAAACAGGCTCATAAATTTGTCTTTATGCGCCAAGTTCCTGGGACCCGGGATGGATTGGGCAGCTTGGGGAGGCTTAGTAACCCGAATTCTCTGCGTCTGGTGAAACTGATGCATTGGTTTGGCTTTATGGCGCCTAAGGGAGACAGCAGGGGGGTTGGAATAGGAGGGGTGGGGATCAACAGTTTTCCCTGCTCGCGGACCTGTCCTCCCTCTTCCCCCAACCCCATCCCACTGGCTTCTCAACCTGGTATAGCATCTGGGCTTGGATACAGGGTTGGGTCCCCTCGAGCTGGCGCTGGGAGCCTCAGATGATTAAGCGAAGGAGAGGGGAGTCGGCCTGGCCTAGCGTACTCCTTCCTTGCTCTCCTAGCAGGAACCAAGCCCTGCAATTTGAAGGAGGTGGCGACATGGGGGGGGGGATCGGGATTGAGGCGCTTCCCAGGCCTGCATTTCCCCCAGCCCAGGGCAGAGGTTTGGAGACTCAAAGCCTATCTGTCTTCCCCTATGTCCCCGGGTGAGCTTTCCCTAGTTTATCACAGGTCCCACAGGTCAAATATGACCCAGTCGGGCTCTCCGGTAGGCTCCATCGTGCGGCGGCCTGAGCGTACCAATCTGGAGCAACAACTAGTTCGCCAACCTGGAAATCACCGGGTTCAGAGGTCCCGGAACCCTAGGCAGCGAAACTGAGTGCCAGAAAGCTTCGCCCTAACTGGACAGGATCAAGAAATGCCGAGTAGGGATTGCAATCTCCAAAGCCAAAAGTCTCTTGCTTGTTTACACACAAATCCGTCCAGGTTACCCTCAGAACCTGCCCATGGTCAGTGGAGCGGAGGAACGTGCTCTGGAGTGGGAGTAGAAGACTTGGCTTGTTTTACCTGAGCTCCACCTCTCACTCCTCACGTAGGAACCCTCCCGTCCCCTCCCACTCGGGGCCTCAGTTTCTCTATTTGTACAATGATGGAAGTAGACTAGCCTCTCTAGCAAAGGACCTTTGAAAACAGTAACTGAGTCCACACGCATAAATTCACACTCAAGCAAATTAAAGTAACAAACTCTTACATGCATTCTTAACCTGGATTCCAGGAGACCAGTGATAGATCAGGCCTTCTGCATATTGGAAGTAAACTATGTAGTGTGTGCATTTTCTCAGGGTGAGAGGGTTCCAACAGATTCTTAAGGCCCTAAGACCCCTTCCGAAAGGGTTAAGATTCTATGTCCACTCAGTCTTACAAATACTAACCCATGTTACAAATGAATTCAGTTATGAATCTGCCTCCCTCCATGCACACAACCGCACACTATGACCATCTCAGAACTCCTTTCAGCATTTCAAAATCGCACACACAACTCAGCTTCCTTCCCCTGCTTTCACGGCCTGCGGGTGCTCAAACCGCCAGCACCCTTGGCTGAGGCGTGCAAGCCCCGGGACTCACCAGCTCTCTTTTCCTCTTGCTCTCGCGGCCGCCATCCGCCTTCTTGAGTTCAGCCTTGAATGCCTCGGGGTCGCCAGCCTGTGCATCCTTGGCCAACACGTCCATCAGGTAGGCTATGTAACTGGTGGCCAGGCGCAGAGTCTTGATCTTGGAGAGCTTGGTGTCGGCGGGCACGTTGGGGATGCACTCGCGCAGTTCTGCGAACGCGCTGTTAATGCTCTCCGTGCGTCTCCGTTCCTTCTTGGGTCCTGAGCCTTTCCGCCGGCCCAGGCGGCCGCCGAGCGCTTCCAGCCGCCCGGGACTCTGGCCTTGCCTAGCGTCCGGACCGTAGGCGGCGGCGGCCGCAGCGGCTGTGGGTGGTGGCCCCCCGGCAGGAAAGTCCGGGGCAGCGTCAGCTGGGCTCAGCAGCCAGCTCTGGAAGTAGGGCCGCTCCTGGTGACAGCGCGAGGCTGGGCCGAAGAGGAAAGGCTCGTGGAGCATGGGGTGCGCGGGGTGCGGGTGGTGATGATGGTGGTGATGGTGTGCGTAGCTGCCCACGAGGTTCATGTTGGAGCGGCTCCTGGCCTGCGCCGCCAGCCGGACTAGCACAACCCCATGCGCCCCAGAGCCTGCCGCCAGGGCCACCCGTGGCTCTGGGGCCGCTGCACTGCTGGGCGCCGGCTTTGAGGGAGTCCGGGGCAAGGCTGAAGATGAGACGCGCAGACCGCCGCCCTCTTGCTAGTTTCTGTGGCGGGCGAGGTCTCCGATGCCCAAAGACCTGTTTAACCCTTCTGCCTACTCCCCTTCAGGATCTGGCTTATATAAGGCCGCAGCTTTGATGTCAACCTCTGCCTGGAGCCAATGGCAGGGGGGCGGGGAGCAGGAAAGGGGGGTGGCCGTCCCAGGCTTTACGCTCAGCTAGCGCCACTCGACTCTAGGCCGCCAGCGGGGACAGGGTACCGGCCCCGCCTCCGTCACTCCCCCCCTGTTCCCAGCTGGGGGGCGGGGGGAGCAGGGGCTAGTACTTGAGGCACAGGCCTGCCAACGCCCTGGACTGTCGCTGCCGCTCCTTCCTCGCGGATTCAAGGAAAGACATCTAGAATCATCGAGCAAAAAGAAAGCCTTCACGTAGAACCCACCCTTGATTTTACAGATAGGGAAACTGAGGCCCAGAGAAAGAAAGGTTCTTGTTTCTAGACTCCCAAGAATTCAAAATAGGAATTCTAGCGGCTCCCAGGCCCGAGTTCCAACTGCTCGGCTTAGCGTCCGAGCCAGAAGACGAGGGCGCTGCTGGAGGCGGGATAGGCCCCTAACGTTTTTCCTTAACACCTCCCAGCCCCCAAGTCATCCGCCCCTTTTGGCGGGACTGGAAGCAGCTCTTGCACGGGGTCCTCACCAGCCCACCAACTCTGGCTAAGTCGTGGGCAAACGGGCAGACGATGACTGACCAGCGAAGAGACCTTTCTGAGGCCGGGGTGGGGTGGAGGGCGGGAAGGCAAAGCGGCCTCCACGCCCACGGGCATTTACCGGTTTGTTCCGGGCTCAAGGGCCTGATACCCGCTCTTCTCGCCTCCTGGATGTCCGATCCAGTCCAAAAGCCCGCCTTGGCCCGGGGGCACCTAGCTGGCAGGACTCCCTTAGTCTCTCCGCGGCACTCGCACGGAGGGCACGGAGGGCCGGGAGCGTGGCCACATTGGGCCACTCCATCCAGATCGTCATCCCTTGAGAAACGGTTTGAGTCTCTAAAGACACGGGTGCTGAAGCTCACACCGCGAGAAACCAGCTTTCGGCGGCAAACACATGCAGAGGGCACCACGACCTGCACAGCGTCCGCGAGGCTGGCGCGCCCTGAGCAAAGCCACGCCGGGCGTCTCGCACCCGCCGGCGCAGGCACGGTCGCGCCCGCCTTCCCTCGCGCTTGGGGCCATTCCCCACCTGTGTGATTCTCCCCACAGGAGGCTTTCCCCAGCCCCCCTTGGGACCTGGGAATCCCGGGGTGGCGACGCTTCAGGCTGAGGACTCTCGGCCTTATTGCCAGCTAATGTCCACTACCTGGGCCCCTCCATTCTCGCCTTCCCCAGCCCAACCTCCGCTTCCCGAGGTGGGAGAGAGGGAGTGTAGTGTGCCTTTCTCAAAAAAGCAAGGTCGAGGTGAGGCTGAAAGGAGAAGATGACGTGAGCGCTCTTTTTAGAGGGCAAATTTATTATTGATTCATTCACTCAACAACTATTTATTGACACCCACCGTGTGCCTGGCACGGTTACTAGTCCAAAGGCAGAGGGAGGAAGGCCAGCTCTCTCCTTGTACAGATGGGAGTGAGGCCCAGAGACGATGAACCACTTTCCTCGAGGTCCGGCAGCGAGTGGTGAGTAGAATTCCACACCCGGACAAGGGGGGTGCGGGGCGGCGATACAGGAGGGAAGGGGACAAACACACGCCTAGTCCTGAGCCAGCCGGTTTCACCTGTGAGAGCTTGGCGGGGCTGGGGGCCCGGGAGGTGCGTGGGAGGCGATGGGCGGGGGGCGGCGGAGTGAGGTCCTGGTTTCCTGCCCGAGGCGGGCTGGAAACCCGCCGCTCTCCCCGGCGCCTGGCGCCAGCAGCGCTGGGGTTGGGCCGAGCGCGGAGCCGGAGGCTCGCCGGGAGGGAGCGCCGGGCGCCCGATTCAGCGGAGGCTCCGCGGGGTCCCGCACCTCGCCGGCCCGGAGGCGCTCTTGGGTGAGGGTGTGCGGGTAAAGAGGGTAATTCCTCTGCGGAGAAGGACCTCCATCCTCAACACACACCAGCCTTTGTGCAAATCCGAGCACGATCTTCACCCGCAGCCTCCACGGTGGCACACTAGGCCTTTCAACTTGTACGCGGACACACAACCTCGCTGGCTACACAAAAGCCTATATATTCATATGGTTGCCCCCAAAGTATGCATGTTCTCACAGAAACACACATTTACACTCGTGATACACGCAGTATCTCAATATCCATGCATTCCTAGGATTTTACACATTATCTTTCTGTCACCCACAGGGTACACATCACACTTTAAATGTGTTAACGGCTAGGAACCACTCCCAGTCCTATACTCAGGCGTGCATAAAGACCATGGTCATACAGCACAGACATAAATTCTAAATACCACACAGATGCAGGATTTTATACATAATCTTCCTGTCACAATTACACACAGACACAACCCATTTGTATTTTCTTACATTTTCTCCCGATTGTACTCAAAGTACAAACTTCCAAAAACCCCATCATACGACATTATGTATATTCTCACTGTCACAACTAAGCCATCGGTCCCACGAATGCACACAAGTACATAGCCACAATTACTACTATGTATGCACAGCTCACAAACAGGCGTTCTCACATGTTTGCACATTACACACAGGCACACAAATTCCAAATATTCAATTTGACATGTATTCTCAACCTTACCTATAGTCACATCCACAAGCCCTTGAAACGTACTTGTACAATAGTATGCACATTATCAAGGCACCCACAATGACAAGCACTCACATAGGTACACACAATTACCCACATACAAACACAGCTCATACACCCACCTACATGAGTCCCAATCACTTTCCTGACATTACACAGATCACTCAGGGCTGTATAAGCCCCCCAAATATCTGGCCTGGTTATTGTGGTGTAGAATGCATTATCAGTACTGGGTGACTGAGTTCAAGTCCCATGAGACCCCTCGAGGGCCCTGAGACTGCCTGGCAGGCCTCCTACCCTCTCCATGGGTGTTAAAAAGCAGGGTGTCCCCAGACACCAATGCCACGAAGAATGCTGTTTCCCACCCCCCAGAAGGATAAGAAGTAGTTCGTTGATCAGCATCCCCACTGGGAGCATGGCCCTAAGGGACCCACCAGGGAGACTACAAGGCGCCTAGGCTCCAGACCTGGCCTTCCAGAAGAACCCAAAGTGCTTTTAACTCCAGCCAGACTCAGGTGTGTGAGGAGTGCAGAGGAACTCCAGAGACAATGGGGACCTGGTGAGAGTGTTCTCTCCCTCTGCCCCAGGCTATATGGTAGGGAAAGTTCTGGGACCTAGATGTTTGGTCAAATTTGCTTTAGGCTGACAGGTCAGTTCTGGCTCTGCCTAGCACCCCACTCTTCCTTTCCAGCTCCAAGCCTCAGTTTCCCCATTTGCAGAAGAAGGGGATAGGATTGATAGTCTGGAGTTCTGTAATTTCCAATTCCCCATTGTTGCATGGATCCTGCCCTGGTTCCTAAATCAGGCATGCTGAATTAATGCTTGGCTCATGGGCTCAAATGAGAGGACTCCATTCTCCACTCCCCAGACCGAGGACCAGGACCCCACCTCTACAGACTGAGGACCAGAAGTTGGGTAATCCTGGGCTCCTAAAGGCCAGTCCCATGCTCCCCGAACTGACCCCCCCCCCCATCTTGCTCACCTAGAGAGTGCCTTCAGGAAGTTTGGCATTCCTAGCATTTTCAAATTCAAGCTTTTCAGTTCTTCCCCCAGTTGTGCTAATGAGGCTAGGCAGGAACTCTTACCCCATTTTACAGAGTAGAGAGTTTAAGCACATAGAAGTTAAAAGTTTGTATTAAAGGAGTGCTTAAGAGAGCCCCTCTGTGGAATCAGTCCCACCTGGGTTTAAATAGGGCACTGTCATTCCTTCCTGTGTGAAACTTCTGAGCCTCAGTTTCCTCCTCTGTAAATTGGGGAACAACAATTCCTGCCACAGAGGGACAGCATAAGATTAAGCGAAATAATGTAGGTGAGACTCTTAGAACCATTAACAGTAAACCCGGATAAATGGTGGCTGTTTTTAGGAATATTAATTTCACAAGGGAAGAAATGGAGTTACAGGAGACCACACAACTGCAAAGCCCTGGGTGGGGAGAGAGGTCAGGCCGCTGGATTTCCCCTGTAGTGCTCTGTTTTCACCTGTCTGCCCTGTTTCTGACTGTGTTGGGGACCTTCACTTTCCCCACGACCCTACAGAACCCACTGTCTAGGCTGGAGGTGGAGGAGACAGTGCGTCGCCAGGTGTAGAGATTATGTAGCTAGAGACTCGAATTCCAGTCCCAGGTCATACCCTCCACCTCCGTTTCCCTCCCTCAACGATCTCGGGGAGTTCTACCTCCTCCAGGACTCAGTTCGCCCATCTGTACAGTGGGTCAGCCGTATCCTAGGACTTGGCCGCCCCGGAGCGTCAGGGTCTCTCCCCTGCCCTCTCAGCCCCTCTGCCCGCATCCCCGCCCTCCCTCCCGACAATCAGGCCTCGGAGAGCCCGCGCCACGGCGCCTACCGCAAAACCTTCTCCAGCCGAGTCCCGTGACCTTGACGCCACGGGCAATCCCCGCACCGGACCCCTTATCTAAATAGGGCAGTAAATCAAGGAGCTGTCAGGGCCCGGGTAATTACAGGAACTCCATAAAAAGGACCCGGCCGGCCGCCTGTTTATATTAGCGCGGTGTAAAATATTCTCCCTGTCTTGGGGAATCGCGTCGCGCAGTAACGCGCCATAAATCAGCCCGCGGGCCATTTACCCCGCAGCTTGAGCGCGCAAATCCCTTAAACATTTCTCTGCCCTATCTAAAGAGGGCCGAGGACTTTCCAATCTGGCCCAGCGAGCTCCCGGGGCTGGGGGACAGTCGGGTCAGGGAATAGACAGGCAGGGGTCTCTTTATCCTGAGAAGGGGTGGATTTATCCTGGAAGCTCGTAGGGTGAGACGCCTGCTCGCCTTTGCTGGTATGGGAGAGTAGCAAGTCTATTGAGAGATCACGTTAGGATCAACCTCTGTATGTAGATGGGAAACAGGCCCAGAGAGGGGAAGAGACTTCCCTAAGAGCACACAGCCAATGAGTGGCAGGGGTGCGGCTAGAGCCTAGACCTCTAGGGGAAACCGGGGGTCGATGGCAGCCGCTGTCACCCCTTATTACCCACTTTGTTGGGATTAGGAGTGGTCGGGCCAGAGAGAGTCCAAGACGGAAGGGACGTTTCTTTACCTTTTGGCTTGGGGGTTCCTGAGCTTCCTGCAATTGTGCACAGAATTATGTGTGAATGCTCTCGTGTGCAACAGAGCCTCTGATTCCTTGTCCCCGTCTCCTTGTTTTACAGGTAGCAAAACACAGGCCCAGAGCATGGGGAGGGACTTGGCAAGGACATACAGCTAGAAATAAAAAACCCTCCGCTACTAAAATAATCTAGTCGAGTTTATCTCCCACCCCGCCCCGCCCTTTCCTAAAGAAAAACTGAGAGGGTGTGCGTTGCATTGGGGGGCATATCCTGTCCGTTCTCAGGTTTGTAACAGCCTCAAAAATACAAAATCTATTTAAGGTAAACTCACTGCTGCCCATTGTCTAACGAGTAACATAAATCAAGCTTGTGGAAAAAGTATATTAAATCTTCTGTGTCTTCCCTCCGGGATGCGGCCTGAGGATTCAAGGGAGAATTAAACATGTATGTGTTTCCCCCCACTTCTTCTGTCTTCCTCCCCCATTCCCTTTCTCTTCCGTAAATGACAACGTGTTTACACAAGTTTTTATGTCGTCTGAGATTCGTCCCGGCTCCGTTTCCTCCTCTGTGTATTTTCCCCGCAGAGGGATGTCTGCTTCGGGACGCGTTCAACCTAAACAGAACCCCGTCTGATTGGAAAATGTATTTATTTGAAAAATCGTAACTCACGGTTTTGGTGAAAACGGCCCCCAAATTTATGGGATCGCTTGGGGCGCGGTGGTCGTAAATCAAAAAGCACTGGACACACATCCCCGCAGCAGCTCTGGTCAGGACACACATCCCCACCTCCCACATCCCCGCAGCAGCTCTGGTCAGGTTCTCCCAAACACCAGGAGACCAGTCTCCTCCCCAGTCCACCGTGTGGCCCTGTAGTGGTTAGTTGCCAGCAGGCAGGTGGATTTCACTCTGATTCGTATCACCCCGTCCTGTTGCTTTCCGGGCAATTTCATTCCGGTCAGCTTAACGGAGATCAGATTAAGGTGGTCAGTTAATGTGTTCTATGGTGTGCACCAGTCTGTTTTAGACATATCGAGGTCTTTTTCGTTGGTCGCACACTGGTTAGTTTCGTGGTGCTCCATGCTCTGCCTGTCGCTTGTAGCCACTCCCCAACCCACGGATCAATTGTTTGCAGAGCTGTTTTATGCCAAGAGGTTTATCTACAGCCAGTGTCGTGAAAGTCAGTTTCACCGACTGACCATTGCCTTCCAGGTCAGGCTCTCCCCGCCACCCCCCTCAGTCTAATCTGAAGTGCACAGTGAGGACTGAATCAGCCCTATCTCCTGGATCCTGCTGCCAGCCGACCCCAACTGAGGAATTGTTCTAGCAAAGCTGGACACACAGGGAACGGAGATACAGGGCTGAGCCACATCTCTGTCTTACTAAGGATCATGCACTTCTCTGGCAGAGTCTCCAGGGAAAACAGGGAAAACTGTCTGCTCTAGGCTTCTCCATCTAAGTGCTGTTGGTCTCCCAGGGAAAGGGTGTGAAGATTCATTAAAAACTTTTGTTCTTTTTCTCCAGAGGAGGCAAAAGAGCGCTCAGGAGCGATGCTGTTCTTGAGCGACAGTGGCTGCAAGGTAGCGCGGGAACCTAAGATTGTGCAGCAAGTCTTACCCCAACCCTCCAGCTCCACCCAGAGCAGCCTGCCTCGAAAGCCGATCCGCTTGCCGGAGCCCTCAGCCACTAACCTGCCAGGAGTGATCTATACGCAGTAGCATTTGGTTCAAAGAAACGCCATAAATTTCAGAAGAGAAGGTAGAGAAAACCCCAGTCGGATCAACCTAGTCCATGCTGGGAGATAAAGAACTGATGTGAGGTAGAATGCGTCAAAAATGGTGAGTGGACAGAGGGCTCTGTTTCCACTATTCCCGCTTAAAACTTGGGGCTGGATGTAGAGGAAGGACTGGCCCCTGTTTCCTTGGGCCTTATTTGTCCCAATTTAAAATGGCCTTGCTCTGTAATGAACCGTGTGATCCACACATTTTCAGGAGCTGCTACAGGACTGGAGGGAGATGTGGATTTTTAAAGTTGCTTGAAGCATAGGTATTAATCTTGGGAAATCTGCCTTTGTCTGATAAAGTCCGCAGAAGCCTAAGGATTTCTAGCAACAGGTTGGGGGATAGATCAGAGGCTGGCTACACTTACTAGTGAAAAGTCTAGGCTCTTCAACCCTTTCTTTTTCTGTAGGGGCTTTCAGAAAGAGTTTGCGGGAAAGAAACTGTATCATTATTAGTATTATTATTTTAAACTGGGCCAGGCTACATCCGTCATCTTTCCCATAATGGTCAATTGTAAACACACTTTAAAAGAGAAAAAAAAAAGGGGATTTAATGTTGACACTGGGAAAATGCTTAGCCCTGGCATTGCTGGGGAATTGGCAGGCTCTCCTGTCCTTTGGGAGAGAAGTTAAGTGCTCAGTGTTTTTTGCTTTTTCCATTGAATTTCTAAAACTCTCAAGGGTCTTCTTTGTCTCTTTAGTTTAAGGAGGGAAGTCTGTCATTAAATAGTCAAGGATGAATAAAAGGGCCTTGGCTTCGGAATGCAGAAGACAGTGGAGAAAAAACGCTGCCAACTCAGCAAACTGTATTATCCTTTTCATTGTCATGGTCAACCTTCTTACCAACACCGTTCTTGGTGTCAGCCTCTTTCTGCCAGACGATTCCCCTTGCTGCAGCCGAATTTTGCTCTGGAAGTGGGAGATGAAAAGATAAGTGAATGAATGACGGAAAAAAACAGAAATTAGAAAAGAAAAGGGAGAAGCATGAATGGTGACTGGAGAAAGGGGAAGGACACTTTGGTTTTTTACTTCATTATCAAATTTTAGAGAAGGTTCCCTTCCAGAAAGCCTGGGTTTGAAGCACTTCTATCCTATGTGATCATTGCTCCCCAGACACATGGACACCCCAATCATCTAACCTAACCCACACACACCAGAGGACACAAGATTGTCCTCGTTAGCTTCCTAAGACCCACCCAGAGCATGAAGCAAAGCCCAAGAAGTCATAGTGGAACCTGGCCCCAAACTCAAACCAACTGCTGGCAGTTATTAAATTCATTTTCATCCATGCAGACAAGGCTCCAAAAAAGCCTATATATTTATATCAACAACAAAGGTGGCAGGAGAAGAGAGAACAGAAAGGCAAGCCCCAGAAACCAGAGCAGAAATTAATTTAATTACCTCTTCTCCCCTGCCATAAATTCCGCAGAGGAAATCAAATCTTTCTGTGCATGTGTATAAAAACCAATCAGTCTACTGAGCTCGCCAAAACCCATTATGTCTCAAACTGGGTATCTTAATTGAATGAATCTGAATGTACCAGGCGACCAGGCATCAAATAAGCCAGGTTTTTCTGAGTGCGCTTGCCACGGAGCCAGAAAGGATAAACATCGGTTGGAACCACACGCTAATCAGCTTGCTTGCAGAGAATGGGACCATTGCTGAGCCTGGGGGAGGACTGTGGAGCCTGGGCGCTGGCAGATGCATCCTAACATTTTGCGTCAGATTGTAATGGAATATTTCTCATAAACAGCCCAGTGTCTCTCCCAGCCACTCACCTGACATGTTTTTTGTTGTTTAACTTCAGATCTGACAGATGATGATAACCTGGAAAAGAGAGAGGTTACAAAAGCTGAGAGCTGTGGGGCTGGCCAGTGTAAAGGGTGCCTGCTCAAGAATTAGGACAGGGCTGTGATTTGTAGGGCCCGGAAAAGGCTGTTATGCAACCCACAGCAGGCAGGGCTGCTGGGAGAGAGGACTGGAAAGCAGCAGGGGAGGATAGCTCAGGCACAAGCGCTCTGGGCTGCTTGCTCTAAGGAAATGTGCCACTTGTTTTGTATTTCATTTTGTGAGACAGAGAATGACCCCTCCCCCTCCCCTCTTCCCACCTTCTCCTTAGCACCGTCCTCTCTCCCAGGCACACTGATTTATAGCACCTGTTAAAAACACATAATGGATGCAATTAGCTGTGGCACTGGAGAAAAAAAGGTAGGAGTTGACTTTATTCCAATAAAAGATAAATGTGTTTGTTTTCATTAATTTAGTGTATTAATTTAAATTTCCGGGGCCAATTTTTAAAAAAATCACGGCTGCTTTCTTTGCCACATGGAAATCATCCTAATAGGCATTAGTTCTCCAAGTTTTGTGGGTGTCACAATCCCTTTAGGGAATGTGTTTCAAATGCAGGGACCCCTGTAGGTGAGGGGTGGGCATGGGATTTGCATTTTCAATAAAGCTCACTAGCAAATTCTGATGTAGGAACCATGCTTTGAGAATATGACATATGGATATAGTAGGTACTCGAGTTATTTACTGAGGAAAATTTTTCTTGTGAGCTGTGTGACTCTAGCAGAGTCCATACACTCGTATATACTCATAATACAATTAAATGTGACACGTATCTATTATGAGAACATTAGAAAATATAGAAAAACATAGGAAGAAAATTAAAATTTCCTTGATTTTGACAAGCTTTGTTTCCCTGGGCTGTAGTTTTCTCTGCTGAAGATTCCTAGAAGGAACAGCTGTCTTTGCTGTCCCACCTCTAGCACCCAGCATGTACATCTGGCACATGTAAGACCTCCAAAAACTTTTTGCTGAAAAATAATTGGTTAAGTAAAACTGTGAGATTAGATGATCTCTAAAGTCACTGACAATCATAACATTTTATTTTTTATTCTCTGTTCTAGGAAAAAAATGAAATTGCACAAACACAGATATATTTGTCACTTGGACTCTTGACATTCAAATGTGTATGTTTCTTCTCCATGTCTTGTCATTTAATCAGACAGCTTTCTGCTTGCTGTATCTGATATTAACTTAGGGTTGTCCTTGCCTGAGGCAGACTAGGCCATCGGCATGGATTGGAATTGAGCAGGGCCATCCCCACCTCGCACCAAACAGAACAGTCTGAGGAGATTTTTTTAAGACTCCAGCAAAATTGTGCTGACGGCACCAGAAACAGGAGAATTGGGCATTTTCAGCTGACAAATGTGTAAGTCTTTCCTAAAACTTTGAAGCAGACTCCCTTTTCCTGGTTAAGCTTTTACTATGTGCCATTCACTTTACACAAATTTCTCATTTAATCCTCACAGAAACATTACTAACCCCATTTTATAGATATGCAGTTAATGCCCTAGGTTCCTCAGCTAGGACATTGGAGAACTGGGATTCAAACCCAAGTCTCGCTGACTCCAAAATCCCCACTTTTAACCATTACAATTACGTGTGCATGTGGGGAGGGAGAGGTAACTAAAATGCTAAAAATATTTTAAATTCTCCAGCAATATCATAGCAACCATAATTAGCAACAATAAATTATAATAACAATTATTTATTGTATTATTACTTATTGTATTTATTTATAATTTATTACAAATAAATACAATAATTAACACCAATAATTAAAGAATAATATGATATGTGCCTGCCATCCAAATATTGACCTCTGTTTCATTCCCTTACCCCCAAACACTACGTCCTAAGATTCCTTTCGGCTACATGAAGTTCATGTTCATCAGTTTTTAAACTAGCATCTATTTTGGCTTGTCATAATGAGTTACAAACCCCTTGTGGAGAGGAGCTGAATCTGTTCTATTCGCAATTTCAGCACCTGAAATTACACATGGAAATTACTCAATAAATACTTTTCGATTGAATGAATGGCAACTTGCTTACTACAGACGATTCTGAGGAGACGCCACCGACAATAGTTATCCAGGACTCAATCATACAATACAGCCCTGTCACTCAGAGGTGCTTAGGAAGATGTGATGGAAGGAATAATCTTTTAGGAGGAGAGCTAGCAAATACTAGATGTTCAATGTATGTACTCACTGTTGGGGTCACTGTAAAAGCATTTTTTGGTAATGGCTTTATTGAGATATAATTCACATTAAATGCATACATTTTCAATAAATTATTTTGGAATAATTCTAGACAAAAACGCTGCAAAGATAATACAGAGAGTTCCTGCATACCCTTCTTCACTCTTTAGTTTCCCATCATGTTACCTCTATCTTACATAACTACAATACGTTTATCAAAACGTAGACACTGACATTGATACATTACTATTAAACAAAACTCCTTATTCAGATGTCACCAGTTTTTTCATTTATGTACTTTTTCTGTGACAGGATCCAGTCCAGGAGACCACATTGCATTTAGCACAATTGTATTTGTCAAGTTGTTTCTACCACAATTTACACTTGACCAACAGCTTTTTTTTTTTTTTTTTTAATTATTAGCTCCAGGAATTTTAAAAATAAAGTCTCATCCAAATTAGTAAAACAGAACTGAAATAGATTCTCCACCTTAGTTAAGTTCCTTGCTGCCTTTTTCATAAGGAGGGCCATACTTTTTTTTTTTTTCGCATTTAGTCCGGGATTGGAGCCCTTGACCTTATAACACCACACTCTAACCAACTGAGGAAAGTCATGCTTTCTGGTCTCAGCTATGTGCCCCCTCATCATGTGACCCCATACCCAGTTCCTCCCCAGGGACTGTCTAGCCCCAATGGTCTATGTGTTTATATAATCCTAAGTCATGTGTCTTCCACCAGTGCCCACATTGCACAGAGTCAGACCTCAGCCAAATTCATTGGAATGATTTGGGGTTTGCATAGTCTTTGAAAGTCATACTTTGAAGGTCATATTTTGTATCTGCTCCCATTTTTATTTTTAGAATGAACTTCTAGGGAGAAAACAAATATGATCTAATGTTAAGTAAAAAAGCAGGACACAAAATTAAACATACCGGGCTATTACAGCTCTGTCAAAATATGCATATGAAGGAAGACACCAATACCCAAAACAATCACTGTTATATCAGTGTGGTGGGATTATGCATGATATTTGTGACTTCTTAATTTTCCAACATTGTAGTATTGTATTTTTCTTTGTACAATTACAATTTTATAATTAAAGAATAAATTTATACTGACAAACTAAATATATCACCTAAAACATAATACCTGTGAGAGAAAACAATCTATTTTAAAAAGTGCCTAGGACAGGGCAGCTTTGGCAATCACAACATTTATTTGGCATTCCTAATGTAGTAGGCAACGTATTAAGTAATTTACAGGGATTATCTCATCCAATCTTTAGAAGTACTTCATCAGAAAAGTGCAGTTATTATCTCCATTTTGCAGGTAAAGAAACTAAAGCACAGAGAATTTAAGTAACTTGTTCAAGGTTCTCTAGCTGATAAATAGCAGACCTGTGACTTGAACCCATTGGTTTTCCAAACACATGAGTGGAAGGATGGAAAAAAGAGAGAAGGAGAGAAGAAGGAGATGTGAGCAAAATTGGCCTATTGGTAAAAATGGTTTGACCAATAAAATGGATGTCTGAGATACCTGTGGTCTACCCCTAACACCAGGCACCACCTACAGGGTTGGTTAGAAATGTAGAATCTTGGCCCCATCTCAGACCTATTGAATCAGAATAAAGCATTCCAAGTGATTCATATGCACACCTAGTTTGAAAAGCCTAGTAAGGAGACAGTTAATATAGAATCCATTTAGGGAGAAAAATATATATATATTATACACACACACACACACACACACACACACACACACACACACACACGTAATTATTTGTATTGGGCTGATACCACCTTGCTCAGAAATAGAGACATAGTTGTACAAATCAGAGTTTTTCAAAGTGCAGGTGATGGCTATTTCATGGATTGTGAAAACGCCTTCACAGATTACAATCGGAAATATTTTTTAAAAAAGAATAGAACAGAAAATATCAGAATGCATCTCATGAAGGAAGGGTAAGTGTCATTGCATGAAAGTTTCAAGTGTGTATGTGTATATCGGGTCTTGAGGTAAAATGTCTTGTGTACTCTCCATCTAAATGGTTTTCACTGGCCTTCACACTGCATCCTGAGGCAGCCATGAAATTCCAAGCTGACATTTACAGGTATAGTGGATTTGCTCCCTATTTCTGATAAATCTAGGAATTCTGAATGAAATCAGAGTTCGGTGGGTAGGAGGGGGATGAATGTCTCAGAAATTATCTAGCCCAGCTCCTTTCCTGTCCAGGTGCAGAAACACAGTCCCAGAGATGGGAGGGACTTGCCCAAGGTCACACAGCAAAACTGGGACTCTGGAAAGAGGAGCATAGCAATGTCAGGTCTTTGTTCCCTTTTTTGTCTCAACCATGAAAGTCCTGGGGGCTGGAGGGATCTGGCCTGGAGGCCAGGCAGCCCAGGGGACATGACTGTGGAATGTGTTGGGGAAACAAGATGCCTTCTCTTCCAGGCTCGACAAGCCAACAGGCCTATGTGTGGCAAGAAAGGGCTCTGGTTATCTGCCACCCGCCTCTGTTTCGTTTGGTCTGTCAACTCCAATAGCAAAGTGCCCCAAATGTGTGAGACTTGATAAAGGTGGGAAGGTAAGAGGGTGGAGGCAGCAGGACACCAAGGACCGGAGCTTGAGAGACATCCCAGAACATCTGTGTCTACCTTTCTTCCCAAGAAGCTGAGAGAGCTAGCAGGATTCTCCTATCTCCCTTCCCAGCCTCCCTCCCAGGGTGAGTGTGGGTGAGACCCCTGGGGGGAGACCCCCGAACTTCTCTGGAGGGGCTGGGTCTGCATTTCAAGACAGAACAGGATAAACGCTTGAAACTTGGAAGCTGAATCAGAGGATTTAGACTTTTAAAAAGAAGACTACCATTTTATTCTTCCTTTTATATTATTTTTTAATTGAAAAAGTGACACAAAGAACTTGGGAAAGAGAAGAAACCATCTATAATCCTTCCACTCCCAAATAACTATTCTACCATTATGACATGTATGTTGCTAAAATGGAGTCCTGGTTTGCTTTTCTCACTTAGCAATGGGTTGTAAGCTTTTTCTGGGGATGGGGGTGGTGGGATGTCAAAGAGTATTATTCAGTTTATATTACCTGGATATTTGATGATAATTATTGATTATTGTTAGGTTGGGTTTTTTTAGGTGTGATAATGACATTGTGCTTATGCTTTTTCAAAGAAAGTCCTTTTTGAGATATATTCTGAGCTGTTTCTAAGTAAAGTGGTATCTGGGGTTCCCTCCAAAATAAGATGGGGGAGAATTGAGTGGAGGGAGAGAGAAAACAAGTTTGGCTGTAAGCTGGTAATTGTTGACACTCTTCCACCTACCTTTTTAAATGAAAGGTTTTTTCAATATCTTTCTCTAATAGTAGTTTTTAGCCTATTTTGGCCACAGATACCTTTAAAAATCTTAAGCAAGCTCTAGATCCACTTCCCAGAAAAACCCATATTCCCATACCACACCCACAATTTTAGGAGGCTCACAGTGCCCGAAAACCCACAATGTATGCAGGTTAAGAACTCCTGGCCTACAACATGACTTTTTAAATAAGTGTTCTTCCATAATTCACTTAACTAATCTCCCTATTGTTGAGAATTTTAATAAAATTATTAATAAAACGTTGTATTACATACAAGGTACTTCAAAAAGTTTGTAGAAAAATAGAATTAAAAGATAATATGAATCTTTCCATGAACTTTTTGAAGACCCCCCGTATGTTTTGCATGTGTATTCTGTTTTGTTGTGGGGTTTTTTTGTTTGTTTTTTGGCAGTGGCTGGCCAGTAAGGGGATCTGAACCCTTGACCTTAGTGTTATAACACGCAGCTCTAACCAACTGAGATAACCAACCAGCCCTGCATGCATATTCTTTAGAACAAACTCCTAAAAGTACCAAGGGATACACTGTTTAAAGGCTTTCTTTTACAGAATATCACATCGTCCCCAGAAAGTATTGTTAATATATATATATATATTTTTTTTTTAATTTTATTTTGTCGATATACATTGTTAATATATTTTAAAATCAATTATTTCCGTACCTGGAGTTCTGCCAATCCTCCAATTGCCCTACACAGCAAGTGTTATCATCCCTCTCATTTCACAGAAGAGGAGGCTCAGAGAGGTTTTGTCACTTGCCTTAGGCAACCCAGCTAGTAAATGGTATTACTAGGAGTTGGGCTTTGATCTCAAGTGTGTCTAATACCAAAGCGATGTTTTTGGTTTTGTTTTTTAATATTTTATTTTATTTTATTTTGTCAATATACAATGTGGTTGATTATTGTGGCCCATTACCAAAACCTCCCTCCCTTCTCCCTTCCCCCCTCCCTCCCAACAACCTCATATCTGTTCACTTGTCTTATCAACTTCAAGGAATTGTAGTTGTTGTGTCTTCTTCCGTGCTTTTAACCGCCCTGATGTGCTATCTCCAAGTGGGAAGAGCAAGCTGCTGTGGGCTACAACTCTCCATTCCCCCTGCTCTTTGTTAGGTTGATATGCAAACGAGCAGATCACCATTGCCCCCGGAGGCCGTAGGTTCTGGCAGGCTAAGTACCTGGGCTTTGGAGTTTTGTTGGAACCCAGGCTCCACCACTTGCTAATGGTGTCAGTTGGGCAAGTTACCTAAGCTCCCTGAGCCTCAGCTTCTTCATCAGTTCAATGAACACAATAATGCCTAGGAAAGATTGTTGGGAGGATTGAAGGAGGTCCTGAAAGTGAATTGATTGGCTCAGTGCCAAGCATGAAATAAGCAGTCAATAAATTGGAGTTGTTATTAATTACTGTTGTGTTACTTCCTGACACATAGAGTGACTTGGCACATATCTCAGCCAATGAAGGGGCCAAAGGAGGCCCGTGGCGAGGACCATCCAGTGTTTATTTGGGGCGCTCTGTCCTTACCCCAGGTGAACCCATGGGAGATTCTCCCCAGGGCCTGCTTCCTCGTGTGCAGAGGGTAGGTAGCATAATTGACCAGAGTGGGTCAAGTGGGCCTGTGTCAAGCTGGAGGGCAGTGGCCTGTCTGAGGAGGGCATCAATGCTCAGCCCTGGCTGGTTGTGGCCATTTAGGAATTTGAGCCCAGAGCTGCCAAATCTTGTGAGTTTTCAGGAAAAGCTGGAAATCTAAGCTATTATATCAAATCTCCCAATTTTTAAATGTTTTAACTTAAAACACATTTTTAATGTTGATTGGGCCAAACTAAACCCATCTGGGGCTGGATCTGGCCTCAGTTTGCAACTGTAAGTTAGAGGCTTTCATTAATGTCTTCATTGTGTGATGACAAAAGCTGCCCTCCCCGCAAATCAGCAGACTCCATCTCCAGAAGCTGAAGACAGGGCTGGTTCTAGGGTCTTCTCTGTCTTTGGCTGCTCATGGTTTGAGGCGCTCGTTTAGAAAGCAGGGTCTGAATTCACAATGTGAGTTGAGCCCTGTGATGCCAGGAGAATCTAAAGTGGCTAAGATCCACTTCCTGCTCTTGAAGGAGGTAAGGTTTCATGGAGTGAGATTTCATGTTCACCAACAATGCAAGGAGAGGAAAGAAGGCAGGTATGAGTGTGTGTGTGTGTGTGTGTGTGTGTGTGTGTGTGTGCGTGTGCGTGTGCGTGTGCGTGTGCATGTGTATGTTGGAGGGGGATGAATATGGAATGGTCCAGCTCAAAGTTCCAAACTGAAATCCTGAAGTTACTGAGTAGCTTTCATTTACTTCCACTTGTAGAGGCAAGAAAGGAAATCAGATATTTATTGAGCAAATCTAAAAAGAAATTAGAAAGAGTTTGTTTTCTCTCCAAGGGATGTCCATGATCTATGGTCAAGAAGAAAAACAAGTTGCATTGTAGATGGTAGTGTACAAGATGATTTGATTGCAGTAACAACAACAACAACAACAAACCCCAAACTGATCATACATCAGGGTGTCAGTCAGTCTTTGTGTGTGAGCAAGAGAAACAGTAGGACTAATCTCCACTGGGCTGCTGACATTGGTTACCTCAGGGGCAGGAAGGTTGGGGGACTGGACAACAACTTTTCATGTGCACACATTTGTGTTCTATTGTTTTACTTGTTTTGGTAAGCCTGCAATGCTGTTGTAATCTGAAGGCCATACAATTAAGACAACAATTTAATGCATATTACATGAGCACCTACCAAAAAGACTGTCATCCAAACTGTAGAGCCATCTAATTTTTTCCCCATGACCATTTTTGTCAATTACACTGTTAAACATGTTCACTACAGAAAAATCAGCAAGTGCTCAAGAGTAAAAATGAAAAAAGAGAAAAATGGAAATCACCGGAATGATACCAGCCATGAACATTTTGGTGTGTATCCTTTCGACCTTCAACTCTGGCAAACAACTAGCACTTCCTGCGGGCAAGACCCTGTATTGAGCATTTGGGAATGGTAGGACTAACCTCACCCCATGAGGCAGGTCCTGCCAAGTCATGCTCAGGACATGGCAGCAGATTCATGGGCCTCTTCCCCTGGAGATTCTGGATCAGTGAAGCTGGATGGGCCTGGGAATCTGCATTTGACAAACTCCCTGGGAAATTCTGAATGCAGGTGCTCTTTAGACCACACTTGAGTTAGCCAGCGGTAGTCCAACTTGCTCACTGCCAGATGACAAGACTGAAGTCCACAGAGGAGAAGGGACGTGCCCAGGGATACCCAGCCAGCAGGGCAAAGCCCAGCCTACAGGATCCCCCACCCCTCCCCTCCTTGCTAGGAGCTCTCCCTGCTGTGCTCCTGCAGCCCTCCTCATGCCGACAGATGTTATTGTTTTCTTATGCCTCCAATTAAACAAAAAATCCTGTCAGCAGGCGACAGGCCTAATGCATGGAGGCATTAACCAGACTCGCAACCCAACCCAGGCCTGCTCCTGTGGGTAAAGCACATTCCCTCCACAGGCCACTGCAGCAGGCTCTCTCCTGATAAAGGGCCCCACCAAGGCACCATCACCCTGCCTAGTGGGCACCATGACCCCTGCAGAGGCCTCTGGGAGCATGAGCTGTTCAACGTGGCATTATGGCAACCCTGCTGTAGCTTTGAGGCCCCCCGAGGTAGCCTTTCCTAGAAACTAGGAAGGTCAAAGTTGGGGAAACTGAGGCACAGAGAGGGGAAGGGCCTGCCTGAAGCTACCTATCGGGTCAGGAACAGAACCTCCCACCTGTTTCCTTTCAGTTTCAGGCTGCTAAGGGAAGCAAGAGACAACTGGCAACCTTGGGGGAAGGTTTCCTAGGAACGGGGACTGCAGGACATGGGGCCATTGCTAACTTCAGGGCTGGAGTTCTGCCTGCATCCCAGTTTCTGGTCCCAAGGGAAGAGGCATTGGGGTGTGGGGGCAGCTGTGATCTCCCCAGTCCTGTTGCCTGTATGGGACCAGACCCCTGCGCGGGGAGATGTAGACATGTATCTCAGGCCTGGGAAACCCTTAGGGAGCAAATTCCAACTCCTTCATTTTGCAGGTGGGGAAATCAAGGCCCTGAGAGCATGAGATACCCATCCAAGGTCACACAAACTCAAACCCTGTTCTCTGAGTCCCTGACTAGTGCTTTTACTACAAGGAAACTGATTCCACTGGAGCTCAGTGGAAGCCATTTCCCCCGCTCTGCCTAGCCAGTCCCTGGGGCAGATCCTGAACCCAGGTCCCAGTCTCCTGGATAGCACCTGAGATGGCTGCTCTGCAGATGAGCAAAAGGTGGGGCTGTGAGACCCACTTGGGAGGGGAATAGGCCCTGGTGGGGCAGGTCATCCAGAAGACACATTTTGGAGAGCTGCCTTCAGATACTTGATGGGCCGGCACTTGAGGGAGGGGCCTGCCTGTTCTGTGAGGGTCCTGACCACAAAACAAGGCCATCAGGTGTAGCGATTCCGACTCTATATGCAAAAGTCATTTCTATCATTCTGGCCGTGGAAGCCTGACAGGATCTAGCCTCCTGCCCGCCCCTCACTCCTCATCTCATACATCAACTCCTCTCCCCACACCACTAAACACAAAACACTTGCTCCCACCTCATGGCCTTTGCACTTTCTTTTCCCTCTGTCTGGAGTGCCTTTCCCCAGCTCCAATCTGGCTTTTTCTTGTCATTCACATTTCAGCTAAAATATCACTTCTTTGGAGACACCTTCCCAACCCACCCTATCTAAAGCATCTTGTCACATCAGCTTATTTTAATTCTGCTTAGAACTTACCACTGTCATTTTTACTTGTCATTGGCCTCTGTCTGCCCCTGCTCCCTAGAATGTAAGCTCCATGAGAGTGGATGTCTTGCTCATCCCTCATCCCCAGTGACAAACATAGTGCCTTCATATAGTGGTGCTCAATAAATACTCATTAACTGAATGAATAGATGGAAGAATGACCTCTTATGTAGGGCACTCCCTGACAACAGTGAGATGTGGGTGATGCGATAGAGATGGCATGCCTTGGTCATTTGGAGAAGTTAGAAATCTCTGCTTTGGTACATGCTTGCTGTGTGAGTCGGTGGAGGGGTGTGGGTTACAACAACTCTCTGAGCCCCACTTTCTCCATATGTGAAATGAGGGCCCTAACCGAACCTACTGCATAAGGCAGTTGTAATGATTATATGAGATGCTGTTGCAAAGAATTCAGCCAGGGCCTTATAGATAATGAGTGCTCCTTCATTGGGAGGCCAGGTGTAATATGCAACTTGAAAATCTTATTCTGACTGTAAGCCCCTCTGACTCTTGGACACATGAACTTTTGGATGACATGTGCACTTGCTTGAGGATACCTAATTGTGTCTCCCAAGCACTATCTACCCTTACCGCCTTCCTCATGTACTCCCTGTGCCAGGGCCTCTGAGGCTGTGGATAGCCACATAGCTTCTCTCCAGTTACTGGCAGTGTGAAGGGAGAGATAACATGCCTGAGCCCAGTTCTCAGGGGGTGTGCCTGTGGGAGGCAGAATGGAGAGAATTACATTTCTGCTAGATTCCTCAGGGAAAGCTTCCCAGAGGAGGTGGAACTTTAACTGCACCTGGCAAAGTGGACAGGATTTGGAAACAGGAAAGAGGAAGAGAGGGACTGCAGGCAGAAAGAATGGCATAAGCCGGGAAGAGGAGATGCATTCATTCATCCATTTGTTGATTGGAATGTTTAATGATCACATGCTATGGTCTGAATGTGTCCCTCAAGGCTCATGTGCTGGAAACTTAATCCCCAATGCAACAGTGTTGGGAGGTGGGGGCTAATAAGAGGTGGGAGGTCACTAAAGGATTTAAAGAAGGGTCTGAATAGATTGGAGTTGCATTTGCCAAGAAGTCATTCTGTCTGTGTGGAGAGAGGAAAATGCCAGGAGTGGAGGAGGCCCAAGGAAGACAGGTTAGGTTGGATAGTGCAATTAGTCAGCGTGCGAGATTCAGTGACCAGGTGCAGAAATGGGAGAAAGATGGAGTCTCCCAGGAGACCTTCCTTGATGGAACTAGGTGGGAGAGGGTGGGTATGAGGAATGAGAGGGAGGCGGGCCTATGGATTACAAAGGGGGAGCGGCTATAAAATTTTGTTTTGAGGTGATTAAAAGGCATCATTTCTCAGGGGCCCCCAGGTGGGATACAACTGCTGGAAATCTTAATAAATAATCAGAATGGGTAATGAATTCAACAACTATTTACTGAGAACCTACCACATGTCCAGCATTGCTCTAGGTCCTGCAGACACAATGGTGCACAAGACAGAAATGTCCTTGCTTATGTTCTGGTGGAGGAGAGAGACAATAAAGAAACCTATAGAGGGCCGACCCCGTGGCGCACTTGGGAGAGTGCGGCGCTGGGAGCGCAGCAGTGCTCCCACCGCGGGTTCGGATCCCATATAAGGATGGGCCGGTGCAGTGACGTGTGGCCGGTCACAAAAAAAATAAATAAAATAAATAAAATAAAATAAACCCCAGCTCTTTAAAAAAAAAAAAGAAACCTATAGAGAACACGGCAAGTGGTGACCAATGGGTGATCATTAAAGCAGAACGAGGGTATGTGAGAGGGGCAGAGAAGGATTGCAGTTTCAAACACAGTGGTCAGCGAAAGCTTCATTAATAAGGCCACTTTCTTTCTATTTTCATTTTTAAAAACATACAATACCATTTACCCTTTTGAAGTCTGCAATCCAGTGGCTTTTAGTATGTTCACAGAGTTGTATAACCATCACCACAATCTGATTCCAGAATGTTTTCATCATCCCCAAAGGAAACCCTGCACCCACCAGCAGTCGCTCCACATTCCCCGTCAATCCTAGGCCCTGGTAACCACTAACCTCCTTTCTGTCTCCACAGATCTGCCCACTCTGGACATTTTATATAAGTGGAATCATGCAATGTGTGCTCTTTGGTGACTGGCTTCTTTCACTTCTGATTTCAAGGTTCATGACAAGGCCACTTCTGAGCAGAGACACCTGGAGGTGAGCATGTGGGCTGTGTGGATGTTGGTGATGGCATTCAGGGCACAGAGCCATGACTGGTGAACCCCAAACTTCAGGACTACAGAAAGTGAGGCACTTACTCCAGCCAAGCTGCCCGGGGCCCTCAGGGGGAAGGCAGCTTGCTGGGCAAAGGTAAGGATGGACAAGTTAGGGCAGCTGGGTTGGGGAAACCTAGAAAGCCTGTTTTCAAGCTCAGGTAGGTGGGTTGCAGAGATGGCCTCTGACACCCCAGGAGACTTTGAAAGGCTCCTTACTGCAAAGCTGAGGTAGTCATTTGGCTCCTCTGGCCATATGGAATTGGAATGGCATTCCAATGGATGTGAGCCCGTATGGATCAGATGCCCAAGAAGGGTAGGAAGGGCAGGTGTTGCTGTGATGGTTTGGGCTCAATGGGGGCTCTAGAGGACTAGAGGATGGCCTCTGGTTAAGAACCAGCTCTCCCTCACCATCCAGAATCTCCCACCAGACCCTCAGTGATCTAGATGGGCCCTTTGATGGGAGTTTTGCACAGCCAGAAGGTGAAGAATAGAAGATACCTCCTTGTGCTTACTGGCAATTTTTGATATTTCTAGGCTGGGTCAAGGTGGAGGGCTTGTGAAGGGGAGGAGATGCCCAGAGCTAGCTTCAGACTCCTGTTCTTCACAGGAATGGAAAGTAGAGGTGGCAGGTGTCCTGGGAGAAGGAGAAGGGGGGATCTTGCTCATGGTGACCTTCAACCAAGCCCTTTACCTCTATGGTCCACAGACTCCCCAAATGAGGACACTGGGCAGCACAGTCCAGGGCATCCCCCTAACTTTGACATTTCAGGACTCCAGACCCCTGGAATTGGAACCACTGCAGGAGAGAAGACAGTGCCTCAGGGACACCGAGACTTTAGTAGACTCAAGACGGGACACATGGTTTGACATAAGGGTTGGCAAGAGGGAACAGTTTCTCTCTGAAAATGTGATACTTTTTTTTTTATTTTGTAAATATTTTAGTATATATCTCTAAAATACAAGGGCTTTTTAAAAGAAGCAAACTATGATACCATTATCACATCTGTGTAACTCAACTGTTGCCATAATAAGGCCGAGTAATAAAACACCCCAAAGCTCAGTGGCACATGATGACGAGCATTTGGTTCTTCCTCACGTGTCTGTGGGGCAACCGGGTCTGGCTGAACGAAGTGGGGCTTGGCAACAGGTTGCCGTTGGGGTTGTACCAGTTCTGTGTGTCTCTTATTCTTCTGGGGCCAGTGGGCCACCCTAGGATGTGCTCTTCTCTTGCTGAGGGCAGAACCCCTACTCTGCAAGCACATTTCAACATGTGGTTGGGTCATGCACACCAACATCTGTAGCTGAAGCAAGTCATCTGGCCAGGTCTGGAGTCCAAGAACGGGGAAATAGATCCCACTCCTGATGGGAGGAGCTGCCAGATTCCTGTAGACTCAAGGAAGGGTGAAGAATTGGGTCCATTTTTGCAATTGACCAAACCTCGCATCTCTAGAGGTAACTAATGGGGTATGTACGTATGTATGTGTTTGTGTGTTTGTCTGCTTATTTATTTATTTATTATTTATGAATCGTAAATTGATTGTGGTTATTTATCCTAACTAATACTCCTCTTTCCCCCTCCTGTCTTTAGCCAGTGGTAGCCTCTCCAGGTAGCATGATCCCAGTTGTCTCTGAGTGCTTCCTTGTTCTTTCATGTTCATTATAAGATGTTCCAGGTTCATCTTATACATTTTCTGCCCCAGACCAGGAATCATCCTATTTTTTTAAAGCTATATACAGTCGTAAGGTTTATAAGTCAAGCAACTTTTAAAGCATAAAATGCAGAGCCAACCCCCAGCCAGCAACCCCCACAGGCTTTCCATTCCCTTGCCTAGATAGAGGCATCCATTGTTATCAATGTCTTGTGGATCTTTCTGGCGATATTCTATACCTAATTAAGCATATCTGATATGCATGTTTTTTAACGCAAAAAATAAGTCCACTTTTATTTTATATTTTGCAGTGCGTAATGATTTCATTTTACAGTATATAATAATAATCATAGCTAACACTTACATAGCAGTTACCATGTTCTGGGAGAGCTGAAGTCTGAATGGAAGTCTGCCTAAATCCAAAGGCCAGGCTTTAACCACACCCTGCTGTCTTCTCCGGGCACCAACCTCCCCCACTCATTGTAAAGTGTTTGACTAGGTCAACGTTTGCCGAAGTATGGTAAGCTCAGTGATTTTACATGGCACAAAGTAAACATTTGTTATTTTAATAGTTATGAATATATCTTAATGTCTAAGAGAAAAAGTAAAACAAGGAAGCCCATGGTGTCCCATGATTTCCAAGTCGCTTCCATTACTGAGTTTGTTTGGGGCCAGCTCTCTGCATCTCTGCTTCCTCCTCTACCATGAAGACGCAGCCTCTGGGGGTGAATTCGGAAACTCTGATTAGGATCAATATATCGCAGAGGGCCTGAGCATCATGGACTCCCAGAGGCCATCTATCCCAAGCCGTTTTTGTGCAGATGATGTATTCGTATGCTTTTTGTGTTGCTATAACAGAATATCTGAGACTGGGTAATTTATAAAGAAAAGCGGTTCATTTGGCTCAGATTCTGGGAAAGCTACATCCGGTGTGGGCCCCAGGCTGCTTTCACTCCTGGCGGAAAGCGGCAGGCAGCCGGCAGGTGCAAGATCACGTGGTGAGAGGAAGCAAGAGAGAGGGAGGGGAGGTGCGAGGGTCCTTTAAACAACAGCTCTCATGGGAACCAATAGAGCGAGAACTCACTCACTGTCCCCCTCCCTAGGGCATTAATCTATTCGTCAGGGATCTGCCCCCATGATTCAAACACCTCCCAACATTGCCAAGTTGGGGATCAGATTTTGATGCGAGCTTTGGGGGGACAAAATATCCAAACTCTATGAGATGGAGACACTGAGACCCCAAGAGGAGAAGGGGCTTGCCTAAGGCCACACGACGAGTTACACAGTCCAGACACCTTTATGCCACACCGAACTGTACCAGTAGGTCTGTGTTCCTGGGGGAGGTGGGAAAAGGCAATCGCAGTGCTTGGAACCATTTAGAAAAGCGGAGGATAAGGGCCGAGCCTGTGGCGCACTTGGTAGAGTGCTGCGCTCGGAGCGCAGCGACGCTCCCGCTGCGGGTTCGGATCCCATATAGGAATGGCCAGTGCGCTCACTGGCTGAGTGCTGGTCACGAAAAAGACAAAAAAAAGAAAAGCGGAGGATACCTTCCTTCTAAACTCAGTCAGAATTATGGGATTTGGGCAGCCTCAGGCAAAAAGAATCAACAAAAATACATGTTCAAATAGTCCAAAAGATAAAAAATGAAAAGTAAGTGTCCATCAGTAACTCTCTGTCCCACCCCTCCCTGCCAGCCTCCCTCTCCAGAGACAAACACTGCTAGATTCTTGAGTATCTCTGCACACAGAAGTAGAGGCGTGCATGTGTGTGTGTGTGTGTGTGTATACGTGTGTGTGTGCATGTCTCATAAAAAGTCATGTGCCTGGAGTTTCAGTTTGGGATGATGAAAAGTTCTGGAGAAGATAGTGATGATGATTGCACAACACTGTCAATGTACTTAATACCACCAAACTGTACACTTAAAAATGGTTAAAATGGTAAGTTTTACATTCTGTGCATTTTACCACAATAAATATTTTTGTGTGTCTACCATCCATAATTCCTTCCATCTTGTTTCAATTCACCATACATCGAGGAGGTCATTCCATCACCCCAAGGTGACTTGTTCTCGGTCATCTGGGTTAAGCTGGGAACCGTGTTTCCCAGACTTCCCTGCACAGTAGGGGTTCCAGTCAGAGTTGGCCAGAAGAGGAATTTGAGGAGATCTGGAAGATGAGAGTGAGTCACTAGTCATTCCTCTCTCAGGGTGTGCTGGTCAGATGTGGTGATAGGCAGACGCAGAAGTGCCAGCAGGTTCCAGATTCTCCACATCCCACTCCTCTTCCCAGCCGATGGCCCAGCTGACCGAGGGGCCTGGACTCACCACCAGAAACATGGGGGCAGGCCGTAGAGACACAGCCACCTGGAGACGCAGCTTCCCATAGACCTCCCAGGGATGTCCCCTTCCAGTCCCACCTGGGCAGCTGAAGGTGCTCATTCCTCAGATCACTGGGCTCTTCTTATCCTCCAGTTCCCTCCTGATTTCCCATTTTCTTAATTCTGGGAGGGTGTGATTCCTATAGCAAAGCCCTTATTCCAGAAATCATAGTGGTTTGTTTCCCTGAAGGAACCCTGACTCTTTCACCCCATATTCTGCTTCATCCTTTTAAAAAAAATTGTGGTAAATACACATGACATAAAATTTAGCATCCTAACCATTTTCAAGTGTACAATTTGGTGGCATTAAGGACATACATGTTGTGCAACCAATTTCCAGAACTTCTTCTTCTTGAGGCACTGAAACTCTGTACCCATTAAACAATAACTCCCCAATCCCCCGACCCCTCCATCTTTCTACTTTCTGTTTCTGTGAGTTTGACTACTCCAGGTACCTCGAGTTCTTGTAAGTGGAATCATACAGCATTTTTCTTTTTGTGACTGGCTTGTATCACTTAGCATAATGTCTCAAGGTTCATCCCCAACCAACTTAGCTAACCGGCCAGCCTACCTCATCCTCATGGAGTAGAATGTCATGGCTAGGGCACTGGGTCTGGAGCCAGAGGGACCCAAGTTTGAATCGTGCCTTCACCCTGAAGGCACATGTGGGACCTGGGGCATGTGATAAGTGTTCAATGAAGAAGAACTGTCACCCACACTATGATCATCCCTGGGAGAGGTTCTCTCAAAACCACAGCCACAGCTATCCCCTCAGGTCATCCCGCTCTCAGCAGCCATCTGCTTGGCTGGTACTCCAGGGCTACCACTGTCTGTCTCAGTCTCTGTCACCTTCCCGGCCTGCTCACATTTGTGCTGCCACCACACTGAGCCATGGAACACTTGGCACAGACCACCATGTATATGCCATGTCTGCCCTCCACGGAGGCCTCCCATCACTGGGGAGTGACCTGCCTCTGGCATGCTCCAGCCATCACCTAAAGGTAACAGGCTGGGTGGCAGTTCTGCTCTCGAGCCCAAGGTGCCTCCGGCTGCAAAGGCAGGAAAGTGTTCTCCGCGAAGCAGTTCTCCCATTTGCTTTGCACATTCTGGGGTGCAGAGCACTGGACTGGGAGTCAACACACCCAGACCTTCATCTCACCCTGCACCAGCCCGTTTCCTTCCGTGAGTGCAGACAAGACCCTCCTTCTCCTGTAAAATGCAGGAATTGGCTGATGGTCTCAAAATGCTCCCCTAGCATGCCCAGGCTCCGATTTTCTTCTGCCTCCTTCAGTCCATAGTCATCCATTTATTCTTCCACCCTTCCATCCATCATCCAATGTTTTTCTTTATTTTTCATCTTTTTGCTGTTTTTCGGATTTCAACGTGTTGTACTTGCACATGGCAAAATTTTCATGCAGGACTTAGAATGTGAACATCCCTCTTAGTCACATCCTTTCAGCCAGTGGGACCAGGAATAGGGGTTGCCCTCAGGGAACATTTGGCAAAGTCGGGAGACATTTTTGGTTGTCACAGTTGGGAAGGTGCATGCGGGGTGTGGGGAGGAAATGGTGCTACTACTGACATCTGTTGAGGAGAGACCAGGGATGCTGCTGAACATTCTACAGTGCACAGGGCAACCACCACAACAAAGTATTATCCAGCCTAAAATGTCAATAGTGCCAAGTTTGGGAAACCCTGCTCTGGAAATTAATGCTGTTAATACTTGGGTATATGTTTTTCTAAAAATGTCTATAAATATACAAACATAAATGTGTGTATTTTTTAAACCAAAATGGGCTCCAATTATAGTTTTCTTCATTCCTTTAATAATATTGGCGGTGATGTTTCGAGCAGGCAAGAGCCCACCACTAGAATGGGGCTGTCTGAATTTGAATCCCAGTCTCACCACTGACTAGCTGTGTGTCGTGGCCTCTCCGTATCTCAGTTTCTTTATCTGCAAAGTGGGGATAACAACAGTCCCTACTTTCCAGCATCAGCATAGCACTGGCTATTTGTTATTATTTGTATTCCTTTGTGTTTGTGAGGAAGGAGGGAAAGGCACCCCTTGCCCACTGCACAGAGGAGGGCTCTGGGTCTCAGAGTCAGGCTGCCTGGTAAGTCGGTGGCTCCTGGTGCCAGCCAAGTGCTCTCTCCAGCTTACACAGAACTTCTGGTAAAAGTGTATGTTTTTTGTTTGTTTGTTTGTTTGCTTTATTCTGTTTTCCTTTGGTGGGGGTGGGAGCAGTCCCAGAAGAGAAAAATGCACGAGCCCTGTGCAGGGGGTGGCAGAAAGAGTTCTGTGCCAGGCCTCAGAGCCCGGGTCCCTCCCTCTTTGCTGAGAGGCTCTGAATCCCCCACCTCCCCGCCCCACCTCCTCACCATGGCTCAGCCTGGCTCTCCACTAGGCTGTGAGCAGGCCCTGCCTTATCTCCAGACGCCTGTTATCTGCACACCCATCTGTGGACAAATGGCCAGCCGGCTGGCTCCTGGTCACCCCCGCCCAGAGGGGGGCCCTCCTCGCAGGCCTGTGTCTGGCAATTTGGGCTGGAGCACAATGTGGGGGGTCTCTCATGGAGGAGGCCCAACCCAGCCCCACCCCTGAGGCTTTAAACCCCAAAGTGATGCTGCTTGGACATTCCATTCATGGGACAGGAATTCTGGCCAGGAAACCCAGCCCATCCCACTACCCCTTCACTCACTTGGTTTCACAGCAGGCCTTATCAAGTGGGTAAGGGTTGCAATTGTCATTCCCATTGAGCAGATGGGGAAACTGAAGCTCAGAGAGGGGCTGTTACTTGTTGCAGGTCACGCAGTGAGGCAGTGGCATTGCTTGGAGCAGTACCCAAGTCTCTCCTAGCTTCTATCTTGGCCTCCAAAAAGGACAGTCCACAGACACCATGCTACAGGCCCCCACCCCCACCCTCGCCGCCGCCATGGAAGCCAGTGTCTGGGGCACAGTCACATGACTTCCTTGGGCCTTGGTTTTTTCCCCTCTCAAACATAGATAAAAGTGGGTGAGAGGGACAGGCCTTCTCTCAGCTCCAGGAGGCCAGGGATGCAGCAGGTAGAAAATGGCAGAGAGAGCTGATGCACATGGGCTGCAGGTTCACCTTGCCTGGGTTCAAGTTCCATCTTCCCCACTTACCTCAGCATGACCTTGGGCAATCACTTGACCTCCCTCTCTGTGCCTTGATTTTCTCACATGAAAAATGAGAGAATAAGAGTCCTTACCTCACAGGGTGGTTGTGAGGATTAAAGAAGTCAATCCACATAAAGCACTAACTAGAACATTACTCATAAGTGTGAGTTACTGTTATTTTTATTACTAGTAGAATATTGTATAGTAATTGCAGTATCTGGGTTGATGACATGGCTGTGCTGTGTGACCTTGGGCAACTAATTTAACATCTCTGAGCCTCTGTTTTCTTGTCTATAAAACATAGGCAGTGTGTCTTTGAGGCTTTGGTGACTGGCCTGGCACAGAGCATGGCCCCAGTGGTCAAGGCAGGGCTGGGGGCTACCAGTGACCCACAGGAGGGGTGTCTGCATGGAAGACGGAGACAGCCTATGGCCTTTGTTTACAGAGCCCATCTCTCCTCTGATGGATGCGGCCCGCAGAAGTCTGTTTGCAAGTTTCTTCTGGAAACATGAATCAAGGTCTGTTTGGAGAATACGTGCGCTTCTCTGTCAAACATTCCACCGTGCTGGGGCCACAGCACCCTGGGAGGTGAGAGCAGAGTGTGTCCCAGATTGTCCCCAGAGACAGAAGACAGGCTGGGAGACCAAGTCCCTCTAGCCAGACCTAGGACAGCCTGGGCTCTGTGGTCTCAAAGACAGACAGACACCTTACCTGGCCTCAAGGAGCTCTCTAGAAAGCAAGATAAGCCCTGGACTAGACCAGAAAACAGGGAGGGAGAGATAAGTACCCATCTACTTCCATCTTGTCCCCTGTGATCCCTCACAGCAGTGCCAGAGTGATCTTTTAAAAATGTAAATCTCACCATCCTTTCTCCTGCTCATGACCCCCCACTGACTTCTTTTGCAGTTGAATCAAAATCGGATTCCTTAAAAATGACTTGGAGATCAGAGGTCTCAGGGGACCTCATCCCTGCCTGCACTGGGACCCCAGCTCCTGGCACCCCCCCTCCTCTAGCCATACTGGTTTTCTTTCAGCTATCAAGCCTGCCTCATGCCTCTCCCAGCCCTTCCCGCCTGGGCGCCCTTGGGTCTGTGATGCTGGCCCCTCTCACACTCAGGCTGAGCTTAGCTCTCTCTTCCTGGGATACCTCCCTGGCCACCCTCCTGTCACAGCAACTTGCTCTTCCCTTGACGCCCCCTATCAAATTTGTAATTATGTGTGAGCTGTATTTGTTTACACTTTCAGTCCCTGTTTCCACAGTGGTGGGGCCAGCATCTGTTTTACACATCAGTACATGCCCAGCCCCTGGCACAATGCTTGCCACGCAGAAAGCTCTGTACAAATATTTCTTTAGTGAATGAATGACTGACCGTGAGAAGGATCAATCTTGCTTGGGCGGCCAAAGATGGACAGTTGTATCCAGTAGGGAGGGAATCAGAAAAGACTTCTTGGGTAAATAGCAGTAAAGCCAGGTCTCAATGAATGGGAAGATTTTGACTGGCAGAGAGGAGGAAGGGAGAGTGTGGTGTTTAGGCTGCGGATGGGCACTGGGCTGAGAGCGGCTTGAGGGAAGGCAGCACTGTGAGGTGCCAAGCCCACAGGCTGCAAATCCAGCACCATGGGCAATTCTCTTCACCCTCTGAACCTCCATTTCTCCATCTGAATTATGGAGGCGATGATGCTTACTGCACAAACAAGCCATGCAAGGAGGAAATGCAAGGAGGAAATGCAGAGATTTCTACGTGGCAAGGAGGAAATGGGGTACGTAAAGTTCACTAAATGGTAAGAATCATTACAGATTTTCATTTCACCAGCATTCCATTCTGAAGAAGGAGGTATTGCTGTCTGCACTTTTCCCTGTAATAAATTCACTTTATTTGTTTTTAATGCTACATATTTTTTAAACTTTGAAACAATCTCAGGTTAATAAACAAGTTGAAAATACACTACATAGAAGTGTTTTTCCCTGAACCATTTGAGAGTGAGTTGCTGATAAGATGCCCCATCTCACCTGAACATCTCCATGTTTGTTTCCAACAAACAAGGACAATCTCCCGCATAACACAGGCATCACCATCAGAGAATTAATATCAACACATTCTTACTATTGAATCCTCATACCCCATCCAAGACTCTGCACTGAGTTAGAATCACATGCCATATTTAGTTGACATGTCTCTTTGGTTTCCTGCAGTTTCAAACAATCCCTGATTTTCTTTGAATTTTATGACCTTGACATTTTGAAGATTTCTGGCCAACTATTTTGTAGAATGTCCCTTAATTGTGTCTTGTCTGATGGTTAGGTTCAGGTTATGCATTTTCAGCAGGAATACCACAGAAGTGAGGCTGTTTCTTCCATCTGCAGTTTTTAAAGGTAGGGAAACTGAGGAGGTGGTGAGAAAGGGTTAAAGGAAATGCAAAATGGCCTCTGAGTAGAAAATACTGAGGTGGGGAAGTATATGGCATATTCTACTCTAAGTCCTTTCTGCTGCACGAACGTTCTCATCTGCTAGATGATCACTGCAGCTGATCATGGCCAGAACCCTCCCGACATCAGGTAAGAGGCAAGAAGAGGGTAGGGACATTTGGAAGCCGTAGGGTTGGTTCTTTCCCAAGGGACGAAGGTGCTGGGCTGCCAGTGTCCTCTAGGTGGCGCACAACTCTCTAGGGAAAAGGAGAGTCCCTGTGAATTAATTCCAAGAGGAGAGATGGTTTTAGAGGGGCTAAACCCCGCCTATCGGCTCCTGTAGGGGAATCAGCTCCTTATCCCCGCCCCCCGCCCCCTCTAGAGAAGGGTCCAGCATTCATTCATTCATTCATACAACTTTTTTTTTTTTCAGTGTCTCCTGCCTACCTGTAGCCAAGACTCTTGACATTTGTAGGTCAGAGCACAAAGCAGATGAGGGCAATATCATTGAACTTGGAGCTCAGGAGACCTAGAGTCAGGTCCCGGTTTTGCTTCTGACTTGCTGTAAGACTCTGAGCACCTTTCTGGGTCTCAGTTGTTCCAATAACTGAGTGCCCAGGACCTTTGCTCCAGTCTCCTCCTCTCTCCCATGAGAAAGAACCTCAGTGTAGGATTAAAGTCTCACAAGCAGGTGAGAACAAGCATGAAAGGGCCTGCGTGGTGAGGGAGGGGTGGGCACCTCAGCAAAATCTCTAGCCACAGGAAGGGAGAGTGGGGAGGAGGGAGCTGGGAGACTTGGCGGGGTCTCTCTTCCCCACCCCACCCTCAGAGCAAAACAGTACCTTGGCCCTCCTCTTCAAGTGCTGTCCCATGGCTTGTTCACCAGGAGTGTCTTGCCCACCTAGAAACATGGGGTGTCCAGAGACTGCTGTCTGCTCCCAGGTTCTACCCCAGCCACAAACTGTGTCCTCTGGAGTAAATGACTTACCTCATTGTGCCTCAGTTTCTTCACCTACAATACAGGGGTCAACAACACTTTTCTCATAGGGAGGTGATAGCTACAATTGCTGATTCAAATGCTTCTCCAAAGGGCAGGACAGATGTAAGGGAGGCCTGGGGCGACTCCACACCCTGACTCAGAGGAAGATCCTGCAGAAGAGGGCTGGGGGGGTAGTCATCACAGATAAGAAGCCCTTTGGTGCTTCCCACATCTCCTACACTAATCCCACAGACAGCATCTTGCAATGTCCAAAGCACTCCCGTATTCATAACTTGATGTGACCTTCATTTTCTACCTTGATCAGTGGGGAAACTAAGGCTTGGGAAGGGATATGTGACTTGCCCCAAATCACACATCCAACCAGCAGCAGAGTCGAGCTGTAGAGTGCAGAGGAGGAGAGAAGGCAATCAGGCAGTCCTGGGTTTGCATACTGGCTCTGCCACGTCCAAGCCTAGAACCTTAGGCAAGTCACTTCATCTCTCGGAGCCTCAGTTTCTTCATTTATCCAGTGAGGACAGAACAAAGTTATTTTGAGGGTTAAAGAAAACAGAGTGAGTTACTGGTTTTGCTAACATTCAAAACAACTACACAACTTTCTCGGTTCTAAGTGACCATTCTTGGGGATGGGGATTTGTCTTTTTCTCATCCTACTTCTTTGTCTCGCTGGTATGATTTCCCTGCCTCCCTCTCCTTCCCCCGTTATCTTAGTCTATTCCTCTGTCTTCCTGGCTCTATTGTGAGCACCATAAGGTCAGGGATTGGGTATGAGCTGCTCACTGCTGTAAGCCCAGCAAATAGCACAGCGCCTTACCCTGAGTAAGGACAATGGCTTGCACTTCAGTGCTTACTGTGCACTGGTCCTGTGCCAAACACTTCCTCTGCCTCTTTTCATTTAATTCTCACAACCCTCATCCCCATCATATGGGTGATGGAACTGGCTTTCCAAAAGGACAGCCCACCAAGGCCAGGTCAAGGGTAAGGCAAGCAAGGTACGCCAGGTGCAAAATGTTAGGAGGCGCTCAGTTTCAGGGTCATGCTGTGATTTGAACACAGGTCTGTGTGACTCCGGTGCTATTAACTATACAGCAGGCCCAGTTAACTGCTGTTTATAAAGAACATGATGCATGGAATATTGACCACACTAAAGCCATGGTGACTATCACATGACTGTTTTTATCCCCTTCTGATTCCCAGTCCCTCCTTTCAACGTACAGCCTTATGTTGTCCCTACCCATGTCCCGCCAATGTCCCACCCATGTGCCACCAACACCCATCTCTCTTTAGGGCTTCTCCCAGCTAGCTGAGATGATCCCATGTTAACATTCCCCAAGCTCTGTTTCTCAAGTTTTATCTCCACCATCAATGACCAATTCCTCTGCGTCACAGGGAAATGCTCCCACCTGCATTTATTTCAACTTTGTCTATTTATAGGAAGCCACATTGTCTTGACTCTGTTTCTGTTAATATGGCAGGCATCTTGGCAAACTGCTCACAAAAGCAGCAGAAACCTTCAGTACTGCTTGAGAAGGCCCAAGATACGTCTGTTTCCAGAGGTTTTTGAGAAATCAAACTGATTCAAAGGAAGATATGAGCGCAGACTTGCCCCCTTCCCTTGCCCACCGCCCCCAGCCCTCTCATCTGGACAATAACAGCTCCTGTCTCTAAGAAACCATTCTCCCAGGTCCAGCTGAGTGGCGGGATTAGACCTCAGGGTTGCAATTAGCTGATAAGGCGATGACCTCACCCAGAGCAGAGTAGAGAGAGGCTGGCTAGCTAGAGCCTGCCCACGCAGGACCCCCTGCCCCGGGCCTCCCTCGCTGGACTTATAGTCAGGAACCCTGGTTTAAGGCCTTGGGCAAGGCTTTTCCCCTTTCTGGGCCTCTGATTACCCATCTGTGAAATGGAGCATATTCTGACCTTTACAGGCTTATGGAAAGCACCAGTAAAATATTAAGTAAGAAATTGCTCTGGAAAGCATTCTGGCGGCAGTGCATTGCTGACCACAGACAACCATAGAACTAGAGCCTTTCTGGAATATTCCTGAAGGAACAGAGAAAAGAGGGCGCTGGCTAGGGAATCAAAAGGACCTGAGTTTCTGAGTCCTGGCTCTCATGTTCAGTAGCTGTGTGCTCTCAGACAGGCTGCCTCTGTTTCCTCTCTAAGACAGGACAAAGTGCCTTGCGCTCCTTACATATGGTTTTGAGATGCAGAGATACATGAGGCAGGAGAGCCTACTGGTTAAGATTACAGGCTTCACATCAGATGGACCTGAATTCAAGTGCTGCCTTGGCCACTTAATTACTAACTGTGTTCCTTTATGCAAGTTACTTAACCTCTCTGAGCCTTAGTTTCCCCATCCAAAAATGGTGAAGGGACAAAGGGACAATGGCGTGACTTTGAGCAAGTAGTTCTACCTCATTTAATTTGGTCTCCTCATTTGTGAAGTGACCCCAAAACAGGACAGGCAAAGCTGAGAGAAGCACCTTAGGCTTCAAGGACATGGCACAGAACAGCAGAAGGGCTCGGCCGCTCTCAGTGCACAGAGTCAGTTAAAGAAAGGTGTCTTTCCATCCATAGGCCTCTACTCCTTCTCTGCTTAATAATGTAGAGGAAGAGAGTGTTGGCCATGAAGCCAACTTACCAGCTGTGTGACCCTGGCCAAGTCAGTTAACCTCTCTGTGTCTTACTTTCTTTATCCAGGAAATGGGATGATGGTAATGAAATCTACCTCATGGTTGTTTAAGGTCTAAATGTGTTAATGCATTTAAAGTGCTTAAAACAGTGCCTGACATCAGAGTGCTCAACACACATTAGCTTTTATACATACTATTTTGAAGTTCTTGTATTCTCATTTCAAGCTGTCTTTGCAGCTGATGGTGCTCGGCTGATTCCCTGAGAGCACATGGAGAAGCTGTAGAGGGGTCAGTGACAGTCCTGAGCCTGGCCCTGCTGCTTACAAGCACACAGTGTCTCTGGCAAGTCCTCTCCCCATTCGAGGCCCATGTCCCCACTGGGAGCATGGGAGGGTGAGACCAGGAACATTCCGGAATTCTAGGTCCCAGGGCAGCTGAGTCCCCAGTAAGGACTCCTGAGGGGCCCCCTTTGCTTACTGGCCTCCGGGAGGTCTGGTAGGGCTGAGGTACCCGCCTTGGTGGCCCCCCTTGTCTCTCTCACTCCACAGCTCTGGCCCTGAGAGAAAGCAGACCCCAGCCCGGGCCGTCACATAAGCTGACCCCAGACTGGGCCGAGAAAGAAGGGAAGAGGGCCTGTATGCTGGAGTGTGCACAAAATCACATAAACTCTCACACGGACAGACACACAGACACCCGTGTACACACACAGACACACGTCAACCCCAACACACACCACAGTTACGCAGTCAGACGCCACAGCCCCCAACACCTCCCTGAGACAACCACAGGTAGGACCCCCTTCCACCCCACCCTGATGTGGAAGGACCTGGCCTGGTGCTTTGCACATCGTGGCTCTGAGCAGGTATTTGTTGACTGAACAAATGAAAACTTCAGGAAGGGTGCTCAAACTCAACCAGCCCCCAGACCAGGGTTTCCCACAGCACAAAACTGCAACTGCTGGAGGGCTGAGAGGATTTTAGATGGCTCCTAGACAAGCCATTCTAACTCTGATAGGTACAAATTTACTTAAACTGTCTTAGATAAAACACAACCAGTAGTTAGAGTGGAATGACAGAAGTAATCAAAATTTTCCTCATTTTTAGAAGTTTTCTTTTCAAAAAATAAATTAAAAATAAAAGTAATTAAGTTTTTTTTTTTTAAATAGTCCTTTAAATAAAAGTTTTAGGCAAATAATACTACAGGTGGAACTCAGATGAGGCAAAACCTGGGGTGCCTGAAGTTTGTGAAACACTGTTGACACCATTCAGTCAAAATCCCTCTTCATTTTATAAACAGGGAAAGAGGCCCAGCTAGGGAAAGGGTCTTTCCTAGGATGAATTGGGGTCCCAGGGAGCGGGGCTTGTGGTTCTGCCTCTGACTGACTGTGTGACCTTGGGCAAGTTGCTTCGACTCTGGCCTCAGATTTCTCAACTGTAAAGTCAGGGAGAAATTTGTCCCTGTGCTGCTCGCCTCCCAGGGCGGTTGTGAATCACGAGAGGCAAGGAGTGGGAAAGCACTTTGTAAACAGATTTGGGGAACTGCCTCAATTGGAGGCAGAGCTGAGTGTAGAACCCAGGTCTCCCCATGTCCCACTCAGGGCTCACTCCGGGGCAGCACACAACATGATGAAGGGAAGAGGATCGGTCTGGGAGCCAGGCAGATTGGAGCCTGAATTAGGTCTTCACGTGTTTATTCACTCCTCCAATGTGTGTTTTAAGTACCATAGGGGGACACAGTGCTAAATACTGAGAAGGCAATAGGGAACTAGAGGATGCACACATTAGTCAAAATAGTACACAAACAAATGTAGTAGTATAAGTGCAGTAAGCACCTCACAACATAGGTTCACAATGGGAGGAGGGGAATTGTTCTGGTCAGGGAGGTCAGCACAGCCTCCCTCCAGGAATGATGATCAGGCTGAGACTGAAGAAAGGGAAGAAGTTAACTTGGCAAAGGGGAAAGGAAAAGCATTCTGGGCAGAGAAAACAGCCAATGCAAAGGCCCTGGGGCAGGTGGAAGCAAGAGCACTTCTAACTTTGATAACTTTAGTGCGGCTGCAGTACAGAGTCCCAGGTGAGGTGTCCTCAGCCAAGTGAAGCTGGAGAGCTAGGCAGGACCAAGCATCCAGGGCTCAAGGGCTGGTTAAGATTTGGGCCATAATTGTAAGAGCAATGGGAATCCATTAAAGGCTTTTAAGCAGAAAGTGATATCCATTTTGATAAGCCCACTGGCTGCATGTCAAGTGCAAAAGAAAAGAACATGAGGGGAGACTTCCTTTACAAAAACCAGAACATACAAGGAAGTCACTAAAATCAGATCATTGTCGTATTAGAAAGGCATAGACAAATAGATCCATGGAATGTAATAAATAATCCAGAATTAGACCTCAGGATATAATTGTTAATATTTGACAAAAGAAGTACCTCATCTCAATGAAAAAAGGATAGTTTATTTCACAAATGGTGCTGGCCCAATAATGTAGCCCTCTGGAATAAATAAAAATGAACCCCTCTCTTAAACCATAAAATACTAAATTTCAGGTGGATCAAAAGTTCAAATGTAAGAATTAAAACAATACAAAAGAACATAAGAGATTCTAGGAGACTGCACATATAATGTAGAGCAGCAGCCGGCAAATTATTGCCCCTGGGCAAATTCAGCTGGCTGCCTTTTTTTCTTTCAATAATAGCTTTATTGAAATATAACTCATATACTATATAATTCACTCATTTAAAGTATATGATTCAGTGGTTTGTAGCATATTCATAGATATGTTCAACCATCACCAAAGTCAATTTTAGAACATTTTTATCATTTCAAAAAGAAACCCCATACCTATCAGTTATCAACCCCCATTCCCTGTCCTCTCCAGCCCTAAGCAACCACTAATTTACTGTCTGTGCTATGGATCAAATGTGTCCCCCAGAAGCTCATGTATTAGAAACTTGATCTCCAATGCAACAGTGTTAAGAGGGTGGAATATCTGATTATGATTTCTGAAAAGGGGGCCTTTGAGAGGGGATTGGATTGTGAAGACTGTGCCCTCATGAATGAATTAATCCATTCATGGAGTAATGAGTTATCATTGGTGTGAACTGGTGGCTTTATAAGGAACACAGGACAGAGCTCTTGCCATTCTCTTGTCATATGATACCCTGCATTGCCATGGGACTCTATAGAGAGTTTCCACCCGGAAGAAGGTCCTCACCAGATATGCCCCCTGGACCATGGACTTCCCAGCCTCCAAAACTGTAAGAAATAAATTTTATTTCTTTATAAATTACCCAGTTTCAGGTATTCTGTTACGAGCAATAGAAACAGACTAATGTATTCTGTTTCTATAGACTTGCCTACTCTGGACGTTTCGTACAAATGGAATCATACAATATATCTTTTGTAACTGGCTTCTTTCACTTAGCATACTGTTTTCAAGCTTCATCCATGTTGAAGACTGTATTAGTACGTCATTCCTTCTCATGCCTGGGTAATATTCCATTGTATGGATATATCTCATTTTCTTTACCATTCATCAGTTGATGGACATTTGGGTTGTTTCCACCTTCTGGCTATTATAATTAGTGCTGTTATGAACACTCGTGCACAAGTTTTTGTGTGGACCTATGTTGTCATTTCCCTTGGGTATATACCTAGGAGTGGAATTGCTGCTGCTTATTTTTGGAAACAATGTTTTATTGGAACACATTTGTTGACATATTGTCT
This sequence comes from Cynocephalus volans, assembly GCF_027409185.1. NCBI lineage: Eukaryota > Metazoa > Chordata > Mammalia > Dermoptera > Cynocephalidae > Cynocephalus > Cynocephalus volans. The sequence continues at coordinate 136,894,612 of NC_084461.1, forward strand.
GTGACTGCTTTTATGCTACAACGGCAGAGTTGAGTAGGTACCACAGAGACTGTATACCTCTCAAAGCCTCAACTATATACTTTGGCCTTTTACAGAAAGAGTTTGCCAACTTCTGATCTAGAGGCAGGGAACACCTGACATGTCAAGACAGAAAACCAAGAAGCCGTAAAAGAAAAGAGAGATTATTTAAAAATTAAATTTGACTCCCTCTGTATAAATACTATCTTTAGTACGGCAAAAGATACTAAAAACAAAGTCAATGGGCGAAAAGTAGAGCTTGGAAAAAACCACTGTAACACAGAGAAAGACAGAGAAAGAACTCCTATCTTGTATCAGTCACAGTCCTTGCAGGAGGTCAGTGGCATACCCCAACTGGGTCATTTAATGAGAAATGACACAGAAGGACTGTTTTCAAAGAGGAGCACAGAGTTTACCAAATGCACTCAGGGAGGTGCCCAACCTCAGGGCTGGTATCAGAAGAGAATTGTTTCCACCAAGGCCTAAGACAGGGAAAGAGAGAAGATTTCAGAGCCTGGAGGTCGGGGGTGGGGGTGGGGGGGAAATTGCCAAAGGACAGGAGCTGATCCATCGTGCCCAGCAGGTGTGGGGAAAGGGCTTGGGAATAAATACCCCAACCTGTCTTTCCTCCTGCCCAGCAATCTCCAGGTGTGCCTCCCATTCACCAAACCCAACTGCATGATGAGGACAGGTAGATCATCACAGTCCATAGGGTATAAGAGCACAGAGCAGATGGAGAAAGGCAGAGAACACTTGTGGAGGGACAGATGGCAGATCTCCAGCATGTAGCTTTGGAAGAAGAGGAAATCCCCATAGAAATATGGGCAAAGGCCAGGACTAGACAGTTAATGACTGAGTAAACTGAAATGCCAACAAACCCATCAAAAAGATACTCAAATTTATGTTAGGAGTCAGGAAAATACAAAGGAGCTGAGCACTGGGATGGAGTTTTACATCCAGCAGAGCTCTAACACCTACTGCTGGGGGGGAGGTAAAAAAGTGGTACTCCTACATATTGCTGGTGGAAATGTGAAATGTTACAAACATTTTGGAAAGCAGCAATTCAGCTCCTGAGGATCTACCCCATAGAAGTAAAGGCCCCATAAGGAAGGACTTATGTGCAAGAAAATCGCAGTAGATACTGACATACTTATAGTTGCGCGCCATCTTTCAAATAGCCTTTCTCTACATTTAGGGAAATTACCTCCCTCTTTCAGGAATTTCAGTTCAAATTCTGGCCTCCTCTGCAGCTAGGAATGTGGCCATCCTACCAGGCTCCGTTGATCAGATGCATCCTGTGAGGCTTCTCCCATTTTGTGCTGGTGTTGGGACAGAGAGGGTCTGGTTCTGGTGGCTGCAGCACTAGGGGAGGTTTCCAAGGGACTGCAAGGAGGAATTCCAAGTGCAGAAGTGGCCTGGGGCAGGGCAGGCAGAAGCTTGGTAATACAGTAGCTGGTAAGCTATCAGGCCATTTCATAGCATGGTTTAGGGCTTTGATCCTAGAAACTGAGCCTCCAGCTTAATCAAACACCATCAACTTCCATTCTTCCTAAGGACCCTACCTAAAACTTACTGCAGCATCACTCCCAGTGGTGACAAACTAGAAGCAGAAAATGACCATCGACAAGGTGATGACCGAATAAGCCGGTATGAGTACATTCACAGAGTGGAATATTATGCAGCCATTAAAAAGAATGAATTGGTTGTTCTAATTGTCTAGCTTCCCCATTTCCTAATAGAGAACTGTTTGGAATTGTGAGAGATCCCAAAATAATGAAGAAAAACAAGTAATGTCCATTTGTCACTCTAGTGCTCATACTGGAGACTGGCTAATGAAGTTGGCTTGCAAAATGACATTTATACTTTGCTCTTAAGGCTATCTGGAGCATTTTCTTTTCTTTCATTTTGTTTGTCCTTTAAAGTTTCTCTGGCACTTTCACTTGTAAAAATCGCCTTTGCAAGTAGTGCCACAATTGAACATAGAAGTGTTCTCTCTGTTTCGATTTGGAATCCCACATACATAATTATTCGGTGACTTTTCCAATCTGCCATGTTCGTGATAGCTGTATAGCAGAGGGTGCCATCCCACAGTTATTTTTTTTCTGAAAATTAATGGTGTTGCATGTCTCTGTTGAAATAAGTATGCCTGACTTCTCTATTAAAGTGTGTTATCCTAAAAAAAAGAGAGAGAGAGATGAATTAGAGCTATACAGTACCAGATGACTTGAAAAGAAGTTCATTTTACAAAGCATTATTGGATGAAGAAGGCAAGGAGCAGAAAACTATAATACTGTTTTAAATGGATTTTTATAATATGGCCCCATTTTTAAAAAAAGAAACAATAACAAATAAACTCTTTATATGTAAAAGTGAATACAAATATATGCTTAGGATTGAATGAATACAGATAAAAATATGGAAGGACACACACCAGGTTGTTGGCACAGAGTGTGTGGTGCTGTGCTGAGGTGAGGAGGTGGGAAAAGAGGAGCCAGAAAAGTAAAGAAAAGAAAGGAAACTGTACTAACTAAAGTGCATTTCTGATCATTTTTAGGTATTTATGTAAAATTATATAAGTGTATATATGTACATATGTATGTATGAATATATTGTGGGTGCATGTATAAGAAATTACATTTCAAAGATTTTAAACCTGAAAGTCACTAGCTACAGTATTGAAGTCAGAGTGGGGCCAGGGAGACCAGTTGGGAGGCTGTGGCACTTACGCAGGCAAGGGGGATTGTGGCTTGGACCATAGTGGTGGCGGTGGGCATGGAGAGAAAAGGATGGATTTGAGAAACACTCAGCAGACAAAATGGCCTGGACAGGGAACAGGCTGGTTTGTGGGCTGGTGAGAGAAAGGGAAGCATCAGGGATGAGTCCCAGGTTACTAATGGGTGATCTTGAATTCCTCGTTCCCTCACCTGTACACTAGGTAAAATGACACCACCTATTTCTCAGTGTTGGGACTACGAAGTGAAGTACCATATAAAATGCCCAGCAAAGAGTGTGCTCACAACCCACTTTCACTCCCAAGGAACCTTTAGGCCAGCGCCTGCCTGGTTTGGTCTCACTGTAACTCCAAAGGCCATATATTCTGTGGGCTCAGCTGGGGAAGGCTGAGGGCCTGGGTGCTCGGGTCATCAGAGCAGGGTGGGGCTATGGAGAGGGTGCAGGGTTGGATGGGTGATGCGGCTCACACATCTTCTTTGTTATTGCTGAGCTGGCCCCACCCTCAGAGGAGCCTGTGACTAGAGCATGTGCAGACCGGGAACTCCCTCCAGGCACCCAAGGCTTTGGCCATTAGAAGAGCACCTCTCTGCTCAACTCAGTCCAGCTCTGGAGTGCTCCCTGTGCGCAAGAAGGGCCTGGGGGTGGGGGGTGCGAGTGTCTTAAAAAACCCCTAGGTGGAAAAAAGAGCCCCAGAAGTATACCAAATAGTAGGTGATAAGAGTCTTATGATAATGGAAGGGCTCTGGGATTTCAAAAGAGGAGGGAGTGGACACTTCCACTTAAAGTGCTCCTGGAAGGCTTTTGGGAGGAAGTGGCTTTTGAAGGGCGGGTGGAATTTAGACACACAGACATGGGCAGTTTGTTTTTCTAAAAGGAAATTCTTCCCATTCTTAAAGGATCAGCTCAAAGGCTGCCTTCCTGCTTACTGGGTCTCTCTGGTTGGAATTATTCGTATTTTCCTGAGCACCCTCTTAACACTTGTGGAGCTTGATGAACAGTGCAGCCTGTGCATGCCTGCCATACAACTGGTTGTTTGTCTTCACCTCCAGACTAGGAGGTTTTGAGCAGCTTGAGGGCACAGGCGATGTCTTTAGTCTTCTTACTGCCCAAGAGCCAGCGTCGTGCCTTCACTTGATTGGTACTCAAGAAAAAATGTGTGTTGAATGAGAAAGTGCAACCAATCTTGCAGCTAATATTTATTTGCCAATCCAACAGATTTCACCAATAGATTTGGTGAAATACACATTTTTATTTTCCTCTGTTCAAGAACCCAGCAAGCATGTCCCAGTATCTTTATTTCCTGAATCAGACCATGAAAATATGTTTCTGAGAAACAAGTAATAATAGTTTGTGTGTTAAGCCTTTATCATATGTCAGGCCCTGTACAATGTGCTGTATAGACTTTATCCATATAATCCTCAGAACAGTTCTCTTAGAAGAGGCTTTCGACTATGCCCGTTTCATAGCTGGGAAAACTGAAGTTTAGCACAATCAGCAATTTCATCGGTAATGGCAGAGTTGAGATCAGAATCCCAAACATGAGAGTGCTGTCCCTCATGTACATACAAAATTGTGTGCATGCACATGTGCACAGAGTTCCCAAGTGTGTAAAGTTGGAGGTTGCTGTCGATGAGCTTGGATAGCACCTTGAACCCTGACAAACCAAGGACTTGATTCTATGAGTCCTTGTGTTCGTTTAAATTTAGAGTCCAGGTTTATTTCATTTAGCATAATATCCTCCTGGTTTATCCATGTTGTTGCAAATTGTAGAAACTCCTTTTTTAAAGTCTGAATAATTGGGGGATGGCTGGTTAGCTCAGTTGGTTAGAGCACGGTGTTGTAAAGGCTGAATAATACTCATATATATATAAATATAAATATATACATATATCTTACATTTTCTTTATTCATTCATCCATTGATGGACATTTAGGTTGCTTCCATTTTTTATCTGTTGTGAATAATTCTGCAGTGAACATGGATGGGAGTGCGGACGTCTCTTTGAGATACTGATTTCAGATCCGTTGGATATATACCCAGAAGTGAGATTGCTGGATCCTATGGTAGTTCTATTTTTAATTTTTGGAGGAACTTCCATACTCTTTTCCATAACAGCTGTGGCAACTTACGCTCCCATCAATAGTATACAAATATTCCCTTTCTCCACCCCCTGACCAACACTTTTTATCTTTTGTCTTTTTGATAATAGCCATTCTAACGGGTATGAGATGACATCTCTTTGTGGTTTTGGTTTGAATTTTCCTGATAATGAGTGATGTTGACCGTGTTTTTATGTATGTTAGCCTTTTGAATGTTTCATTTTGAGAAATGTCTATCAGGTCCTTTGCCTATTTTTAAGTCAGATTATTTGGTTTTTTGCTATTGAGCTATTTGAGTTCCTTATGTATTTTGAATATCAACCCCTTATCAGATATGTGGTTTGCATGACCTCTCTTATATGTGGAATCTAAAATAGTCAAACTCGGTAAAGCACAGAGTAGAATGGCAGTTGCCAGAAGTCAGGGCGTGGAGTAAACGGGGAGATAACGGTACGAAGTTTCAGTTTTGCAAGAGGAATGACTTCTGGAGATCTATAGTTAACAATACTGTGTTGTAGACTTGAAGTTTTCTAAGAGGGTAGAGTTTAGGTATGGTCACCAAAAAAAAAAAAAAAAAGTAACTGTGTGAGATGATAGATATGTTAATTAGCTTGATTGTGGTGATTATTTTACCATGTATATGTATATCACAACATCGACTTGTACACCTTGAGTATATACAATTTTTATTTGTCAATTATACCTCAATAAAGCTAAAAAAGAAAGAGAGAGAAAGAAAGAAATGAAAGAAAGAAAAAAAGAAAGGAAGGAAGGAAGGAAGGAAGGAAGGAAGGAAGGAAGGAAGGAAGGAAGGAAGGAAGGAAGGAAGGAAGGAAGGAAGGAAGGAAGGAAGGAAGGAAAGAAAGTAAAATAAATTAATTAATTTGGGGCCCAACTGATCCCAGTTTGGTAGTTGAGAAAAAAGGCTCAGCGAGGCCATGTGACTAACACAGTAACACAGCTCCTTTGTGGTCACGTGCAAAGCTTCCTGGGTCTTGTCAGGTGAGACAGCACTGGAACCAGTCAGGCAAAGCAACTGTTAAGGATAAACAGAAGCCTAGGACGCACAGCCAGTGAGCAGGTGCCCTAAGGCTCAGGTAAGCTGCCCAGGGCAGACAGAGTCTCATCTGCAAGCTCCACCTCACTCCGCAGCTGAGGGACCCAGAAAGCACTCCGCTCTGGGTTTTATACCCTGGGAGCAGCTGGGATCACTGAGTCAGCATTACAGAATAGCCTGTTCTGGGAGGAAAGAGGGTTTAGCCCTGATTTGTTCCAGATAGTTCCTCTTTATTTCAGGATGTTGTGTCCTCAGCACGTTCTGCCCAAGAATTGAAAGCAAGATGGAGAAGAGCTGGGTCAGCCAAGGTCATCTGGGCACCTGTCCTCTTGCACCAAGCTGGGTGCGGGACAAGGTCTTTCTGCTCCTCCGCCTATGTTCTTTTCCACCATGCCACAGCATCTCTTGATCCAGTAGCCCTCAGCTGTGGACTACATGGAGGCTGCCATCTCGATGGTCTGCTGCAGATCTGCTATCGGGTCCTGGAGGAGATGGGCGTTGTTCCTCACTGTCCATCCATATGATCCCTTTTCTCTTTTTAAAGAATATTAAGTACCATTTCCCAGGCATTATGGTAAGCACTTTTTAAGTGCTTTTGACCCTTGCTGAAATCCGATGAAGTAGGTACTAATATTATTTCCATTTGATACACACAGGACATTGAGCTGAGCAAGGTTCAGTGGCTTGCTAATGTACTTAATTAGAAAGTAGAGGAGCTGGGATTTGATCTTAGGTCTGGCTGATCCAAAACCCAACTTTCTCAAGCATAAGCCCGGTGTCCACAACACAGCTCTGCAAGGATCTTTACTGAGAGTGTGAGTGGTGAAGGGCTTCCTTTTTTAACAACACACTGGGAACCTGGAATTGTCTATTTCTATGCCCAAGGCTTTGGGGGAGATACACTGTTCTTGTGGCAGCTCTGGGCTATGGTGAGGATTTTATGGGGCAAGGACACTGAATGTGTGAGCAAAGAAGGATACAGCAATAGATGTAAAAGTTGCTTGCACCTAATAAATATCCCATTCCTTCCTCTCTCTCCTCCCTCTTTCCCTTGGATGATTAAGACCCCGACTTTGAAGTTAGGCAGACATGAGTTAAAATGCTGGTTCAGCGACTGACTAGCTGTGTGACTTTGAACAAGCCACTTAACCTCTCTGGTCTTCAGTTCTCTCATCTGCAAAATTGGGACAGTGACAGACACTATCTCATTGTTGTTATGTGAATCAGAAAATACAGATAAAAGATTTAGCACAGTGCTGACTGTATTGTACTCATAAATGCTCAGTAAGTAGGTAGCTGTTATTATCAATCCCTTCTGCTTCCAGTCTGCCCCTAACAGCTGAGTGATCTAGGTCAAGACCCTTCCTCTATAGGCCTCAGTTTTCCAATCTGTACAATGAGCACGTTTATCTAGGTCAGCATTTCCTGAATTGTGGTACACTGGTGATAAGCTGGACAATTTAACGTGATACAAAGTGAACATTCATTATTTTAAGTTATAAATATATTTTAATGTGTAAGAGAAAAAATAAAACTAAGATAGCCAATACATGATTTCATGAATATTGTTTGGAATGAAGTGAAATAAGAAGTAATGATTTAAAATAAAAAGCATTAATAATAGATCAGGTGGCACACAGATATGGCAGAAGTTGAGAAGGTGGCCCTTGAACAGCCTGGATTCAGGGAAGTCTGGGCTAGATGATCTGGCTTTGATTATATGGCTACCTAGAGAAACTCCAGCTCATGAGTGACTTGCTAAAGGGACCTCTTGTACCCTTTATTTTTTTAAGTGACCAGGCCCCTGTAAGCTCCATTGCTAGGAGTTTTTGCTAATGCCCTTTCAGTACACGTTGCAAAAATAATATAAATAACTCATCCTAGGACTTCAAACATGCCACCTCAGATGTATGGTGGGAGATTACAGGTTTCCAAGACGCAGCCCCTTCATCATTCCCGTGGCTTAGAGGCTTGCCGGAGAGCGGAGATCAATGCTTTGGTTTTATGGGCAGCTGGGCCACGTGACTGGGCCCCAAATCCTTTGCTTTATGGGTTGTTTACACATTCCTGGTGAGAAATGGTTTACATTCTGGGCCCTGAGCACACTCCTAAATCAGCTGCCGGGTTCTTGCAGTTGGAGGTGAAAGAGATCTGTGTGTCGGTGGGCACCAGGAGGCGAGGGGAACAACAGAGAGAGGCAGACTAGAGGAGAGCTGGAGAGGGTCCCTCAGGGCCCCTGGGTTTCCTGTCTGTGGCACCTGGAAGCTATTTCTGAGTCGGCGGGGGGCGCTGTGCAGGGCCTGAAGCGAGGAGGAACCTGAGGGGTTGGCTGTGCACAATGATACGATTGCGCTGGGCTCTCACTGGATGTGGGCACTTGGCCCACATTAGCTCATCAGGTTCCCAAAACAGTCCTGAGAGGTAGGAATTATTTCCATTTTCAGATGAGGAATAGAGTCTCAGAGAAGTCAAGCAACCTGTTCCCTGTTACACAGCTGGGGAGTGTCAGAGTAGGATTTAAAACGCCCTCTGACGAAGGCAAAGGCTGTTGTCTCACCACTATGCTTTCTTGTCACTGGGGTTTCCTAGAAGCTATTTGGGCTGGAATTTAGGAGATGCCTCCTCGCACAGAGAGGGAGGATTAGAAGGCAGTTCCTGTCTGGGTTTTGCCCCTGCCTTGGCTAAGTCACTGTCTGAGAATCCCATGTCACAGAGTTGACCTTGTAGACCCTTATACAAGATCCCCTGGGAATTATCTGGATAAGCTCAGGGGTACCCAGTGGGCTCCTGCTTGCCCCTCCTCTCCCACCCTATGCTCCTGCCCCTCCCCTCCCTATTTCCTCTTTCCTCTTCCTTGTCCCAGTCCCCCTTCCCTTCCCATCCCCCTCCACCCTGAGAGGGTCCTCACTGTCCACTCATTTTTCTTCTCTCTGTCTCCTGGGCCCCAGCGCTGCCCTTGGCAGCTGTATGGGCTTCTCCTAGGAAGCTGCTCAGATGCTAGGGGCAGCCCTCAGCCCCCTGAGTCTTCTACAAGCCACCCAGCCCCACCCCAGTGCCTTCAGTGATTCCCCAAATGACGTGGCTTTTAGCCCCTTTCTCATCCTGGCTGCTGCCTTCTGAGACCAGGGCAGAAAGATGACCCACAGTCAGAGAGGGGAGTTAGCAAGCAGCCTGGGTTAAGGAATATTCTTCTCCCTCTGGGTGGAGAGTCAGCCAGGTGTGGTGGAAATTGTGCAAGCTCTGAGGTGGGACAGACATTGATTAAAGTCCTATTCCAACACTGGGTCAGCTCACTCAAGGCACTTAACCTCCCTGAGCCTTGGTTTTCTCCTCTGTAAAACAGAAGTAACAATTGTCATGGACATCTGGGCTTCCTAGCTGCACAGCACCTGTCCACCTTCTACCTGGTACCCCAGATTCCTGTAGGGCACTCTTCCACTCCCAGCCTGTATGGTACCAGGCTAATCTTATCCTTGGCTCAGAAGCTAAGCTACTCAGCACTTCCCTACACTACCCGCCACCCCCAGTGATTGGTTCAGCGATGGACATGTGACCCAGCTCCAGCCAATGAGAAGCCAGCTGTGATGGGACAGAGGCTGTCTCTTTTCAGTAGGTGTAAAACTGTGAGGATGTGCAATATGGAGTTGCTTTTGTTGTTTTGCTACTCAAGGAAAATCATGTCTGAGAATGGAGCAACCTATGGAGCAGAGCAAAGCCAGGAGACAGGAATATTCTTTGAGTGCCTGCATTAAGCTGTGCCCGAAGCCAAATTATTTTGACTTTCTAACCAATTCCCTGTGGAAGATTAATTACAAAAATCACCACACTTCTCCACCCCTCCCTGTATCCATGTTCTTGTAATATGGCTTTGCAGCAATCCCTATCAAGAGGTGGAGTCTGTTTCCCCCCTCCTTGAATCTAGGTTGGTCTTGTGATTTGCTCTGGCCAATAGAATGTGGCAGAAGTGGTGGTGGGCCAGTTCCAAGCCTAGGTCTCAAGGGGCCTTGCGTACTTACATTTGCTCTCTTTGACCTGTGAACAAGCCTGGGCTGCCTACTGGAGGAGGAGAAACCCGGTTGTCCCAGTCAAGGCCATCCTGGGCCAGCCTACAGCCTGCTGGCTGGGAATGCATGAGAGAGCCCAGCCAAGATCAGCTGAGCTGACCACAGATTCATGAGCAATACTAAATGATTATTGTTTCAAACATTGCATTTTGGGGTGGCTTATTATTGCAGCAGTAGTTGATAGATTCCCTTGTTTTGCTTAAATTAGTCCTGGCTAGTTTTTCTGTCATTTTCAATGAGAAAGTCCCAAATGATGCGACCATAATACCTACCTCATAGGACTGCTCTGAAGATTAGAAACGACACCAGCAGAGTACCTGGCACACTTGAGGTGCTCAGTAAATGATAGCTGTTGTCGTTATTCCTGTTCATCCTCCCAGGTGCACCCTCATCCATGTGCTCCAACCGGAGGCAGCAAGTTCTCCGCCAGTGTGGAGAGCAGAGGCAGGGAAGTGGCAGAGGGGTGCCCCAGGTGGCCATGCTGGGTGCTCCCAGGCACTTGGGAGAAGACCAAGAAACCCAGTTTTTGTTTCCCCATCTCCTGGAGGTGAGCCCCTAAGTGTCCCCTGAGAGAATGAGCTGAACTGCTGTTTTCAAAATCTTCAACAAGATTTCCCTATGGTTCAGAACTCTACTTCTGTTATGGACTGAGTTGTACCCACCACTCCTCTGTCAAATGTCCTATGTTGAAGCCCTAAACCCTAGTACCTCAGAATATGACTGTATTTGGAGATAGGGCCTTTAAAGAGGTAATTAAGTTAAAATGATGCCATTAGGATGAGACCCTGATCCAATCTGACTGGTGTCCTTTTAAGAAAAAGAAATTTGGACACACAGACACCAGCAATATACATGTACAGAGGAAGGACCATGTGAGAGCTCGGTGAGAAGGTGGCCGTCTGCAAGCCATGGAGAGAGGCCTCAGAAGAAACTAACTCTGACAGCACCTTGATCTCTGGCTTCCAGCCTCCAAAACTGTGAGAACGTGAATTTCTGTTGTTTAAGCCACCCAGTTTATGGTATTTTGTTTTGGAAGCTCTAGCAAACTAATACAACTTCCTACCTGTGTATCTCTGGGCCACTTACTTCACTCCCCTCAACTTGTTTCTTCCCTTATAGAATGAGGTTTTAAAAAGCATAACCACTGAAAGGTGAAGATTAAATGGGATTACGTGTGCAGGGTGGGTGCCCAGGGCCTGGCACAGGGTAGGAGCAGAGTATGCTGGCCATCCCTGGTAGTATGTTGCTCATTTGAATTTATTTTTTAACAACTTTTTATGATTACAAAAGCCATGATTGTTTACTATTCAAAAATCTTTTAAAAAATACCAAAATATCTACACAAAAAAAGTCCTATGTCAGTCAACCCCTTTTCTACATATATGTATGCGTTAAAAAAATTATATCCATACCACGCATACCGTCCCCTGACTTCCTTCCTTCCTCCGGCAATAGATTGCAAACAGTTCCCAATGAATTAAGCGCCCATTACAGTCCTACTTTGCTGGGAAGGGGGAAAGGAGAAAGTAAATTGGGTTTCAAAGAGAAAGGTCCTGCTTCCTCCAGGGAAGCAGTTGGCCTCTCTCATTATGGGGCACTGACCCCTCACACCCCTTCCTGGAGATATTAGTTGGAAGAGGTCCCCCCCATGCCCCTCCTCAGTTGGCAGGTACCCAGCCTCTTCTCATCCCCCTCAACCACCCTAGGCACCCCTGCAAGTCCCCTTCTCTGCTCTCTAGCCCCACCCCTCCCAGGTGTTAAATGGGGGGAGAATTTCAGTCTGGAGTGAATGTTTACAGCTTACTTGAAACCCTTAAAAATAAAAATTCATCATAAACTGACAGACCCTTAAATTTAACTGTGCAAACAGTGCCGCTATAATATTTAAGCTCCGCTTGAATGGATATTCTATCAAAACCACATGGGCTCCCACCTGGTTCCCTCCCTGTGACTGCTAAATTTGAGGAAATGCTGGCGGGATGTTTATTTGGGCTGAAGGCACAGCTCTGCTTGCTCTGGGTTACCTTTTTTACAGGGGTCTTCGTGTTACTTGGTCAACAGTCCTGGGCCTTGGGCCTCAAGGAGATCTTCTGGAGGCATCATGAGCAATTAATGGTGTGGGCTGCGGGTTTGCTCAGTTTGAATATTGGTTCTGCAAGTGACTAGCTGTGTGACTTCAGAATCTTATCTGACCTTTCTGTGTCTCAGTTTTCCTACCTGTAAAGCGGGGGAGGGTGCGATGACAATTGTTCCTCCTTATTATAAAGGCTAGATGAGTTAATTTAGGTAATACACAACAATAACTGGAATATAACACATCCTCAATAAATGTGTGTGTATGTGTGTGAGAGACAGAGAGAGGGAGAGAGGGAGAGAGAGTGAGAGAGAAGGAGAGAGGAGAGAGGGAGAGAGCACATTCAGGTACAGTGGGTTGAGTTGATCCAACTCCTCAGTTTACGTCACTGTCGCCACTGGTCTGTGCAAAGCCCTGCTCTTATTTTATTGATTCATTCTTGTTTATCTTCATTCCCCTTCCCATTCTCTGCCTACTGTATGCAGACATTTTAGTCTGTGTGGATCTTCTCTTAGTGGATCTTTAGCAGATCTTCTCTTTTGGTATATATTCTTGACAAAATGGAATGTTCTTTTGGTTTTCATATGTTTTTTTATTGACCTAAAGGTGTGTTATAGATTTCATTGTTTTTATTTTTATTTATTTTTTACTCAGCGTTATGTTTTAAAGATCCACATGTGTTGCAGTGTGTACATCAAGTCTCTCCTCTAACTGTGGCAGGGCACCCCACATGATGTGCTTCCAGCAGGCCTGACCAGCCACTCCTTAATTGATGGCCTCCAGATTGCCCCCAATTCTGCCACATAAACAATACTGCCTTGAACATAATCAAACATCTCCTTTATGGGCCTGTGTGAAAATTTCATTAGAATATCTGGCTAGTAATGGAGTGGTCAGATAATACGTGTGCATGTACCTAATTTGACTAAGAACTGTAAACTGTTAACTCATACCCTTACCCAATTTTGTTTTCAGGCTCATTTTCTAGTTCATTGTCAAGAGTTCCTTTCTATTCTCATTAGTTTTTGGCAATGCAAATTATCTTCTTTTGGTCTGTCATCTGTTTGCCGTATCTGTGTTATTCTTCATTGAAAAAATCCTTAATTTTGATATCTTCATATCATTTTTCCTTGTTGAGTGCTTTTTTGCTTTACATAATTTTTATTGAGATATAATTTAAATATAAAAATTGTCAGGTATAAGTAGCAGTTGAATGAGTTTGGGCAAGTGCGTACACTCATGTAACCACTCCAACAATAAAGATATAAAACATTTTCATTGCCCCAGAAAGTTCCCTCTGGCCACTTTCTAGTTAATCCTCCCACAAAAGGTAAATACTGTTCTGATTTTCATCACCATAGGTTAGTTTTCATATTCTAGAACTTCATATAAATGGAATTATACATATACTTTTGTGGCTGGCTTCTTTCAATTCGTTTTTCAGATTCATTTATGTTATTGCATGTATCAGTAATTCATTCTTTTTTATTGCTAAATAGTATATCATTGGAAGGAATTGTTTATTCATTCATCTTATTACAGTCATTAGGAGTATCTCCAGCATTTGGCTGTCATGAATAAAGCTGCTATAAACATTCATGCACAAGCCGTGTGTGTTGTGTGTGCATGTGTGTGTATTTATTTTCATTCCTAAGAATGAAATTGCTGGGTCATAGAGTAGGTAGGTATATTTTCCCTTCAAATGCCAAAGAGTTTTTTAAAGTGGTTTCACCGTTTTACTCTCCAACCAGAAACGTAAGAGAGTTCTGGGTGCTCTGCTTCCTCACCACCAACACTTGATATTGTCCATGTTTTTAATTTTCACCCATTTTTAGCCATTCTGTTATGTACTATCTCATATTGGCTTTAATTTGCTTTTCCCTATCTCTACTGATATTGAACACCTTCTCATGTGCTATTGAACATTTCTATATCTCTTTTGTAGAGTATTTGTTCAAGTCCTTTGCCCTTTTTGTTTTCAATTGGGTTGTTTGTCTTTCATTGTTTAGGTGTAGGAGTCTTAACATACTCTGGATGCAAGTCCTTTGTCAAAATAATGTGTATTATAAATATTTTCTCCCATTCTGTGATTTTTCTTTCATTTTTTAACAGTTTTTTTGATGAGCAGAAGTTTATATTTTTATGAAATATAATTTATAGATTTTTGAATAGACTGCCTTTTTAGAGCAATTTTAGGTTCACAGCAAAATTGAATGGAAAGTACAGAGATTTTCCTTATACTCCCTGCCCACACACATGCACAACCTCCCCCACTATCAACATCCTAAACCAGAATGGTACATTCGTTATAGCTGATGAACCTACACTGACAAATCATTATCACCCAAAGTTCATAATTTACACTAGGGTTCATTCAACCTTGGTATATATTCTGTGGATTGTGACAAATGAATAATAACATGTATACACTATTGTAGTATCATACAGAATAGTTTCACTGCCGTAAATATAATCTGGGCTCTGCCCATCCCTATCTTTTCCCTAACCCCTGGCAACCACTGATGTTTTACTGTCTCCATAGTGTCTTTTGCAGAATGTCATGTGGTTGAAGTCATACAGTATGTAGCCTTTTCAGATTGGCTTCTTTCACTTAGTAATATGCATTTAAATTTTCTCTGTATCTTTTTCAGGGCTTCATAGCTCATTTCTTTTTAGCAGTGAATAATATTCCACTGTCAGGTGTCAGGATGTACCACAGTTTATTTATCCATTCACTTAGTGAAAGACATCTTGGTTGCTTCCAAGTTTTGGCAATTGTGAATAAAGCTGCTATAAATATTCATGTGCTGGTTTTTGTGTGAACATAGGTTTTCAGCTCATTTGGATAAATACCAAAAAGTGCAATTGTTGGATAGTATGGTAAAGTTATGTTTAGTTTTGTAAGAAACTGACAAATTGTCTTTTAAAGTGGCTGTACCAATTTGCATTTCCACCAGCAATGAATGAAAATTCCTGTTGCTCCACATCCTTACTAGCATTTAGTGTTGTAATGTTTTGGATTTTGGCCATTCTAATAAGAGTGTAGTGGTAGCTCATTGTTATTTTAATTTGCAGTTCCCTAATGACATATGATGTTAATCATCTCTTGAAATGCTTGTTTACCATCTGTACATCTTCTTTTGTGAGAGGCCTGTTCAGGTCTTTTGTCCATTTTTTAACTGAACTGTTCATTTTCTTATTGATGAGTTTTAAGAGTTATTTATATATTTTGGATAACAATTCTTTATTAGATATATCTTTTGCAAATATTTTCTCCCAATCTGTGGCTTGTCTTCTCATTCTCTTGAAAATTTATCAGTTTTTATCTTTTATATATTTTGCTTATTGAGACCTCTTTCAAGAAATATTTGTCTATCCCAAGGTTGTGAAATACTCTCCTGTGTTTGTTTCTAGAGGCTTTTAGTTTTAGCTTTTGCATTTAGATCTTTGATCCATCTGGAATTAATTTGGGGGTATAGTGTGAAGTAGGGGTTGAGATTCATTTTTTCCTATATTTAGTTGATATCTAGTTGCTGCAGCACAATTTAAAGAAAAGTCTTTTCTTTCACCATTAAATTACCTTGATACCTTTTGTTGAAATTCAATTGACCACGTGTATGTGTGGACTTGTTTCTGGACAATATTCTGTTTCATTGATTGATATATCTATTCTTGGGCCACTACTATGTTGTCAATTGTTGTGGCTTTATGGTAACTCTTGAAATCAGGTAGAATAAGTTCTTCAACTTTGTTCTCCTTTTTCAAGATTGATTTGAATATTCCAGGTTGTTTACATTTCCATATAATTTTTAGAATCAACTTGAGCTTAAAATATTCTGCCATAATCTTGATTGAGACTGTGTTGAATTGATACATAAATATGGAGAGAAAACATCTTAATAATATTGAGTCTTCCAATTGATGCACATGGAATATCTCTCCATTCATTTAGGTCTCCATTAATTCCTTTTATCAATATTTTATAGTTTTTAGTGTAGAGGTCTTACACTTCTTTTGATAAATTCGTTCCTAAGAACGTCGTGGTTTTTGGAGCTATTGTTAATGGTATTGTTTTATTTAATTTTTTAATTGTTGTGCTACTATGTAGATTAAATTGATTTTTTAAAATACTGACTCTTTGTCCTGAGTTTGATAGTTTCTTTTGCATACTTCTTAAGATTTTTCACACATAATCGTATAAAGACAATTTTACTTCTTTTTCAAACTTTATGCCTTTTATTTATTTTTCTTGTCTTGTTACAATGCTAGAATAGTCACTATAATGTTGAATAGAAGCAAAAAAACCCACAAAAAACATTGTGGTTTTGTTCTTCGTTTTGAGGGGAAAGCATTCAGTTTTTAAATATTTATTATGATGTTAGCTGTAAGTTTTTCATAGATGCTTATCAGATTAAGAAAGTTCTCTTCTATTCAAATTGGTAATGATTTTTAAAAATCATGATTGGGTGTCAGTGTATTTTTCTATTCCTGGAAAGCTGTGATGTCAAATTTTGTCAAATACTTTTTCTACATCTATTGAGATGACCCTATGATTTTTCTTCTTTATTCTATGAGCGTGATGAATCACATTGATTGCCTTCTGAATGTTGAACCCACCTTGCATTCTGGGGTAAATCTCATACAGTCATGATGTATTATCTTTCTAAAACAATACTGATTTTGATTTGCCAATTTTTTGTTAAGGATTTTTGTTCTCACAAAAAAAATCTTTATCCATTATCTTTTTTCTTTTCTTGTTATATCTTTGTCAGATTTTGGTATCAAGATTATGCTGGATTATAAAACAAGTTTGAAAATGTTCTATTTTTATTCTCTGAAAGAATGTACATATGAATGATGTTATTTCTTACTTAAATCTTATATAACTCACCAGTAATTCCCTCTGTGTCTAGAATTTTCTTTATAAAAAAAGGTTTTCTTTTTTTTTATTGTAACATAGTTAATTGTACATATCTGTGGGGCACAGAGTTGAATATCAATACCTGTGTGCAATATGTGATGCTCAAATCAGGATTAGTGTATACAACACTATACAATGCAATAATTTTTCATGGCCCTTTACCAATTCCTCTCTTACTCTCCCCTCCCCCTCTCCCACCTCTGGTAACCTCAGTTCTGTTCTCTCCTTCTCAAAGTTCAATGTATTATTGTGATTATTGTATCTTTCTTTCTTTTTTTATTTATTTGTTTACTATTTAGCTCCCACTTATGAGTGAGGACATGCAGTATTTCTCCATCTGTGCCTGGCTTATTTTACTTAACAAGATTTTCTCTAAGTTTATCCATGTTGCTGTGAATGGCAGTATTTCATTCTTTTATTTAAAAGTTTTTAGTTACAAATCCAGTTTCTTTAGACATAAGGCTATTAAAATTTTCTAATTTTTCTTATGCTAGTTTGATAACACAAATTTGTCTCCTTCATTTAATTTGTTGAATTTATTGGCATAAAATTGTTTACAATGTTCTCTTTTACCTGTAGGATCTCTAGGGATATCTCCTGTGTCAGCCCTGATGATGGTTGATATTGATTGTGTCCCTAAAGTTTTATGTATTAGTAGCTTGATCCACACTGTGACAGTAAAGAGGGTGGGAAATTTTATTATGGTAAGTGAAATGTGGGGCCTTGAAGAGGTGATTGGACTGTAGGACTGTGCAGTAGTGAATGGATTAAAAATGGTGGTCAGGGGTGTGGTTCTGAGGGCTTTAAAAGGAGAGCACATGCAAGTCTCTCTCTTTCTCTGCTCCACCATTTTTCTACCATGTGAGACCCCTGCATTGCTGTAAAGCCACAACCAAAGAAGACCCTCATCAGATTTGTTCCCTGGACTTTGGACTTCCCAGCCTCTGAAACTGTAAGCAAAAAATTTTGTTTTCTTATAAATCACCCAGTTCCAAGTATTTCTGTTGCAAGCCACAGAGCTGGACTAATACAATGGTAATCTGTGCTTTTATCTTTTTTCAAAAAATTTAGTTTAACTAGACATTCAATTTTTAAAATCTTTTACGAATAACTTTTGGTCCTCCTGATTTTTTCCTTATTGTTTATTCATCTTCGATCTCATTGATTTCTACTCATCTTTATGCACTATCATCTACACACTTTGCATTAATTTGCTCTTTTTGTAGTTTCTTAAGTTGAAAGCCTAAATAATTGATTTTAAATCTTCTTTTCTAATATAAGCATTTAAGGCTATAAGTAAATAAACATAAAGTTATAAATATTCCTCTAATAACTAACTGCATCTCACAAATTTTAATTTTTTTTATAATTTTGTCCAAACTACTCTGTAATTTCCCTTATGACTTCTTTCTTGACTCATGAGTTATTTATTAGTATGTTGCTTAATATTCAGTTTTTGTAGATTTTTTATATGTTATTGCTATTGATTTCTAATTTAATCCTGTTGTGATCCGACCACATACTCTGTGGGATTTCAGTTTTTTGACATGAACTGAGACCTCCTTTATGGCTCAGCAAACAGTCTATCTTGGTAAACATTTAGTGTGCTGGTCAAAGGAATGTATATCTAGCAGTTATTGGGTATACTGTTCTATAAACACCAATTAGATTAATTCGTTTGATCTAATCATGTTATTTAAATACTCTATTTCCTTACTGATTTGTTTCTCTGCTTGTTTTATCAATTACTGGAAAAGGGATATTAAAATCACTTACATATTTATGCTTTTTGTTTTATGCATTTTAAAGGTTTGCTATTAGATGTGTGCACATTTAGGATTCTTATATCATCATGATGAATTTAACCTTCTGTCATTATGAAATAATCTTTATCTCTGGTAATACTCTTTGTCTTGAAATTTAATTTGTCTGATATTAACATAGTCATACTAGTTTTCTTATGCATAGTGTTTGTGTGACATATTGTATTTCATCCTTTTTTCACCTGTCTCCATCTTTATAGTTAAAGTGATTTTCTTATACATAGCAAATGGTTGGGTCTTGCTTTTTTATCCATTTTGACAAACTTTGCTTCTTAATTGTACATTTAGGGATGGCCAGTTAGCTCAGTTGGTTAGAGCAGTGTTGCAACACCAAAGTCAGGGGTTCAGATCTCTGTACTGGCCAGCTGCAAAAACAAACAAATAAATAAATAACTTGTACATTTAATGTAATTATTAATAAGTCTGAGTTTAAGTCTATCATGTTGCTGTTAGTTTTCCATTTGTCACTCTGTTCTTTATTCCTTTGTTCTTTCTTTCCTGCTTTCCTTGGTTTCACTGAGTCCTTTTTTTAGTGTTCCATTCATTTACTCTAATTGCTTTTTAGGGCTACACTTTTTGTTTTTAATGATTGCTCTAGGGATTATAATATACATCCTTAACTCTTACACTCTTCCTTAAATTTGATATTATACCACTTCACATATAAGGTAAGAATTTTATGGCAGTGTAGTTTCATTCACATCCTCTCTCTTCTTTTATCCTACTGTTATATAGTTTTCCTCTATATAAGTTATAAATTCCACAATAAAGTGTTATTATTTTTACTTTAAAACTATTAAATAAATTTTAAATAATTAAAAAAGATAAATAAAGTAGTCTTTTATATCAACTCACATATTTACCATTTCTGATGGTCTCTATTTCTTCCTTTAGATCTAATTATTCAACTGACCTAAAACTTTGAGCCTGAAAAACTTCCTTAGAATTTCTTAGAATGTTGGTCTGTTGGTGATAAAGTTGAACAGTGTTTGGGTTTTTTTTGAAAATGCCTTTATTCATTTTATAAAGACATTTTATGCTCAATATAGAATTTTGAGTTGATTTTTTTTTTCTTCTAATGCTTTGAAGATGTTGCTCCATTGTCTTGTGGACTCTGTTGTTCCTCATGACAAGTTAGCCCAACCATTATCCTTATCATTATTCCCCAATATATAATGTAATTATTTCCCCTTGACTGATTTTAAGATTTTATCTTTATCTTTGGTAGCCGTGACGCATCTTGCTGATTCTTCTTTGTGCTTTGGGTTTGCTGAGCCTCTTGGATTGAAAAGTATTGTTTAATTCCAGCAGAGACTCACATTACTGTAGATCACCTTGGCCCTGTGGAGGCTTGGTTTTAACTTTGTTAAGAAAGGCCTGTTTGATCTGGCCATTAGTTCTAGGGTGCAGCCCTTAGTCCTGGGACATGGTCTCAAGTCCTAAAGTATGGCCCTTCTGGGGTGTCAATCAAAAGCTGGGAACGTTTGCCAAGTCTCTCTAATTTGGCAGGATTTAAACTCCAAACTCTTTATTCCCAGTGCTGAGCAGCTGCTGAAATTTCTGCTCAGCTCTTTCAGCCTTCCAGCTGTTGCTTTCCCCATGAGCTCATTGGAATCTTACCCTGCATATGACCAGTTCAGGAGTTGGCTAAGAATTTGAGGGGAATTTGTGCACTGATTTTGGAACTCTCTCTTCTGTGGCTCATGTTATTCTGTGATTACCACCCCCCGCCATCACCCCCAATTTCCAGCTTCTCTGACAAACCTGAATTCTTCCTGCTGACTATACAAGCCCAATAAGGCTGCCACTTTCTGCTCGAGCTCTACTCCACAGACCACACAGCTCACGAGTGTCCTCAGAAAAAAACCCAGATAAAATTATGTCTCATCCAGTCTGATTTTCTTCTTTCTGTAATTAATCCCCTTCAGTTTCTGCCTGTTTTTAGTCATTCTCCAGTGTCTTCAAACAGTCATTTATTATATTTTGTCTAGAGTTTGTAATGCCATTGAGAGGAGAATCAGTTCAATACAAGCCACTTTGCCATTACCAAAAGCTGTAAGTCTCTTAGGTCCCAAAGATACTCAACATTTTTTTCTACTAATTTTTTAGTCTTACCTATAGTGTTAAATAGGTATTTGGTTTATTTTTCCTCACATAGGAACCAGTTTTTTCAACAGAATCTATTACTAAACAATCATTTATCCTTTCCCAATGATCTGGGGTAACATCTTTATGTATATTAAGTTCACATATGGAACCAACTCTGAACTCTTTATTCTGTTCCATTAATCTTATGTTCCATTGCTTTATCTGGTCTTGTGCCAAACCACTCTTGTGTCCTTGTAATATGTCTTAGCATCTGATGTAGCAGGTATACTCCCCTCCCCTTTATTATTTCTCATAGATCATTATTTATCCACATAAATTTTACCATAAGTTTATCAAGTTCCTAGACAAAAAATTTTAATTTTGGTTGGGATTAAATTGAATTTATAGATTAACTTGGAGAGAATTAATCTCTTCGTAGTATTAATTTATCCCTACCAAGAGCATAGAATGTCTCCCTCTTTATTTTGATGATATTTTCTGTCCTTTATAACAGGTTTCAATTTTTTTCATAGAGGCATTGTGTATCCTCAATTGCTCCCTAGATGCTTAACAGGTTTTATTACCACTTATAAATGGTATCTTATTTTTCAATCATATTTTCTAGTTGGTTATTGCTGGTATAGAGAAATATTATTGATTTTTTTGTAGGTTGATCTTATTTTTCTAAGTCAATGAACATAGGCACTACAAATAGTGATAGTTTTATTTTTACCCTTCCAATTCTTGCATCTCTTAATTCTTTTTCTTCTCTTATAGCTTTGGCCAGTTCCTTTAGTACTTTGTAAATTGTTTGCACTGTAAATGATTTACACTTTACAGTTTACAACCTTCCCTTCTATTTGTGACCTCATCTTGTTATTTCAGCAACTAACTCTGTGAAGTAGGAATGACCTGAAGCTGTTTCTATCTCCATTTCAAAAATGACAAACTGCAGCCAGCCCAGAAAAGTCAAGTGATTTATCCAATAGCTCTTAAATAACTTTTTAAGAAATATAAATTTTTTAAAATATAAATTTATTTATTTATTTGTTTGTTTTATTTTATTTTATTTTATTTTATTGAGTCAAAATTGATTATACAAATTTTGGGGATTCAACACTGAGATATGTTGATCAAATCAATATTACTAGCATATATATTGTTACAAATTGTAATTATTATTTATGCCCCTTGTCCAATCCCTCCCCATCCCCCTTTTCCTCACCCTGCCCCTGTCTAATCACCCTAGATTTCTTCTCTCCCTCTGAAAGAATAATGGTTACTTTGTTCATTTGCTGCCCAAAAGATCTGCCCAATGCTGAGAGGTGTGATCAGGTCCCCCAACACTATCATAGAGCAGATACCTCTTCCATCACTCTGAAATGGGCTCTGTGGAGACAGACATCCTCCTCCTTTCTTTATCTCTGCTGGTGACTCTCCTTGTTTTAAAGCACTCCAGTGGCTGGTGGATGATCTGCATGGTGGTTGTGGCATCTAGCCACCTTGATGGCAGCCATGGTTATCTTGGTGGCTGTGGTGGGCCACCCCCATGGAGATGTTTTTGGCATGCTCCTTGGCCCTGGCAGTGTGCCTGGTTGTGGAGAGTGTCCGATACCCAGCTCCATACCCCAGGTCCCCGAGTGGGTCCTGAGGCACTGGCATGGTGTGCCTGGTTGTGGGAGGGGGCTCTGGTCCCCTTCTCCATGCCCTGAGTCCCCAGACAGGCCCCAAGGCACTGACGTGGTGAGCCTGGTTGTGGGAGGGGGGTCCAATCCCCTTCTCCATGCCCCATGTCCCTGGGTGGGCCCCAAGGTGCTAGTGAGATGTGCCTGGTTGTGGGAGCAGAGTCTGGTCCCCTTCTCCATGACCCAGGTCCCCAGGTGAGCACTGAGGCACTGGCACAGTGAGCTTGGCTGTGGGAGGGGGGTCCGGTCCCATTCCTCATGCCCAGGTCCCAGGTGGGACCTGAGGCACTGGTGCAAGGTTCCTGGTTGTGGGTGGGGGGGTCCTGTCACCTTCTCCATGCCTGGGTCCCTGGACAGGCCCCAAGGTGCTGGCGCAGTGAGCCTGGTTGTGGGAGGGGGGTCTGGTCCCCTTCTCCGTGTCCCAGGTCCCCAGGCAGCCCCGAGGCATTGCTGGTGTGCCTGGATGTGGGAGTGGGGTCTAGTCCCTGGCTCCAATCCTCGGGTTCCTGGGTGGTACCCCAAGGTGCTGGCGGTGTGAGTGGTTGTGGGCAGGAGTCCCACCCCTGGCCTCATGCCTCATGTCCTCTGGTGAGCCCCAAGGCATTGGTGGTGTGCCTGGGCCAGAACTAATTTTTTGTCCTTTGCTTACTTCTATCACAGGAGAACTTCCTGTGGGAACCAGTACTTGAGCTGTATGGTTGACCTAAATTGCTGCTTTGCTGCTGTTTCCCTAGGGAAGACGTTTTGTGCAGCTCAGGGTTTAATGGTTGACCTTATAGGTACTTCTGGCTCTGATACTTGGTGCACCCGGGTTGTGCAGAAACTCTGATCTGGGCCTGAGTTTTTTCATTGAACTGCATCCCATGCAATTCTGCATTCCTGACCAGTCTCCTTTGAGTGGTGCTGCACTGATTGGGGGGCGAATCAGTTGTCCTTGCTGTGTCCCAGTGTTCTCCCAGTGGGCCTATCTCCCCCACTGCCCATGCTCCAAACACTTCCCATGGGACAGGCCCTGCACCAGTCCCCTGCGTTGACTCACCAGCCTCTGAATGGCTCCCCTTTTTCAGCTGTTCTGGCTCCTCACTCCTGCATGGGTCAATGGGAACCCTGTTAGTGGTCTTGCTGTCCTGGAGGCCACCAAGTCCTCTTCTCCCCTTCTGCCTCCAAGTAACTCCATCTAAAGGGCACAGCTGTGGCTTCTGCTGGCTCCTGCTCCATGTGCTCCAGCATTAAAGCAGCTGCGGGTCGAAACGCTGAGAGCAGTTTTTTCTTCCTCTCATTGTGGTTTCTCCTGCCTTCATGAGTTCCATAGGTCTGTCCTCCTCTTCACCTGAGCTCCAGTGGTCCCAGCTTGGCTGATGTTACATTTTTATAGTTGTAAATTTGTTGATTTGTGGGAGAGAGTGATGCTGGGGACCGCCTATTCCACCACCTTGACCGGAACCAAAATATAAATTTAGTTTTTAAATAAATAATTCAAGTTTCTTGAAGCATATTTAGAAAACAGAGACAAAAATAAAGAACATCAGTATGTAGTGCCTACCCAGAGACAGTGCTGTTAATGTTTTTGGTTATAGCCTTCTAGACTTTTAAATGCATATATATTTTAATTTAAAAAACAAGATTATCTGTAATACTTTTTTATAATCCACTTTTCTCACTAAGCAAAATGTCATAAACATTTTCAAGTCAATTAATAAATTTAATGGTTGTATAATATCCCATTTTATGGCTGTACAATAAGTTAAGCACTGAATTACTCATTCCACAATTGATAGACACCTAATTTGGTTCCAATTTTTCACTATTATAAATAACGCTGTGAAGAATTTTGCATGGCTATATTTTTATTTTAAGAAAACTACAATAATTTTCTGTACAAATTCTGGAAAGTGAAATTTCTGGGTCAAAGGTTATATAAAATGTTCAGGCCTTTGATATCTTTTGGTAAGACACTCCTTTTAACAGTAATATAGTAGATAATCAATAAATCCATGTTGACTAATTTTTTTCCTCCCCACATGTAGGCCCCACTAATCTCACTGGCTCTGCCCATTCTCTACCCTTTTCTAATTAGAAATGTCCAATCTCTTCTCAATCTCATTTTATTCACTCAACAACATTCAGTGATTATGTATTGAACATCTACTATTTTCCCAATTCTGGAGATATATTGATGAATAAAACAGAGCTCTGTGCTCATACAGCTTGCCTTCTAAAGGGAGGAGACAGTCGACAAATATAACAAGTAAATTATACGGCATGGTAAAACACCAAGTAATATGGGGGAAAGAAAACTAGATAGAGCTAAGATAACTAGCACAGTTAGTGGGATCAGGAGTGTGGGGAGGTGACAGTTTGCAGTTTTTCAAAGGGGCTTCAGAATTGGTCTCAATGAGTAGGAGACACGAGTAAAGATTTGATGGAGGTGGGAGAGGGAGGGAGAACATTCCAGGAAGAGGGATCAGCAAAACCCTAAAGCAGGGATGTTCCTGGTGTATTCAAAGAAGAACAAGGAGACCAGTATGGCTGGAGCAGAGTGAAGAATGGAGAAAAATATGGAGATGAGGTCAAGGGGTGATGGGGAAATGACAGACCATGCAGGGCTGTGGAATATTGCAAGGACTTTGGCTTTTACTCTTACTTTGAAGGTCTTGAGCAGGGAAGTGACATGTCTGCCTTACAATTTGCAAGAATCCCTGTGATTGCTAAGTTAAGAACAGACTGGAAAGCTGGGAGATCTGCTAGGAGTCTATTGCAGTAACCTGGTGATGGGAGATGGTCGCTGGGACCAGAGGTCGCTAGCAGTGGAGGGGATAAGAAATGGTCAGAGTCTGTCTAAGTCTGAAGGGAAGCCCGTGTTTACTGTGGAATGTGTGGGTCTCTCCTGTTTGCCCCTCTAGATTCACTCTCCAGCTCTCCACACCCTGCTCTGTGCCCTGGGAGGCTGACCTATATGAATGCACCAGCAATTTCTTTCACCTTCTGTTTCCCACTGGTTTGGCAAAAAGGAGTACTGGCAAGAATCTGAAGGAAGGAGTGTGAGATGGGGTTATATTTCCTTGACTCCCTCCTTGCGGGTTTGACTGAGCCCCTCTACCAACGGCTGGTTGCAGCTCTAACCAGGCAGCCCATCCCAGAAAAGCTGCTCCTCAGGGGTGGATAATGGCTCCCTCTGCCCCTCAGACCTAGGTGGTAACAGCTCCCTGCTCTTGTCAGCCCCAGAGAACTGTAATATAACTTGTTGCTTTCCCTATACCCTGCCTGTAAATCTGTGGACAGTCCCATTATTAAACTCCCCTCAAATCATCCAATTTGAGTGTGCCACCTGTGTGCTGCCGGGACCCTGACTCATGGAAATGGGATGTGGATTATGAATCAGAGTGGAGTTGAGGATGGATGCCTTGGCTACAAGACCCAAGGTTCACCAAGTCCTCCCTTTCTGTACAATTCTGTGCCCCAAACCTGGAAAAAATGCAATTTGTGGGAGCTTTATTCCCATTGGAAGTAACCGAATTGCATAGAGCTTCAAAGGTAACAGTAAACATGGCCATATTCTCCCACCCCCCGATCTTCCACACAAGGCTTGGTGTGGAAAGCACCCTGCACAAGGAGCTGGGACAATGGATTGACTTCCAGAACAACCATTAGCAAGTCCCTTGACCGCCCTGAGCCTCAGTTTCCTCATCTGCAAAATTGCTAATACTAAAACCTAACTCAAAGAACTGCAGGGAAAGACCAAATAACACCACCTGGAGCAGTATGTGATCTGGTGTTTAAGCTTGGGAGGCAAAACACCACAATTGGTATTCAGACCTTGCAGTTCACAAGCTATATGACATGAAGAAGTTTCTGACCCTCAGTTGCTTTACCTGTAAAATGAAAATAATAGTAGGATATAGTACATTAGCTTGGTGTGGAACTTAAGTGAAACAATGGTATGCCTGGCAAGAAAGTATTCAATAAGTGTTATGTAGTTAACAAATATTCAATTACTTTCTTCTTCCTTTCTGTGAAATGAGAGAATTGAACCTATTAATACAAAAGGTAACTTTCTTTGCTGCCACTAAGTCCAGGGTCTTTCGAAAATTGTATTATGTACTTTTTTCAAAATTATTTTTAAAATATATATTAATATAATAAACACCCATGTATACACCCACTAGCTTAAAAAATAAACATTACTAGGGTAGTTGAAGCCCTCTGGGTACCCATCCCTATCTGTATCTCTCACTTCTCTTTATTCTTTATCTACATGTATCTCTAAAGATAGATAAATAGATGGGGAATGATTTTCAATGTTTTAAAGTTTTGCATAATTGGTATCATGTTATAAATTCATCTGCAGCCTGCTTTTTCCTCCACAATATGCTTGTAAGATTCATGCATTTTGACATGTATAGATCTTGTTTATCAGTTTTCACTGCTGTATGGTATTACGTTGTATGAATTTGCCACAATTTATTCATCCATTCTCTGGCTGATGGACATTTAAATTGTTTCCAATTTCAGAGGTTTACAAACAGTGCTACTTTAAACATCCTGATGTCTCCTTGTGCCCACAGACAAGTTTCCAAGTCTAAGTCTTTGAGTTTCTCTTCAGCCCACCAGATGCTGGTGGGCGCTCCAGTTGAGAGAGGGGCAGGGGAAAGAGGCTGGAAGTGGGGTGGTGTGGGGTGGAGGGATGGGGGTGCTGAATCTTATTTAACAGGTTCTGAAGGCTTTGTAAGTAACAGCTCTTAAAACACAATATTTTGAAGATTTAAGTGTAAATGAATCAGAGCCATATGGATTACATTTACCTTAAATTACAGAGATTTAGAGTGGGGCGCAGTGCCCTGGGGCTGAGGGTGCAGGCATTTCAAGGTCTGCCTCCTCTGCTTGCAGTCAGGCTGCAGAGGAATGGAATGAACTGTCCCGAGGGACTACCTGAGGGGAGCACTGCAGAGCCTCAAAGCCAGGCATTGAATACCTGAGTCCTACTTCCCGCTCTGCCACTGTTTGCTGTACGGCCTTGGGTCAGACACCCTGCTTCTCTGGGCCTCAGTTTCCTTGTTTGTAAAATGAGATGGCTGAGAGGCAGTATAGCATAGTGACCAAGAGCCTGGGTTCAAATCTATCCCCTAACCTCTCTCTGGCTGTGAGACCTTGGGCAAATTACTAATCAGCCACTCTCTACCTCAGTTTTCTCCTCTGTAAAATGGGAATATTGGTAGTATCCACCTCACAGGTGGTTGCAAAGAATAAATTAGCTATTAGTACACCTTAGGAAGTGCCTGGCTCCTAGTAAGCACTCAGGAGATATCACTTTTATTTTATTTTTATTGTCGTTATCAAAGATGATCCAAGTCTGATGTTCCTGGCCCCCTCGGGCACAGAAGATGGAAGTGAGCGTAAGAAGGGGTTCTGCAGTGGCTGGTTCCCATTCTTTTAGCAACCACAGTTCTAGTTCATGTTCATCATTCCATACCATTTTAAATGCAAATATACACACACCTGCTTATAACATGGATCCTGCTGAGTTATAATCGCTTTTTTCACTTTCAGTACATTGTATCTTTTCATGTCATGAACATTCATCTGCGACATTTTTTATGTCTGAACAGGAGGGCAGCAAGGTAGCATTTACCAACTGCTTACCACGCACGAGGCACAGGACTAAATGTTCCCCATGTGTGTCCTCAGTTAACCCTCAAAACAAGAGAATGAATTTGGCATTATTATCATCCCCATTTCACAGCTGAGAAAAATGAGGCTTAGAGAAGCAAAGTAGCTTAAAATATCACTGAAGTCCTGAGCATAAGTGCTACCAGGCACTGTGTGTACTATTGAAATAACATGACTAAGTGACTTCAGACCCCTATTCTAAAACACTTGAATTTTTTTTTTTTCTGGCCTCTTACTTTTATCAACAGCATGTGATGCACAGTCTTGTAGGAAGACCCTTACCTACACCATGATCGCTTCTTTGGGATAAATTCTCCAAAGTAGATGGCCCAGTGTTTGGGGCTTTCATTTCAGAGATGAAGAGAAACAGAGGTCCACAAGCCGGGTTGGAGATTGGACATGGAGGGAGAAGCAGGAAGCCATCCAGAAGAAGGGCCCGACAGGAAAGCCAGGGTGCCTGGCTTGTCCACAGAACACACTGCTTCAGTTTACTTGAGACTGGTCTCCATGTTCCTGGGGCTCACTCTGAAGCCCTGGTTTATTTCCATCCTGGTTTTGCTGACTTGGCTGAAGTCCCTGCTCAGTGGATCAGCTGCAAAACACAGACACACACACATACACACACACGTGCACACACGTGCTCACACACACCACCCTCCAGGAGTCAGGAGATCAAAATCACCTATGGAAAGCAGGGGTCCCTACTTTACACAAGGAAAATTCCCAAGAAAAACTTGTTCACCAGATTTACCTAAATCATTTCCTCTCTTAACTGGACTGGGTTAGTTCAATAATTTTGTAACAGCTTTATTGGTTTTCTGAGAAAAAAATTATATATATATATGTTCATTGTTTTTAAAAATCCTTCAAAAATATAGAAACATCTTTGAAGATGATAAAATTCTCATTTCAGACTGCATGGTGGAAAGCAGTGCTTTTCAAACTGTAATGTGCACATGAATCACCTCTGATTCAGGAGGCCTGGGCAGGGCCTGAGAGTTTGCATTTACAGCATGTTCCTAGGTGTGGCCGCTGCTCTGGGCCATAGACCAGTAGGGAGGAGAAGAAGATATATCTGATAAAGTCGAGAGTCTTCTATCATGGAATTGCCACTCCCTGTTACCGCTCAAAATGTTCTTATGTCAGAGCTGAAATGGATGTTAGAAAACATTTGGTCAGAGCCTCTGTTGGCAGATGGGGAAACTGAGGCCCAGTGAGGGGAAGGGACAGGCCCAAGGCCAGGGAGCTTGAGCCAGAGCATGGCTGGGGGCTCTGGATTCCTTTTGTTTCCACGGAACCCTGGAGCTTAGTCAGTTTTGGCTGTGGTACCAGGGAAGGCTCTAAGAATGGCTGAGGGAAGCAGGGTCCGTGTGAGGATGACAAGGCCACTAGGCAGACAGTGTAGACTCCATGCTAAGCACCATCTAGATGCTTTGCGTGAATACCCTCTCAGAGAATCCTCACTATGACCCTGCATGGTAGTATCATCAGCTCCATTTTACACAGAGAAACGAGGCTCAGAGAACAAAGCAGTCTCCAAAGTTCACACAGCAGGTAGATGCAGAGCCGGCCTCAGTCCTGTGTGTGAGAGATGCCCCATCCCACACAGCCATCACTCACAACTGTTGCAATGATTGTGCTGGAACAAAGCTTCATCTTCCATAAGGAGAAAACCAGTATCATCTGAAAGAGACTGTGGAAAATGCATTCAATGAAAACAAAAGTGTTATTAAAATCTAGCTAGATCTTAGCACCCCACAGTGCCCTAGCCCTGCCCTCTTTGTTGAAGGGGAGATTAGCAAACATTTGAGAGGTGTTAAAGACAGACTGGCAGCACACTGATGCTTTCTTCTGCATGAAATCCAAAGGACTGAGAGGAAATTGAAGATAATACTTTTGCAGGACATGAGTTCACCTTTGGCATTATCCTGTATGAATTCAACCTTTCTTCCATCTCCAGGGCAAGACATCTCACACTGAATTGTGCTACCCTTCAGCCCTGAGGCAGGTGGTGTCAGTCAGGACTGGCTTCCTGCAAGAGGTACCTGGACCAGGTTTCACATCCCAGGAGGCCTAAGCTTGTGGTGTCTCTACTTAAAGCCCTTTGCCATCCCAGGGAGCACAGTCCACACTCCTCCCAGGGGGCCTGGGAGTCCAGTCAGCCAGCTTCCTGGAGCCAGGGCATGCTCCCTCCCCAAAAGATGCCCCAGAAGCATGTTTGCCTAATGCGACCACTTTGGAAAAATTGTTTGTTCTCCTCCTACTAAAAAGAGCTTCAAAGTGACTCCCGTCTAGACTGTGCCAAGGTTGATTATCAGATCCCTGACCTGATCGAAACCACAGGGGGACATAGTCATTTGCTTTAATGCAATTAAAACAAAATATAATAATGTATCCAGGCCAAGGACAAGAGTGAGTCTCCCTAGAAGGTGGGAGGAGAAACCAGCTCTGGATAATTTCTTCTCAGCTCCAAGGTAGCAAGTTTGGACTTTTCCCGCCTCTGTCTCCAAGGCAACCTCAGGCTCTGGATTGTCCCTTGCTCTGCTGAGGGCCACCAGGTGAGGGTGGCCTGGGAGTGTGTGGAGCTGGGAGAAAGTGGTTTTGCGGTGGGATGTGGAAAGTGGGGGTTTGCAGAGCACAGTCCAGGAGAAAGTTAGCCAAAGAAACAGGAAGGAAGGAAGAGAAAAAAGATCAAAGAGAGGGGAGGAAATGGATGCAGCCAGCTTGGTCATTCCCGGAATCTCTGACAAATGCCCAGCCTCAGGGATGTTGAGCCTGCCAGGTCTTCCGAGAGGACGGCAGCAGTCCCCAGCAGCAGGTGAGGTTCGTGCAGCTGGGCTTCCATGAGAGACACCAGGAAAATAGGTTTTCACTTCTCAGGGAACCACATAGAGATGAAAAATCAAGGCAAAGGCCTCGGGCTGGTGTCTGGACGTGCCTTTCCCAAGTCTCACAGCTTCTAGTCCAACATCCCAGGGTCTGGAGAGGAGCCAGGTGACTCCTCACACCAGGCCCCTGCCTCTCCCTCCGGGACAGGCGGGGATGAGCAGGCCTTGCTGTGCTCATCCAAGGAGAGCTCCAGGCACTGTCTGTGTCAGTTTGCTAGGGCGGCTATAATGAAGCATCACAGACTGGATGGCTTAAACCATGGAAATGTATTGTCTTGCAGTTCTGAAGGCTAACAGTCTGAGACCAAGGCGTCGGCAAGGTTGGTTCCTTCTGAGGACCGTGAGGGAAGGTTCTACTCCAGGACTCTCCTTGGCCTGTAGATGGCTTCTCCATGTGTCTCCCCATTTCAGTTGTCATCTTCCTTCTATGCATATCTCTGTGTCCAAATTTCCCCTTCTTATAAGGATACCAATCTTATTAGATTAGGGCTGTCCCTAATGACTCTCATTTTAACTTGAATATCTCTGTGAAGACCTTATCTTCAAATAAGGTCACATTCTGAGGTACTGGGGGTTAGGACTTGTTATGGACTAAATATTATGTCACCCCCAAAGCACATATGTTGAAATTCTACCCCCCAATGTAATGGTATTAGGAAGTGGGGCCTTTGGAAGGTGATTAGATCAAGAGGGTAGAGTTCTCCTGGATAGGATTAATGCCCTTACAAAAGAGACCCCAGAGAGCTCTCTCACCCCTTCCACCATGTGCAGACACGCAGAGAAGATAGTCATCTATAAACCAGATGCAAGCCCTTACCAGACTTCAAATCTGCCACTGCCTTGGTCTTGGACTTCTCAGCCTCCAGAAGTTTGAGAAATAAATGTTTGCTGTCTAAGCCACAGAATCTGTGGTACTTTCTTACAGCTTGAATGGACCAGGACAGGCCTCAACATATGAAATGGGGTGGAGGGACACAATTCAACCCATAACACTGTCCATGGGGAGCTCCATGCTGCTGCCTGGAGGGCAGGGGGAAGAGGGAAGAGAGGAGACGAAGCTTTGGCAATGCCCAGCTTTCTCTAGCTCAATGGCCTTGAACAAATCATGTCACTTTCAAGAGCCTCAGTTTTCAGAGCCTCGGCCTGCTCATCTGTGAAATGGACAAAGTAATACTGCCAGCACTGGATGGAGAAGAGGCGCGGTATGTCTATGCTCCCTTCCCTTCTATGTTTATTTTATTTCAGAGCAGAGAAACATCCTTTGAAATCCTGCAGGCTCTCAGGTCCTCACCCGGGGACCCATGGCATGGATCCGGGGACCAGACCCCTTGCCCACAACCAAGCACACCACCAGCACCAAGGAGCATACCAAAAACATCACCTCCATGTGGGTGGCCCCCCACAGCCACCACAGTAACCACGGCTGCTGTGAAAGTGGCTAGACATCACAACCACCACACAGATGGTTCATCGGCCACTGGAGTACATTGACACAGGAACAGTCACCAGCAGAGATCAAAGAAAAGAATAGGATGTCTCTCTCCACAAAGCCTATTCCAAAGTGACAGAAGAAGCATCTGCTCTATGATAATATTGGGGGACCTGAACACACCTCTCTGCATTGGACAGATCATCTAGGCAACAAATCAACAGAGTAACCATTACTCTTTCAGAAGGAGAGAAGAAATCTAGGGTTATCAGAGGGGGTGGGGGGAGGGAGAGGGGGATAGGGAGAGACCGGACAAGGGGCATAAAGAATAAGTACGATTTGTAACAATATACATACTAGTAATATTGATTTGATGAACATATGTTAACATTGAATTCCAAAAACATGTATAATCAATTATGATTCAATTAAAAAAAAAATAAAAATCCTACAGGCTCTCCCTTGCCAAACTTAGGTTCCCTGAGAACTGACAACTGCTTTCCACCTCAGAAAGTACAGCTCTGGCAGCCTTTCCTCCTCCTCTTCTTCTTTGTCCTGCTTTATTGATTCCTAAAGGCTACCATTATTTCCTTGTTGTCTGTTGTTATTGACTACAGCCTATTGAAGACTTCATTGCACAGATATTGTGCCAAGTGCTTTACAATCTTTATCTCATTTTATCCTCGCTATGACTTTACCGGATAGAAAATATTAATATCCCCATTTTATAGATGAATAAACTGAGGCTCAAAGAGTTTGGGTAAGGCCCAGAGGACAGAGCTAGGAGTGTAATGGGGGAAATGAGGAGAAGGCAGACGTCAGCTCCGTGGAAGGAAGGCCTTCCTCATGAGCTGCCCGGGGAGGCAGTGAGGCCCCCACCCCAGTGTGAAAGCAGAGGTTAGATGACCAGAAGGCAGAGGTATTAAGGGGATGGGGTCGGGGGTTCCTGCTCAAGGCTTGGAGAGGCACTGAACTTGGCAACTTCCCAAATCCCTTCACCCCAAGACCCTAAGGACCATGATCCTCATTCTCAACCTCAATGCCTCAGCCAAGGAGAGATCCAGGAGGAGAGAAAGAGACTCTTGCAAACCCTCCCAGGTCAAACTGCCCAGTTGCCTCTCCAGCAACTGCCCAGCATGTAGCAGATACTCAATACATAGTTCATAAATGAATAAATGTATCAACCAACTGCACTCACAGAAATAGCCACTTACATTTAGAGATGACCATCTGCCAGGCTTGGGCTAAGCTTTTGATTTATAACATTTCATTTTATTTCCTCCTCTCCCCGACCTTATGGGGTAGGTCCTATTATTATCTCCATTTTATAGCTAAGAAAGCTGAGACCCAGTCTGCCTGACTCCAGAGCTCCTAACCACTGTGTTAGTGGTTGTCAAACCCTGCCCACAAAAGAGGGTTTATTCAATTAACCATTTCAACAGCCCTGGGTCCCCAGAATCCCTCAGCTCATAGTGGGTGCTTAATAAGTACATAATGAGCCAATAAATCGATCCACGGACCCGAACTAGCCCCCCCAAGGGAGACATAGCAATCTAACAAACAACAAAACCCTTGGGCTCATATGAGTCCCCTAACCTAGTCTCTGTCACACAGTAGGTGCTCAATAAATATTTGTAGGATGAACGGCCCTTTGGCTTTCAATGCAAGTTCGACTGGACATAAATTTCAGCTCCAGGCACTTTGAAGTTCTCCCAGAGGACAGCTGCTTTTCTTGTTATCATGGATGCCCCCCCAGTCCCTCCCGGCCCCCTGGGCCCATCCAGGCCAGGGACCTGGGGCCGCCAGAGCCAGGAGATAAGGATGATGGATAGCCAGTCGCCTGGCTCCACCGAAGCCTGGGGTTTCCTGGGAGCGGGAGACAGTCTAGTGATTCCAAAGCCCGTCGGAATTCGAGTGGAGAGAGCTCAAGGAGGGGGTGGGGGCAACCACTGAAGCATCCCTATCTCCCCAGAGATGCCGGGCCCGACAGGAGGTTTCAGCACCCCCCGGCTGCCTTGATCTCCTTCCATGTCGACAAGGCTTCCTTTCAGCATGTGCTGGACACCAGGACTCATCATTGGAGCTTCCAGCGGAAGGTGGGAGGATGGCCCCCCCGCCCCACCCCACCCACCCCCAGCTGTTGGGCCCAGGATTTGGAGGCAGGGCAGACTCGCTTCGTCTGTAATTCAGGCTCTGCCGTTAATTGAGTCCTTGGCAAATTAAAAATCATGATAATCCTCAGTTTCCCCATCTGTAAAATAAGTCTTGGGGGAGGTGTTCCTTTCCAGCCCTGCTGAGACGGGAGGAGCCGCCGCTGCTGAACGCAGTGGATGCTGTCTGGACGGTGGGGCCAGGCTTGCTCTGGGATCCAGGCAATAATGAACGTTGTTTCTTTAATCAGAAATCTCAGATCCCCAAACCAAGGTGGTTCCTAGCTTTGGGTAGATAGCAGAGCCTGACCATGATAGATTCTTGAAGGACTCTGAGGGATTGAAAACTGTAAATTGATCTTTGTCCTTCCCTTCTCTCTGGACTTAAGTTTATTTTAAATTTAAAAAATATTTTTTTTAATTGCAAACTGAATATGTCTTCCTTGTTTTAAAAAATGCTGATAAAGTTAAAGTGCCCCCAGACAAAGTACCCTCAGTCCTGGACTATTCCCCTCTCCTTCCAGAAGCAAAACCATGCTTAGGGGGTGTACCCCCTAAACTTCCTCGGGACCTTTTTGTATATCTGTCCACCCACAGACAGGCATACAGACTTGTCTTCTAGGGGGTGGCAGTTTATATAAAAGGAATCATCCCAACACTCAGCCCTGTGGCCTGGAGAACACATGGATCCATCCCTGCTGGGACACACGGATCCATCTAACTTCACCTAGCTGGGGTGCAGCTCATGACTGGGTAGACCTGCCAACCAGGTAAACTCCAAGGTGGTGGGGACTTGGTCTATTTTGTTCACTGCTGATTCCCAGGGCCTGACAGTAGTTACTCAATAACTATTTGATGAATGAATGAAGGACTAATAAATGGATGATCTGGTGCATTTAATCCACCCCCTGCTGGTGGATATGTTGATTGCTTCCAACTTTTTACAATAAGCAACCCTGAATATGTATGCCTCTCTGTGTTCATTTTTAGGGAGCAGTAATTTGTAGGGGTTCCCTTAGAGCCCTCAAAGAGCATTGTTTGAAATCCTCTCATTAGGCCAAAGCCTTCATTTCATAGATGAGCATAGGGAGCCCAGAGAGGACAAACAACGTGGCCAAGGTCACCTAGCATGGTAGGGATTGACCATAACCTTGGGGATAGTTTGAATTTCTCTTCTTTCATTGAACTACAAAGTGCTTACACTTTCTCTGCACCGCCCCCCCCCAAAAAAGAACTCCAGCCTGTGTATCTCAGGAAGGGTGACTTCAGGGGCAGAAGTTCTGATTCACTCACAAAAGGCAGGAAGATCCTCCAAAATCAGGAGTCTGGGGGTTATGTCCCAGTACTAAATTGTTGAAGGATCTGCGTAAATCATTTTTCCTTCCTGAGCTTCAATTCTCTAACCTGTAAAATAGGCCTATTGGTTATTGCTTCACTTTTGAAGTGAGATGACAAGGCAGATTTTGTAAAATGGAGAAGAGGGATAAGGAATCTAATAGAGAGCTAGTTTAGTTTAAAATATAGAATTTTTTGCCTTAAGGTGTGGAGCCAGGGGAAGCTGAACCCAGCAGCAACCAGGTAAAGAGCACACCAAAAACACCATTTTCACACGGGTAGCCCACCGTAGCCACCATAATTGCCATGGCTGCTGCAAAAGCGGCTAGTCTTTATAGCAGCAGTCACAGCCACTGTGCAGATGGCACACCAGACTCTCAACTGCCTTGACACAAGGAGAAGCACCAGCAGAGAACAAAAAAAAAAAAAGAAGAAGAAGAAGAAGAGGTCCTCTCCACAAAGCACACTCCAGAATAGTAGAAGCATCTGCTTTACAATAATAGGGGAGGACTTGATCACACCTGTCTCAGTACTGGACAGATCATCTAGGCAACAAAACAACAGAGGAGCAGTTAATCAATCAGATGGAGAGAACAAATCTATGGCTATTAGAGGGGGGAGGGGGGAGGGGGAGAGAGAGGGAAAGAGCGGGGAAGGAGTGAGGGGGTGCCATGAAAAATAAGTATGATTTGTAACAATGAATATGCTAATAAAAATTTTTTAATTTAATAAAATAAGGGCCAGCTTGTGGCTCACTTGGGAGAGCGTGGTGCTGACAACACCAAGTCAAGGGTTAAGATCCCCTTACCGGTCATCTTTAAAAAAAAAATAATAATAACAATAATAATAATAATAATAATTTTTAAAATTTAAAATAAAATAAAATGTAGAATTTTTTTTTAAAATTTCAGGTTAAAAGATATATTTTCACTTTTATAAAAAGGAAAAGGAAGACATTATATATATATATATATATATATATAATAAATATTTGAATAAGTTTGCATAAGTACAGAAAAAGTGATGGCAGGAACCCAGCAAATGGTAATTATTAATTGTTACCTGGGACTGTAGAATTGCAGAGGAAGGAAGAGAAGGCTATTCATATTTTCTTGCTACATTTAGTTTTGTTTGATATGGCAGAAGCTTGACAAGACAAAAGATATATGTACATATTAAGTATCTAGCCTCAGAAAATCAAAAGTAAAAAGACAAATTTAAAAAAAAAAAGGAAAGGCCATGAATAATCTATTTATAAAAGTAAATATACAAATAGCTAAACAAGAAAAAAGCTTAAATTTTAGAGTGATCAAATAGATACAAATTAAAACAACCAACAAAATTCCCTTTTTTGTGCCTATCAAATTGTGAGAAATGATATTAAATAAAGACCAAAGGGTTTTCATTCTTGCCCTGGAGGGAGGGCAATCATGATGGGGATTAGCTGGAAGGCGGGGTCACCCAAGCCCCTCATGGTGATGACATGTCCATCCTGTCCTTCTCCCCAGAGCTCTGATAGAGCCATCCCCAGGCCAAGGAAAGACGACATGTCAGTCTCTGCTTACCTTGGCTTCCACCTCCCCCCATCATGGAAACTAGCCATGGCGTCCTCTAGTCCACTGCCCCCCACCAGGGACACTCTACCCTCATCAGACCTAAATCCCCCTTCCTCTGATAAAGTAGTCCTGGATCCTGCGACAAAACTAGAAATGATTGGTAAGGTGCTTGGTGCACACAGACCATCCCCCACTACCAAAGGAATTGCTAGGTTCAGAACAGAATCCTGTTGTAGGGTCAGAGGTCATCTGTTAAGCCCCTGCCTCGAGGCAAAACTACTCTGCAAAGTCCTTATTTTCGTGGGTTTTTATGCAATTACATCATTCTAGGAAAATCCATTAGTAGTCATCTGGTCAAATATACTCATTTTATAGAAGGGGACACTGAGGCACAGGAGGGCTATGAGAAAGGCAAATCACACAACTGATTAGATGAAGCTATGTCTAGAACCAAGATCTCCTGACTCCCAGTCCAGTTGCTCTTTCTACTCAGATTCATTGTGGTCATATCTGTTTTTGTGGACAGGATCTGTTCCTTCAATCCCTGTACATCAAAATCTATTATGTCCCCAGTTACGGCTAAAAATCTCACTTGTCCACTTGGGGAAGGATGTCGTCCTGAGATTTTACACATTTGTAATGTATATCGTATATTTAATGCTTTTTTTTTTTGGCAGCTGGCCAGTGCCAGGATCAAAACGTGGACCTTAGTGTTATCAGCACCATGCTCTAACCAACTGAGCGAACCAGACAGCCCAGATCATATATTTAAAAGGAGAAAAGATACAGTTCTGATACAGCAATAATGCATAGCATTAATAATAAATAGTAAATATCAATAAGTAATACAATGAAAAATCATTTTAAATAATAAAAATTTTAAGTAAAATAATAAAAGTCCTCTGATGATATCACAATATGCAAATGCAAAACACAGGAGGTTGTTAACGTGCTTGGTACGATGTCTTTATCTTTGTTTTACCTGGCAAATCTTCCTTGACCACGATCCGCCTAGGAAGAGATGGAAGAAAGGTGGAAGGCACACCAGGCAGGAATCAAATCTATGTCTGCCCAGGATTCACCCCAAGTACTTGTTTACCTCCTACCTAAAAGTGTGTCTTGGTATCAAGCAAATACTCTTTTAAACTTCTCAGGGAAAGACTATAAAATGGTGCTTAAGAGTAGGAGTAGCCAACCTCCTTTGGTATAGAGCCAAACAATCAATGTTTCAGGCTTTGTAGAGTCTGTTTGCAATGACTCACCTCTACCATTGTAGCTCCAAAGCAGCCACAGGCAATACATAAACAAATGAGCATGACTGTTTCCAATAAAACTTTATTTACAAAAATAGGCAGTGGGCAGGATTTCACCCACAGGCTATAGTTTTCCAACTCCTAGTTAGGAGCATGGGCTTGGGAGTCAGACTTGAGTTGGAATTTCATCTCTTCATTGTGAGACCTTGAACAACTGGCTTAATTCTTTGAGCTTCATCTGTAGAATGAAGATAATAATAGTACCTGGTCATAGAGCTGCTACTCAGTGGGACACCACTCAGCTCAGGCATGTCATAGGTGCTCAAGAATTGGGACCTAAACAGGTAGGACATAGCTCACCATGGTGGGAGAGACCAGGATTCTGGTTCTAAATCAACTGCTGCTACTACTCATTTAACTTTGGGCAGGTATGTCACTTCACAGCTCCAAAACTCTGTTTCTTCCCCCTATAAAATGGGAAGAGAAATTCATTTATTGCAGGAACTTTATAGACATCATCTTAACTCTCACAACAGCCTTTTTAGTCATTCCTATCCCCATTTTACATAAGAGGAAACTGAGTAACAGAGAGGTGAAGGACCATTAGTAAGTGGTAGAATCTAGACAGTTAAACAGGGACTGTCTGACTTCAAAGCTTGTGATATTTCTTTCTGTTCAACTATGTTGCCTCCCTAGCAAATGAGAAGAGCAAGAGGTGTGGGGTTTCATCAAGTGCTCCAATCCACACGGCTATAAACTCCTGGATCACACTCTGGTACTCAAATCTCCTCCCAACATCCCTGCTCCGCCTCTCCTTCCACACTACCGGAAGACAGTCAGCACTGACTGTGATAAGGTCCTGGACTGAATGCACCTCCACCCTGTCACTGCCACCCGAGTCCAAATGCTCTGAGGACCCCCCCCACCCCAACCTTTATCATCCTTCTTCTACAGATTTGATGACAGCTTTTACATCCCCTAACTCCACAGCCCTGTTTCTACAATTGCACCTCCGCCCAGGGGACGTGGCATGGAAGCCACTCACCTTTCTGCTGCCCCACCCTGGGACTGCTCTGGTGTGTCTATGCCCCTGAAAGACTGTGGCGCCCAGAACTGCGTTCCTGCCCAGCGGGCTGAGATGTCACAAGGGTGAGTCAGCTTGTGCCTGTGATAGCATCTGCACAGCCAGCCTGGGAGGCAGGTACTTCTTGCACTGGAGGAGGGATGGGTTTGGGACACAGAGGAGCCTCTTCTGTCCTTGCTGAGCTTTCCCCTGGGGCAGGGAGTGGGGGTTGGGAGAACATCAACAAGAAAGGCTCACACACACACATACGCACACACACACTTGGCTCTGACAACAACCTTTTGAGAAAGGGGTATCTTGGCCTGACTCTTACAGAAACTAGGTCTTCAGAGGTGGGGTAGAAACGACTGGCCGGGAAGGGGGCAAGGCCATTGTGGACATGAGCTCTGTGCTTTCTGAAGCAGAGAGGATGAGAAAGATCTGATTATACAGAAGGCACCAGCTCTTCCCAGCCACTGGCAGGACCCCTAGGCTGAGGCCAGCATACCTGAAAAGTTCCTGTGATGTCAGACCAAACATATCTCCCCTCTGGACCTCAGTTTTCCCTTCTATGGGCTGACTAGGGCTCCTTCAGACTCTCAGAGAGAGATGCGGCGCAGAGGCCAGAGCTCAGAGCTCCGGGGCTAGAGAGCCTGCTCATGAATCCAGCTCTGCCTCTTCCTAGCTGTTTGACTGTAGGCAAGTTTCTTAGCCCCCTGAACCTTGTCCTTCTCATCTGTGAAATGGGATGTTGAGAAAGTGCTTCACGTGCCTGGGACTAGTTGGTTCTCAATAAACAGCAGCTGTGGTGGTGCCCATCCAAGGTCCCACCCACTTGGGAGTGGAAGAGACAGGGTGCATGAGTTGGGTAGGGCTGAGAAGACCCTGAATGAGCCCGAGGTTCAGTTTTGAGGGGAACTAGACCTCAGGCTGCCTCTGCCGCTTATGCGAGTCATGCATGTCCCTCCCTGCAGGCCTTTTCT
Source organism: Cynocephalus volans (assembly GCF_027409185.1). Taxonomy (NCBI): domain Eukaryota; kingdom Metazoa; phylum Chordata; class Mammalia; order Dermoptera; family Cynocephalidae; genus Cynocephalus; species Cynocephalus volans. The sequence goes on from NC_084461.1 coordinate 136,935,498, forward strand.
GCTCCATCAATGCAGTCCTGCTCACCCTCCAGGGTGAGCGCCATCTCCCTCTGGAGGTTTTCCCCAACCTCTTCCTCCTTTGACATCTCATAGCCCCTCTTTCTGAAACAGGCTTGGCAGCTGCTGCTTATATTTTGCATTACCTCATGCGTAAAGCTGGGCTGTGGGCAGACCCGGGTTATCCATCAGGCACCGTACCTAGGCCCATTGTACATTTAGGGAACTGCAAAAATGTTTTAATGTTAATGTTTTTTCAAATCAGAAGAAAAAAGGGAATATGATAATAATAAATATATAACAATGAATCCAGCCTGGATTCACAACACAGCAGTAAATATTTTGAAGACAGGGCCCATGAAGGCAAAAGTGCCCAAGATCCATGACAGTCATAGTGTGGCCCTGGCTGCAGGGCCACATAGTCATAGTATGGCCAGGGCTGTGTCTGTGCCTTGCTGTCCACCGAGGTCTCTGCCCTGTACTACTAGGCTGCGAGGCCAGGAGGACAGGGTTGGAGTCAGTCCTCTCATCACCATATCTCCAGAGCCTAGTACATAGCAGGTGCTTGATAAATATATGTATGTTAAAGAAGTGGCAGTCAGGAGGCCCATGTGTGGGTGCCTCTAACATGCAGACAAGTGTCTTTCCTGCGTTCATTTGCTCCTGTCTGCAGAACGTGCCTAAGCAGAATCAAACGGGGGCTTAGAATCGCAGATTTTTGCAAAGTGAGAGTGAGAGGGGATCATTCATTCATTCCACAAACACTTCTTGAGCACTTACAATGTGCAGGCAAGGGCACTTACTGAGGGCCCTCAGAAGGAGTTCAAGGGGTCTAAGAACCCCTGCACGTGTAAGTAAAATTTGGAATCTGCATATGTAACTTGCACTTTCTAGAGAGACATCCTGACATCAGACTGCCAAAAGGCCAGTGTCCTCAGAATGCTGAGAACCACTGGTCAGAGTCCGTTACCCAACAGGCTCTTTTCACAGTTGGGGAAATTGAGGCCCAAAACAGAGAAATGACTTGTTCAAGGTCACATAACTAGTCAAGGACAGAGACAGGCCTCTCTAAACCTCAACATCTTCAAGAGAAGACTCCTTTGTTGGCAGGGGGGTGGCTGGAGAGGGGCCAGCCACGAGGTGATTCTGTGGGTCTCTGGATTCCAAGGAGCCCTTCTTCTGAACCCCTGGCCCCCCACCACACACACACTTAAGCACACACGCTCCCAGCCATCTTTCTTAACATCCCCCAGATTCACCCATCAGAGGCCTGGTGTTGGGCCTGCCTCAAGTCAGACGGAGATAACCTCTCCCAGGGATGTATAAACATACAGTGGGCATCCGGGGCGGAAGAATGTGGACGTGGATTCTTTTCCCTCTGAGCACTGGACATCTTCTGCCAGACTGTGTGAAAGCTACAGCAGCCCGAGGCCCTTCGAGTCCCCGTCTGTGTGTGCCCCAGATGTTTTCTCACCATGGATGACATCTCCAGCCTCCACAAAGAAGGCTTCAGTTCCACCCTCTCTCTGCACACGCCTTTCCCGAGCTCCTTCCCAAGCTGCACCTCCCATGGCTCGCAGCCCACAAGCCAGGGCTTGCCAGCTGTGGCTGGCCCTTCCTTCAGAAGGGTGTTAACAGCGGGACCTGTGGGAGATTTTATGTGGAGACAAGTGGATTGAATTTAAGGGGAAGGCACAGGGGAGCTAATTAGAAAGCCTAGTATGGTAAATAGATATTTGTTTTATCCTACTTTTCAGAGAACCGAATTTTAGAAAAATAGCACTGAGCTTGAAATTAAGCAACACCTTTTTTCCCCATCGGCTACAATTTGTTTCCAGGTTGTTGTTTTTTAAATCTCTCTTTCCAAAAATTTGATCAAAAGAATCAGGCGGGGCAAGACGATTAGCTCAGTTGGTTAGAGCATGGTGCTGATAACTCCAAGGTCCAGCGCTGGGATCCCCTTACTGGCCAGCTGCCAAAATTTTTTTAAAAAAGAATCAAGCAGAAATGCACTGAAGCTCTGTCCCAATCGAGGAACCAGAAAATGTGGCAAATGGTCCTCTGGCCACTCCAGGGTCTGTGGGTTTGCCCGTCCGCCCACAGGGTTTTGGCTGTGAGTAGGCAGAAGGGAAGTGGGCACAGAGGGTCCATAGACCCCTGCTGTCCACCCGGCACTCAAAACACAGTGTTGCCAGCTGTTGCCAGTGTTTGGAAAGAGAAAAAAAATGAATCCCACCCCCATCTTTATTCAATTCTTCTTATTGCCATTTGCCAGTTCTACTTAATCTAGGAGAAATACCAGGATGATTTCTGGATATGTTTGGAGTGGCCTGGAATCCATTTTTGGAAACAGAAGCTGTGTCACTGAATTACATGATACTCTTGCACGGCCAACGTGCACGCACATGCACACACGTGCATGCACCCACAGCTCTGCTCAAATGCCACCCTCCTCACGCAGCCTTCCCTCCGGCCCTCCACCCAGACACCACTTCTGCCTCCTCAGGCCTTGCAGAGAACTTGGCAGGTCCTCTGTTCTGGAACTGATTATGCTCAGCCTCACATCAGAGTTACTCGTGCAAATGAAAATCCCCTCCAATCGTCAGAAGAGAGTTCAAAGGCCCTTCACACTGACAACAAAGAATAATAGCATCAAAATTTCAGAGGCAGAGGCACCAATAGAACCTCCTCACAGGGCTGTTGTGAGAATTAAGTGCCTGTAGCTTAGCCCAGAACATGGTAAGTGCTCCAGTAAATATTTAATGAAATGCATGATGGCAGGAAAGAAAATGCTTGGGTCTGTCCCTTTCAGCCATGCTCCTTCCCTTTAACAAGTCTGAGACTGTAACATATTGGGAGCCCTCATATCTGTGTGCCAATGGCATGCCCTTGGGGCCAACCAAGCAACCAAGGACCATGGAAAATGGGAGTTGGAGGGGTAATTTATTCAGCTATGAATTCAACTAGTATTTGGTAGTTTTTGCTGTGTTATCAGCATTATCATGGTATCCTAAATCACAAACCAGCGTTGGAAAACATCTCAGAAGTTCATCCTCCCACCTCAGCCAGGCATCTCCCTCATGGATCGCCACTCAGCCTTTTGAACAACGGGCCTCCACCATTGACACAGTGAGGAGTACAGAAGTCTGTTCTGGTGTTGGACTGAAATCTGTCTTCCTGAAACGTCCACCCACTGGTGACCGACCCACTTCTGCCCTTTGGGACTTCTCAAGTCTGCTGCTCCTCTTCCTGCAGGAGCTTTGAATCCTGTGAAAACAGCTTTCCTGCCCCCACCTCTTTTCAGGTGGTCTTTTTAGGACCAAAGTGAAAATTCTAGAAAAGGGAAGAAAATTTCCCTTGTCATTGTGATTCAGTTGATCTCCCAGGAGGTGTGTGCATCTTGTGTTTTTATCTGGCAAAAACAGCCCAAGTTGTCCTCAAATCCTGTCTCCGGTGTCACCTCCCCCAACGCATGTGGAAAGCCCAAGTCACCACTTCTGTCCATCTCCCTCTTGTCCAGTTTTCTCAAGGCCATGTCCACATGAGAAAGAACCCATCTCAAAGAAGGAAGAAGGAAAGAATCCAAATGGGGTCAGAAGAACAGGGTTCTCCCACAGGCAAGCTGTGACCTTAGGCAAGTGCCTCCGTGGGACTCAGTTTCCCCATTTGTGTAATGGACTGAGTGGTTCCTCAGGGTCTTTCTGGAAATAAGGACAAAGAAAAGGGATGTGGTGTCTCTGGGCAGAGGTGCCTGATGCCACCAGGCCCAAGGTTTCCGTGGCAACTGCACTCTCCATCTCCAAGGTTCTCCCACACGTGAGGAGATGTCGGGGCTCCTTCTGCCTAGGATGGTCCCCGCTGCTTTTCACAAGGCTGACTCCTGTCCTCCTTCAGGCCAGAAGGCCTTTCCTGGCCCCTCCCAACAAGCTGGTCTTCCCTGCACCCTGTGGCTTTCCTCTCCACACTGGTCACTTTCATAGATGATTTCATTTCGTTTCATTTGTTTGTAATGTCTGTTCCCACTGGTAGATGTCAGCTCCATGAGGATAGGAACGCTGTCTGTCTTGTTTACTACTGCACAGGGTCTGGCACCTGGTAGGGATTCAATACGTGTTGAGCTAATTAACAAATGAATGAATAAATGAGTTGAAGAACCGGGCTGGTCATGCCCTGTGGACCACGCCACTCCCACGAGTCACTTCCTTCTCTTCCCTCCTTCTCTGCCTCCCTTCTCTCTTCCCCTTCCTTTGCCCACACCTGTCATTTTCATTCCAGCCACCAGGTGTTTTGCTCCTGTTCTCTCTCTCCTCCTTTCTACCTATCGACTTCACAAGCTCCCTTCGAGACTGGTGTGCGCTGCACTAACACCACCCCCATGAAGCCCACCAGGATATGTTCAGCCCACAGAGCCCTGTGCCCCTTCAAACATCTAAACCCCTTAGTCACAGGGTCCCCTTCCATTCACCACAGACTTTCCTGGATGGGTCCCTGGCCACAGTCTCTGAAGAAGGCAGAGCAGCTATACCCCATATACTGTGCTACTGGGCCCACTTTACTGATAAGGTAGCTCTGGATGGAAGTTTTCAAGCCTCTGCCCACACAGGGCAAGTTAGTGATGGGGGGGACAGCACGTCTGTCCCTGGCCCCAGGCCATGTGGCCTCCCTGCACTCCAGGAACTCCAGCCTGGCGATTTACTGTTTTAACTTTAATATGAAACACATTTATTCAAACATAACCAAAAAGAATAGTACAATGGGCATCTATCTGCCCGTTTGTGGCCTGGTACTTTAGCCTTTTGTTGGCTGTTGTTCTGTTCTCCGGGATGAGTTTGCATGTCTGCTTCTTAGACCCCAAATGTGAAGGGTTGAGTTAACCGCCCTTCTCTGTTCACGGCGCATTGCCACCATCAGTCCCTGCCACCCTGGAGTTCACGTATTTATTTTCTCTATTCGTATTTATCCTCACTCACATCCCACACACGCACACACACACACACACACAGCATACATGCACAAGGCAAGTGCTATACTGGCTTAATGTACCTTTTAAAATGAAATGTGCATCATCGTTCCATGTGTGTGAATTACGTACGAGAAAGTATACATTCCATGAAGTCTGTCGTTTTAACCATTTTTAAGTGTATGATGCAGCGACATTGCATTGATGATGTTGTGTAACCATCACCACTACCCATCTCCAAAACTTTTCCATCACCCCAAACAAACTCTGCACCGATTAAGCAATAACTCCCCACTCTCCCCACCCCCCAGCACCCAGTAACCATGATTCTTTCTGTCTCTGCGAATTTGCCTATTCTAGAAAACTCGTATAAGTGGAATCATACAGTATCTGTCCTTTTGTGTCTGGTTTATTTCATTTAGCATAATGTTTTTGAGGTTCACTCATATTGTAGCATGTATCAGAATGTCATTTCTTTTTAAGGCTGAATACTATTTTATTGTATGTATATGCCACAATTTGTTTATCTGTTCATCTATTGATGAACACTTGGGTTGTTTCCACCTTTGGGTAATTGTGAATAACGTTGCTATAAATAGTGGTGTACAGTATCTGTTCGAGCCCCGTTTTCAATGATTTGGAGTATATAACTAGGAGTGAAAGTGCTGGGTCATATGATAACTCTATGTTTAACTTTTTGAGGAACTGCCAAACAGTTTTCTACAGCAGCTGCACCATTTTGCATTCCCACCAGCAATGCACAAGGGTTCCAATTTCTCTACATCCTTGCCAACACTTGTTATTTTCCATTTTTTTGTTTTTTAAATAATAGGCATCCTAGTGGGTATGAAGTGATATCTTATTGGTTTGCATTTCCCTCATGACTAATTATGTTAATCATTTTTTCATATGCTTACTGGCCATTTGAATATCATCTTTGGGGAAATGTCTATTTAATTCTTTTGCCTATCTTTTAATCAGGATGTTTGGTTTTTTGCTGTTGAGTTATAGGAGTTCTTTAAATATTTTGAATGTGAACACCTTATCAGATATACAATTTGCAAATATTTTATCCCATTTTGTGAGTTTTCTTTCACTCTCTTGATAGTGTCCTTTGATGAACAAAAGTTTTAAATTTTGATGAAGTCCAGTTTGTTTCTGTGGCCTGTACTTTTGATGTCCTATTTAAAAAATCATTGCCAAATTCAAGGTCATGAGGATTTTTCCCTATATTTTCTTCTGAGTTTTATAGTTTCAGCCAACTTTAGATCTTAGTTCCATTTTGAGTTTGTTTTGATAGATGGTGTAAAGTTAGGATCCAGTTTCATCCTTTTGCTTGGAGATATCCATTTTTCCCAATACTATCTATTGAAAAAACTGTCCTTTTCCCATTGAATGGTGTTGGCACCCTTGTTGAAATTGACCATATATGTGAGAGTTTGTTTCTGGGACCTCTGTTCTATTCCACTTGTTCATACATTTATCTTCATGCCAGTACCATACTGTTTTGATTGCTATGGTTTTGTATTTTTTTAAATCAGGAAGTGTGAGATCTCCAGCTTTGGTCTTTTTCAAGATTGTTTTAGCTTCTCAGGATTCCTTGAAATTCCGTATAAATTTTAGGACGGACTTTTTCTATTTCTTAAAAAATGCTGTTGAGTCTGGCCATTTAGCTCAATTGGTTAAAGCGTGGTGTTATAACACCACAGTCAAGGGTTTGGATCCCCATACCAGCCAGCTGCCAAAGAAAAAAAAAAAGAAAAAGAAAAGCTGTTGAGATTTTGATGGGAAGACTGCATTAAATCTGTTTGTGAGCATGTATTTTTAAGTCATGTTATTGTTATTGTCATTGCTATATATCTCTTTTCAACTTTTAAGATCTATCCTTGGTGCTATGTGAACATGTAGTCTGTCATAGCTAAATTCTTCAGAGTCCTGTGTGGTTACCATCCTTGGCCCCCAGCGAGGGACACCAAGTTTCCTTCCAATTCTCCATTTCCATAACAAAGCCGCAACCCACACTCTAGGCAGACCCCCTCTGTTTGAGAATCTCTGTGATGTATCCCCAGTCCAGCTATCCATGCAATAATAATTGTAATTAGCTCATACTTCTGGACCCCTTACTAGCTGCCAAGTACTGTATAAGTGCATCCTATTATTATAATAACAACTCTGAAGACTGTACTCATATTATCACCAGTTTACACATGAGGGAACTAAACCTCCGAGAATCACACACAAAATATCTGAGCCAGAACTTGAACCCAGGGCAGCATTCCAGGGCCTGTCTCATGGAACATCAGAGTCCAGCTTACAATTCCTTTGGCTTCCCCATGTGCCGGCCGGGTGCCAAGTTTTCAATGAACACCTGGCCCTGGAGGACTTGGAATCCAGATTGGGAAGGGACCGGCCCAACATCCTTAGTAGCAGCTAAAGGAGCAGAATGGGGCCTGACCCAGGCGGCATGACCCAGGCGGCATGACCCCTGCCCGTTAGGATGCTCCAGGCCAGCAGCCAGGAGGAGAAGGGTCACACCACGCGTATCTCCCGCGGTGAAAGGCCCTTCTGGCAGCCCATAAATCCAGCTGGGCCCTGCTGATCCTGTTTACCGGATTAGTGGACTGGGTGTCTCCGTATAAATCACCCAGGGTGATTTACAGGGGGGCCCTGAAAGGTCCAAAGGCCCAACTGACTCAGGCCCCCGGGGAGGGGCAGATAAGTGCCTCCTGAGCCCACTCAGCCTGTCCCCCTGTCCCAGTGAGGACCTTCCTGCTCCTCCCGCCCCCACTGGGGTGAGTCACTCTACTTCCATGTTTAAACCTGATCCTCTTCTTACAGGCTCTGCCATGGTTTAAAAATTCCAAAGGCAAAAATGCTAGCACTTTTAGGGACAGCCGCTATCAAATACTGTAAAGTAAGAATGCTAAAGTACAACAGGCAACTGTGAAAGAGGAAGGCGAATTGTGAGGGAGATGAGACTGCAGTCTTTATTCAATAAAATGAATAGCTAACATTTCTGGGTTGTTTACTGTGTGCCAGGCGCAAACCTGTTTTTTAATTTTTTTCCATGAATCATGGTTTAACTTCACAATAAATCTGTAAGACAGGTTTTATGATTACCCCATTTTACAGACAAGGCCACTGAAACACAGAGAAGTTAACTGACTTGACCAGGGCCAAGGTCATGAAACTTGAATCCCAGTAGTGAAGGTGAGATAAAACCCAGGCAGTCTGCCCACCAGAGCCATGAACCTAAGTGCACAGCATTCCTCCTTCTGCTCACTCAGGGTACTTGCTGATACAGGGGGTGGGAGATGGCTAAGGCAGTAAGTCACACAGCATTCAAGAGATGGCCTTTGCACTTGGAAAGACCAGGATTTAGGTCCCAACTCTGCCACTTACTAGCTTGTGACATAGTCAAGTCACTTTAACCCTCTGTGCCTCAGTTTCCTCCTCTGTAATATGGGGATAGTAATAGCACCTTCCTCATGGGAGAGCAGGTCCCCTTCCATATATTTTGAATAGTAAATATGAAAACACATTAAAAAAATGTGCTTGGCACAATACCAAGTATGTAGTTAAGCACTCAATAAATGGTAGCCCATTGTTATTTATTTACCCTGATCTTAAGGAGCTCGTGAGCCAGTGGTGGAGACTCAAATTTACTCAAGGAGCTTCAAACAAGGTGGAGCATAATAATGCAGAATAGAGGTCCAGGCTAGAAGGGGTAGTGGATTCTAAGAGGAGGGACCATAAAATTGTCATGAAGAAGGTAGCTGGGACCTGAGCTCTGAAACCTGAGCAGGATTTCCTACAACCATGAAAATGGGGAACCACTGAGAGAGCTGTCTCAGCAAAAACACCAGGTAAGTGATAGAGTATGCACTATCAACTGACATTGCATACATGAGCTCTTCGTACCCATCTCTCCACTTTGGCTGTGATCTCCATATCAGTAGGGATGGTGTCTAATTCTTCATGACATCTCTCCTATGCCTCTCCATGACTGAATCATAACAGATCCCCAGTACCTGCTGGATGGATGAATACATGGATAGGTAGATGGAAGGTTATGTGAGTGCACTGAAGAATGGATGGATGGATGAGCAGGTGGGTAATGTGGATGGATGGATGGATGGATGGATGGATGGATGGATGGATGGATGGATGGATGGATGGATGGATGGATGGATAAAAGCATGATGAGAGTGCAGCTGAATGTCAGGTGCATGAATGGTGACTGCCTAGTGAGTTTCCACCTCAGGGCCGTTGCCCTTGGGGTTCTCTCTGCCTGGATTATTCTCCAAGCTACTCCCTTGGCTTAGCTCCCTCACTTCACTTAAAGCTCTAGTTAATTGTCACTTCCTCAGGGAAGCCTTCCCTGACCACTCAATCTAAAATAGAATCCCCTTTGATTCCGTAGCCTCCCATGTTTTTAATAGTGTTCATCACTGCCCAGCATGGTAGATATTTGCCGGTTTGTTCTCTCCCATGAAATATAAGTCTCATGGTGGCAGATTCTTGCTCTGTTTTGCTCACTTCTTTATTGCTAGCACCTAGTCCAGGGCCTGGCACACAGTAGGCATTCAACAAACATTTGTAAAGTGAGTTGAAGGATATAATGAGCAGCTAGGAAGAAAAGGTGAGGTCTGATCCTGGAAATCTCTGAAATCTCTTTGCAGACATTAGAAAAATACTTTATAAATGATAATGCTAATATTTTCTCTCATTTGTTCCTCAATTTACATGTCACAAAGGACTTCCTCATCCATTACTGCATTTACACACATTTGAAGTAGGCAGGAAGGATAGCTGAGTAATTTTTTTTCCACAATAGAAATATCTTTATTGTTTGTACTGATCACAAAGCATTGCAAAATTTTCACTTGATACTGAAGGGTAAAAAATATAAAGTGAAATTCTTTCCTCCACTCTACCCTGAGATATTCACTGTTGAATTTGAGGCTGGAGTTATAATCCCCACTCTAGTGGATGGGGAGACTGAGGCTCAGAGAAGATAAAAGACTTGCACAGAGTCACACACACACAGCTACTCAACAGAGCCAAGATATATTCGTCTGTTCCACCTCAGGTATCTAGTAAGTGCCAGCTATATGGCCCATGAAATGGTATTTCTCGGAGCCCCAGTCCCCCTAACCCCAGGGCCACCCCAGGCAGGACTCAATAGAGTAGGTCTATGTGGACTCCATGAGCTCCCAGCACATGGCTCCTGGGTCATCAAGCTGGGGAAGGAGGCCGATCTGGGCTGACCGGAAATGTCCTCAGCCCCTCAGCGGCTCTCCCAGCTGCCCGAACCCCTTTTGCCTCCTCTCCTGTTGACCCAGCAACCCACCATGTGCCAGCACTTTCCATGCAGCATCTTACCTAATGCCTGCAGTAACCCCCTGACCTATTTTAGCTCAATTTAAACTGAGGTCCAGAGAGCTAACGTGGCTTGGCAAAGGCTACTCGGCTAACCAATGAGAGCTGAGCCTTGCTTTCTGCACCAGCACCCTCTGACTCTGGAGCCAGTGCTCTTTCCAGCACCCCATCCCTGAGACCCCCCTGCTCCTCAACCCCACCTCTGTGCTGCCTCCGCACTCTGGGATGGGGTCCCAGGTTTCAGCCTGACCAAGGGGAGGCCTTTGCCCTGAGGGGTGGCCGCTGACCCCTCTCCTCTGCAGATCTTCATGTGCCACCCTCTTCCTTCTGATCATGCCCACCTCAGCCATCCCCCCGGCCCCTTCTTCCTCCCCTTCTGCCAGTTTCTTCCCCACAGTCCACAGACATTCTCCTGTCTTGCCCATTTTTAGAAGAAGGCTCTCCCCAGTCCTTTTTCTCCTTCAAGCTACCACTTCCTCTTTCTCTTTTATTTCATCGCCAAACTTCTTGGGGTGAAAAGGTTTCTATGTGTCCTTTCCAGACGGTGCTCCCCCGCGAATGGCTTGGGTGTTGGACAGAGCTGGATTCCAGTCCTCACTTGTCCTCTGGGTTGTGGTTTGACCGTGAGCTGGTCACGGGCCTCTCTGAGCCCTAGCTCTCTCATCTGTGACATGGGAATATTCTCCTGATGGGCTCCTTGTGATCGTGAGATAAAGTATGTACACAACTGAGTACCACATCTGGCACACAGCAGCAGTAGTTACCCTGCCATGCACCGCGGTCCCCCCAGCCCTGGCATGCTCCCAGCATAGGCTTAACATAAAACACTCAATGAGTGAGAAATTGAGTAAGTGAACTTCACAGGGGCCTTTCCTCCCCACTGCTCCTTCTTGCTCAGGCCCTCCCTGGCCATGATAGTTAATTTTTCTTTTATTGTGGTAAAATATACATAATGTAAAATTTACTATTTTAGCCATCTTTAAGTGCATGATCCAGTGGCATTAAGTGTGTCCACAGTGTTATGCCACCATCCATCTGTAGTACTTCATCATCCCAAACTGGAACTCTATACCCATCAACAATAACTCCCCACGCCTTCCTCTCCCAGCCCCTGGTAACAACTACTCTACGTTCTGTCTTTGTGAACTTACCTGTTCTGGGTACCTCACACAAGTGAAATCATACAATATTTCCTTTGCTATGGTCACTTTTATATGTCAACTTGGCTAGTCTACTGTGCAGTTGTTTGGTCAAACATTGGTGTACATGTTGCTGTGAAGGTGTTTTTTAGATGTGATTAACATTTAAATCAGTAAACTTTTGGTAAAGTAGATTACGCTCCATGATGTGGGTGGGCTTTATCCAATCATTTGAAAGCCTTGAGAACAAAGACTGAGGTCCCCACAAAAAGAACACATTCTGCCTCCAGACTGCAACATGGAAATTCTGCCTGACTTTCCAGCCTTCGGACTCAAGACTGCAGCATCAGCTCTTGCTGAGATTTACAGGCCTGCAGATATTTGTCAGCCGCTACAATTGAGTGGGCCAATTTCTGAAATTCTATCCATGATACATATGTATCCTATTGGTTCTCTTTCTCTGGAGAACCCTGATATACTGGCCCTGCTTCCCCCACATAGAGCTTATTCCCTTCTTCTCCATCAGCCCAGATATCACCTCCTCCAGGAAGCCCTCTGGAGCACTCTCTCTTGGGACACTGGCTACATGTTGCCTCTTGGAGGAAGTTTAATCTTTGCAGGCAGTGGCCATTTTTGCTACTTGCTTCAGATGTTCATTCAACTCTCTCAGCAGTACTGGGGATGTTGGACTTCGTAGGTGTACATAGTGTTTGTGAAATCTGGCCAATTTGTCGAACAGCTCTGAGGAGGCTTGTGGTGAACCTCATCCCTGTCTCAGGCAGAGCCGTCTCCCCACACCAGAAGTTGACTCCGGGCAGAACCACAGCCAGGGGTTAAATCCCACACCACTCTCCCCACGCCCAATTGCTGGGACTACCCCACCCTCAGCTGAGAGCCAGAAAACACCTTTGGGGGCCACCTAGATGAAAAAGGCCCTTCCCCTCCCAGATTTGCCAGGCAACCAGGTGGAAGCAAAGCACCTGGATCCTTCGTGGCTCCACCTTGCCCCCAAGGAGCCTTGAGCTGGCCAGTCAGAAGCCCCAGACATGCCGAGGATTCTGGTCAGGCCTGGGATGTGACAGCAGGACACCCAGGACCTCCCTCTGGCTCCCTGACACACGACCGAGGTTGTGACGAGGATGAGGAGGACTGGGGTGCCCCTCAGGACTCCAGACCCCAGCCCTAGGAAGCTGTCTTTCCAAGTGATTAGGAGCTGGGTTTGTAGCAGAAAATCTGTTTGTTTGTTTGTTTGTTTATTTGTTTGTTTTATTTTGGTGGCTGGACGGTAGGGGGAACTGAACCTCTGACCTTGGTATTATAAGGCTGTGCTCTAACCAGCTGAGCTAGCTGGCCAGGCCCCAGAAGATCTGTTTTTGAATCCTATCTCGGCCGCTTACCAGTCACATCAAGAAAGCCACCCAACATCTCTTGGATTATTTTCTCATCTCTAAAATGGGAATAATAATGCTTATCTCTTAGAGTACTTGGAGGAGTAAGTGAGGTAACTCACAAGGGGCTTGAGACATAGTAACCACTCTATAAATGAGAGATATTATTATTGTTGTTGATGATGGTGTTTTTATTATTAGCTGTGTGGCCTTAGGCAAGTGGCTTACCTTCTCTGTGCTCCCATTTCCAGATATCTGAAACAAGGATAAAAATAATAATAAATACTCCACAGAGTGGCTATGGGTATTACATGAGATAAAACACATAAAGTACCCTACAGTAATAATCTTTCCATACACAACAGCTATTATTAGTAATCAATATTTTTTACTATCATTGTTATTATTTGGGCTGGTCAGCCCCTTGATCCTTCCAGCTGAGCCATCTGAGACTCTGGGTAGAGGAAACCCCCACTCAGAGTCCCCTCCCCGCCCCCACCCCTCAGGCCCCTTTGAAGTCCCCAGGGGCCCCGGGCCGTGATAAATGTCCCAGCCCTATAGGTTATGACTTGCTGCCAGATTTGACGTTAACCATCATGCCCTGGCTGGGTGTTTGAAGAAAGTGGCTAAATGCTGCTGGGGCCGATGGGGGAGATAGCAGCGAGGCCGGTCTTTGAAAGCCCGGGGCTGGGCCGCCCGGCAGAGGCAGAGGCAGAGCGGAGGCCGGCTCCGCTCCAGCTGTTTAGTCTACCAATCACGGTGGTGACAGGGAGTCTGCGCTGGCACAGAGCGGGCTGCTGCGCGCTGGCGGGGCGGGGCGGGGCGCGCTGCAGCCACGGAGGGCGGCCTTGCCTCCTCGGGGGGCTGCGCTTTTCACACCTTCCAGGACAGTGGAGAAAAGGTCGGAAGGGAGAAAGAGCACTGGACTGGGAGCCCAGAGACCTAGGCTGTGGCCCCGTCTTGACTCCCCTCCTCTTACCCTAGGGAAGGAGGGAAGAGGCTCCTCTTCCAGGCTGCGGGTAGGCCGGGTCCCCACCCGCCCACCACCCCCACTTCCCGCTCTGTGACTCGTCGAGAAAGATCCCTGACTCCCCGGAGCCTCACTTTCCTCATCTTTAAAATGGGGGTGAGCAGCAGCCCCTCCCGCACAGGGTCGAGTGAAGATGAAATGAACTGACGTGTGTACAGCGTCCTGCACAGAAGCTGGCGCGCAGTGGGGCTCACAGACGGGAGCTACCTCCAGTATCGGTTGAGGACACAGGGATAGACACCCCAGTTTGCTGCTTGTCTCCCAGATACCTAATCCCAGCTTCCACTTCACTCCACCCTTTTCCACTCATTTGTTCTTTCAAACAACTTTTATCGGAGGCAGAGTAGCAGCATAATGAACAATCATAGACAAGCACTGTGCGGAACACTTTCCACGTCCCAGCGGACCTGGGAGCTAAGCATTACGATTAAACCCTCTTACTCTGTGGAGACTGAGGCTCAGAGGAAACTGACTTGCCTAGTGAGTGGCAAGAAAAAACCCTAGCCTGTTTGTCTCTGGGTCACATGCCATGCTTCAGGGAAGGTGCTAGAGCATAGAGACTTGGGTTCCTAGGCCCCTTGCTAACCAGAAATTTTCCTCATCTGTTAAATGAGAATAATGATACTCAACTTCTGGGGTTGTTGAAGTTTCGGATGAGATAACAGGGAACAGTGCCTGGCACTTAGCAAGGTCTAATAAATGGTAGCTAGTGATTCTTGGGCACCTATACTGTGCCAGCCTCTCCCAGGAACTGGAGACCCAGAGTACAATCAGAGAGGGGGCTCTGCCTTCACAGCACCGGTATCAGTCAGGACAGGCCAGCTCATGTTGCAGTAACAAACAACCCAGGCTGATTTTTCGCTTACACTGTGTGCCCAACGCAGGTTGGCAGGAGTTCCTGTTCACCCAGTCACTCAGGGACAGAGGCTGGTGGACCCTGCTCCCTAACACATTTCCAGGATCACTGTGGCAAGGTGAGGCGAACTTGGGGAATCAATCACACACTGGCTAATAGTCTCTATCACTATTTCTTTGGTTAAAGTAAATCACATGGCTATGCCTAATCTCAAAGGGGACAGGGAAGTATAATTCTATCTTGTGCTAGGAAAGAGGAGGAAAATGACAGCCACATGCCCCACAGTCTGGGAGGGGGGAGGCAAATATGTGACCAGCTATTTTGATGAAGTTAAGTCATCACTGTGTGTTGTGGGAACACAAAGGAGAAGTAAACTTTTCAGGAGGTCTGGGGTGACCTGTGACCCAAGGCCTAGCATTTAGGTCCTGGGTTCTTAAGTTGGGGTTCAAGGATACATGGCTACATGATTAGCCTTCAAGGAACCAAGAACTCCTGAAACTGCAAAATCTCATGTGTAGATGGGTTTGTGCATTTTTCCGAGAAGAAGGTCCTTAACTTTCACCATCTAAGATTTGGGCCACCAGATGATCTCCATGCCTTTCTCCTGACAGTAGTCATTCTTTTACCGTGTATCTTAAAGTGCAATGCTCAAACCACCTGCAGCAGACAGCCTGGGCAAAAATGCACAGTCCCAGGCTCAGCCCTGACCAACCCTACCAGAATCTCAGGGGTGTTTCCAGGCAATCTGCATTTTAATAAGTTCCCCAGGTAACCCTGACACACCCTGAACTTTGAGGCCTTCTCTGCCAGAGACAGCCCTCCCCCTGCCCCGCTAGGCCGTGGATGAAGCACAGGGAGGCCCGTGTGGTTAAGAAGAACCTCCAGAGAGCGCTCCATTCCACAGCCACCAGAGTGTCGCCGCCCTCTGCCCTGTCCAACCTCACAGCGGGAAGGGGGTGGGGGCGCCAGGCTCACGACTGGCACATGGGGGGCTTCGGTGACTATCGCTGAGTGAAAGAAGGACAAATGGAAAGGGAGTAAGAAAGGACAGAATGGCCTAAACATTATATGCTCTGGAATCAGACAGCCCCCCACCCCCACCCCATGCTCAAATTCCAGTCTTGCCAGTTACTAGCTGGGTGACCTTGGACAAGTTACCTAACCTCTCAGGGCCCCATCTTCCTCATCTGTCACCAGGAATGATAACCTTACTTACCTCTGGGACGTTGTTGGCACAAAGCACAGGTTCTATAGAGGTCACCAGAAGGACAATAGCCTTTTAATAATTCCCGGTGATGGTTCTCATTAACTCCATCCTAGAGGCGAAGAGGAGAACCTGAGATGGTTCTGCTATAAGCACTAGAGGCAGGATTCACACCCTGGCAGAGTCCATGCCCACCAGGCCCTGGGCCTTGTCCTCCCTTCCCAGAGCGATTCTGACCAGAGCTGAGACACCTGCTGTGAATGTGGGCGATGGCCCCTCCAGCTCCTCCCCAGACACTCGCTCACCCTCTCAGCCTCACCCCTGCCAAGAAAAGGGGATTCCTTCGTCCTTGATAAGCCCCTTGGAGGCTCCACCCTGGCACAGTAGGCAGACCTGCAGGACTCGCTGATGGTTAAATCAGTGGTGCCAGCCTGGGCTGTGCTGAAGAACCTGGCCAGTGTGTTCAAAGTACAGATTCCAAATCCGACTCTAGGTGTGGATTGGGGCCCAGGAGCTGCAGTTTAACAAGTTCCTGGATTCTGACTGTCAGCCAGGTGCTTGAGCCCCTGCTGTGCCCGCTGGGTGGTTCAGAATGTCTGACAGGCAGATGAGGTCCTGTCCGCAAGAGTGATGCTGCCCCAAGATGAGCCCTTTCCCTCCTGCCCACCCAGCCCCACGATGCCCTATGCTACCTCCCCTCCCCCAGGACTTGAGGCTGGGCAGGCAGGAGCGTAGGGGGGACTGCAAGGAGAAGGGGCAGCTGTATCTTAGATGGGATGGGGTGGTGGGGAGAGCTCTGGGCAGGGAGACAGGAAATGTGCAGCAGAAACTCTTCTGTTCCCTCTGTCCCTTCCAGGCTCGCAGAGCCTCAGCTCCGTCATCTGAGGAGGGTCTTCCTCCCCTGATGATGACGATGACGGGAGATCGGGGGTGAACACTTACCACAGGGCCAGTGAAGCTTAGGCCTCAGGGCCCCTCACCTACACAGGGCCCCTTCTGAAGCCCTGCACCTAATTTCATTTTCTCCTCCTTAAATAGGGCTCCATAAAATCCACACCGGGCCCCTGACAGAAACAGTGACTATGAAAGTGCCAGATGAGGGATGAAGCTGGCAGGCTCTCTCCCCAGGAAACTCACTGCCTTAGAAAGGGGGAGGTAAGCCCTCCCAGCCTGCTTTGATTTCTTCACTTTCCTCTGGCTGAGTCCTGCCTCTTCCTGCCAGGGAGTTTATCAGCAGGGAGTGGCAGGGCCTGCTAATCAGAGGCTGCTCCAGACCCAGGGGATTAACCCGGCAGACCCCAGGCCAGGGTCAGCAGCCCTGGCTACCAGTTATGCCCCCACAGTTTTCAGCTGCAAGTGAGATTGCTTGGGGGAATGGGGATCTCAGGGAGGCACCCACCAGCAACCAGAGAGATTAAAGCTAAGTGGGAATACCTCACTCTCCTGCTTAGAACCTTCCAGGGGGCTTCCTCTGTACTTAGAATAAAATCCAAACCAGTGTCCTGCCCACAAAGCCCTGCCACCTCTTGCAAGGGTGCTCCAGCCACACCTGCCTTCTTTTCTTTCCAGAACTGCCCCCCACAACTTATTCTTGCCCAGGGACTTTGGCACTGGCTCTTCCTGTGCCTTGAACCCCTTCTCAGAACTTCAAAAAGCTCCTCCTCCAGGTCTCTTCTCAAATGTCACATCCCAGAGAGGCCTTCCCTGGCCACCTTTCTTACCTACCTCTAGGATGTTGTTGGCACAAAGCACAGGTTCTCTATAAAGGTCACCATAAGGTTAATAGCCTTTTAATAATTCTAAGGGAGCCCCCTTCCCATCCCGTTGTTACATTATCATATTTGCCTGTTCTATTTTTCAATCGGAGACAGAAATTCATATCTGTTTTCTGCTACTCATCTGTTTCTGCCACAGGGAGGAAACTTAGAGTCTCTCCCCAGTGCTTAGGACAGAGCCTGGCACAGAGAGGGAGCTCAGTACTGATGTGTGAAATGAAAGGATGAGGGCAGAAGATCTGTCAAGCCACTGTCCCGGGATGGACTTTGGTCAGGGCTCAGAATGGTAAGATTGGGGGTGGGGGTGGAGCCAGAATCCCTACCCAGAGGAGCCCATGTCCTTCCCATTGTGGGAGAGCAGACCCAGAGCGTGTGATTTGGAAAGACAAGCAACTCCGTGGTTTCTGTTGCAAGCCCCAGGGCTGGCTTGGAGGAGGTGGTTCTGTACCTGGCTGTGTATTAGAATGTCTGAGGAGCTTGTCACAGAGATGGCTGCCTGGACTTCCCCTCCTTCCCGTGGAAGAGAAGCCTTCCCAGAGGAGCTGTGTTGGGGCACAGGTACCCCTGCAGGGGAAGGAACAGGAGATCACAGGGAAGGCTGGGCCTAGCCATGGAGGGCTGGGAGCAGCAGAGTACCTCCCCTGGTCTCCAAGTCCAAGACCTCAAGGTGAGCCACAGTGGAGACCAGGAGAGGCCCCAGAGAGAGGAGCCTGGGCCTGGCTTCAGAGCCCTGTGCTCCTTCTAGCACCCTCTTCCAAGATCCCACCACCTCCTGCCATAGACGCAGTTCTGTTTCTCAGCTCATCAGAGACCAGCTCTCAGCCTGCTTCCACAGCCCACTGCCAGCGAGACCTGGGACAACTCTCACCCTGCACAATGACGGGCTTGGTGTGAGAGCACGGCTTGCCCTCTGAGTTGGGCTTGGGTTACGGTCCTTACACACACAAGCTGGGTGACCCTAGGAAACTTACTTAAAAATCATCTCTGAGGCTGGCCTGTTAGCTCAGTTAGTTAGGGCACAGTGTTATAACACCAAGGTCAAGGGCTCGGATCCCAGTACCTGCCAGCTTCCAAAAAAGAAAAATCACCTCTGAGCCTCAGTTTCCTAATCTATGAAATGGGATAATAAACAAGATTAAGGGGAGTTAAGTTAATCATGAAGGGCTCGAGCACACGGACTGGCACACAGCAAGCTCTCCTAACTGCAGTAGATTTTTCACCAGCTCTTCCCGCAGAGCCCGACGCTCCCGGGCCTGCCTCGCCCTGGTCTTCAGCGCCACCTACTGGCCCAACAGCAGAATGACGCATACTGCAGTCCCAGGGCTGAGGGCTCCGAGCGCCGAGTGCAAGTCTCAGATCTGTCCTTGCTCCTGGCAGACACGATCAGGCCGCTCCCCTCCGTGGGCCTCACCTTCCTCATCAGATACGTGGGCATGGTGGTCTCCCTCGGCCCCCACGTCGGCATGGTTTGGGGCTTTCAGAGAGTCTCGGGGGGCAGGGGAACAAATGCTCTCCGTGAGGGACTGGCTCAGACTGAGCTCAAAAGGAGAGTCCCCAGGGCGTGCATGGGGGCCCTGCATAGAGCTGGCCACCCCCCTTCCCCTTTGGATGAGCTGTCGCCGTAGGAATGGCTCCTAAACCCAGGACCCAGTCCTCTGGAATTGAAGACGGGTTCAAGGCTCGACTTCGCCCCTCCCCAAGGCAAGATTCACGGCTTGTCGCCCCGACACCCTGGTGCCCACCGCACAGGGCAGAGCGGGTGCTTCAGACCACCGTTCCTCCTGTCTCTCTCACACGCGCGCAGACCCAGAACCAGACCCAGACACAGACCCAGACCCAGACCCAGACCCAGACCCAGACCCAGACCCGCGCACCCAAGCGGTCAGTGCTGTTTCTGGCTCGATTTGTTTAATTTTTCTCCCCTCAACGCTCCCCCTCCCGCGGGGTCAGCTCCTGGAGGAAGGACAACGTCCTCGGCTGTGTGGGCCACCCTTGTCCCCAGCACCTGGCATGGGGCTGGCACACGACTGTTTGTTGAGCTAATAAATAAACAGTAGCCACGACACACGGAGGCACGCACAACCTCAATCACACTCGTCACCCGGCGCAGACACTGTCGCAATGATTTGCTCTCCCAGCCTCCCGCACGCTCGGAGACACCCCTCCTGCCTCACGTGCCGTCCCAGAAGCAGACGCCGCCTTCTGCCGAGCCCGTGCCCGTCCCGCACACTCGCGTGCACTCACACGCCGGGGCACACGTGTGGACACACATGCGCACGCCCGCCACAGCGAGCCCATCTGGTGCCCAGCCCACAGCTCCCCCCACATTTTGCTACTAATGAGTCAGCCGGGTCCTTCTGAAGCCAGCAAGGGAGGGAGATGGGGGGGATGGGGGGCTGAGGGGGAGGGTAGTGACTGACAGGTGGGCACAAGGATTTTATGAACTTGCTGGCTGTAAATTTCCCCCAACAAATCCCCCCTCTTCCCCACCTTCCCTCTCACAAGGGAAGGGGCATATTTCCCCCACTCAGCTCATCCTGCCCGTTCTCCACCAACTAATCAGCCAATTCAAACGGGACTGTTTACCTAAGATCCCGCACAACCACCACCATTTAGATGGCCAGTGTTTGAATCCTAGCTCTGCTCCGAGCAGTGGGTGCTCTTGGACAAGTGATTTGGCCTCTCTGGGCCTCGATGTCTTCCTCTGCAAAATACAAATAATAATAGTACTTAATTCCCGTGGACAGATGTAACAGTTAAAAGAGAATGCACTAAAGCTGGTGTTGCTATGCCTGGTACCTGCAAAATGCTCAGAAAATGGGAGTTATAGTTATTCTTATAATAGGGTCCTTAATATAATTATTCTTAGAATGCTATTTAGACCAAAAATAGCAGAGCTAGACAGGCTCTAGAGACCCCCTATTCCAACCCTGTCATCAGAAGCTGGAGGTGAAGAAGCTCAGAGAGGAGAGGTGACTTTCTCAAGATCACACTGCCAGTCAGTGGTAGAACCATGTCAAGAATTCAAGTTTCTCAGGTGGAGAGTCTGACATGACACCAAAAGCACAATCCATAAGAAAAATAATGATGAAAAATTGGACTGTATAGAAATTAGGAACTCTTGCCTTTTGAAAGGCACTGTTAAGACAATGAAAAAACAAGCCACACACTTGGAGATATTTATAATCATATATCTCATAAATGACTTGTATCCAACATAGATAAAGAGCTTGCAAAAATCAATAATAAGAAAACAAACAACCCAACTTTATTTTATTTTTTTAAAAGATGACCAGTAAGGGGATCTTAACCCTTGACTTGATGTTGTCAGCACCACACTCTCCCAAGTGAGCTAATTGGCCATCCCTATATAGGGATCTGAAACTGTGGCCTTGGCGTTATCAGCACCACACTCTCCCAAGTGAGCCACGGGCTGGCCCTAACCCAATTTTTAAATTGGCAAAAGATTTGAACAGACATTTTATCAATAAAAATGTGTGAATGGCAAATAAGCAAGTGAAAAGATGCTCTTTAATAGTCATTAGGGAAATGCAAATTAAAATAATGAAATACCACTACACACTAATTAGAATGGCTAAAATTGGGAAAAATAAAAAGCTGACAATATCAAGTGCTGATGAAGATGTGAAGCAACTGGACCTCTTACATGTCACTGGTAGATATGCAAATGGTATAGCTCCTTTGGAATAGTTTCACAATTTCTTAAAAAATTAAATATACACTTATAATAAAACCCAGCAATTCCATTTCTACACATTTATTTATCAAGTGAAATGAAAACTTATGTTCACATAAAAATCTGTACACAAATGTTTGTAGTAGCTGTATTTGTAGTTACTCAAAACTGGAAACAATCCAAATGTCCTTCAACTTGTGAGTGGATAAACAAACTGCGTTACATCCACACAATGCAACACTGCTCTGCAATAAAAGTAATGCACAATAAATGTGTTATACTAACTGAAATAAAGCTCAAAAGACTACAAATTCTGTGATTTCACTTGTAAGACATCTGGAAAAGACAAAACTTTAGGGAACTTTAGGGTGGGCAGAGGGGTTGACAACTAAAGGACACAGGGTGATTTGAGGGAGGTGATTCTATATCTTGATTGTGGTGGTGGTTACGTAACTTTTGCATGTGTCAAAATTCACAGAACCATCAAAAGGTAAATTTTTGCCATAAGTAGATTATACCTTAATCTTTTTGTTGTTGTTGTTTTGTTTTTTGGTGGCTGGGCAGTACAGGGGATCTAAACCTATGACTTTGGTGTTATTAGGCTGTATTTTAACCAACTGAGTTAACCGGTCAGCCTATATCTTAATTTTTAAAAGAAGAAGAATTCAGGTCTCTAGAGTCCCAGCCCAGCATGCCTTTCATTGCACCCTCTGCAGGCACTGTACGCTCTGTGGATCAAAGCATTGAGGGCACTGGGAGCTTGCTAGAAATGCAGAATCTCAGGCCTCACCTCAGGCCTTCTGAATCAGAATCTTAATTGTAACAAGACGTCCCAGTGAACTGTGCAAGATAAGGTTGTGAAGCTGTGGTCTACACCACACTGCTCTCTCTCCAGAGAGGAAGAGAAGCAAATGCCCAGCTTATGAAAGAAATGAAGAGCACTGTATTCCAAGCAGGCATCAGAAAACCCTCCTTTTCTTCAGGCCTCAGTTTCCCCATCTATACACCAGAGGGTTACATAGAATTACAAGTGGCCCTTCAGCTAGGGTACGCTAGGGGTTGATTTGTCCTTTTCTTCTCTGATGGTGCTCATTTACCTAACACAAACTTACCCAACAAAACCGCTTAGTTCCTACATTTTAAATAGCATTTGTTTGGACCAGCGCCCCCTGGTGGACTAAGTGTGGAACACTTGAAAAACATTTTTTAAAGCAAAATCATAATAGAGGTCATAAAATTAAACACGTTTTATCCCCTCCAAACAACCCTTAGTGGTTCTATGAGCGTCCCTTGGGGAACTGGCTAAATACACAAATGTGAGGATGACTTCCGGGTGGGATTCAGGAATCTGTTGGGTTTTTTTTTAAAGCTTTTTAAAAATTTTTATTGTGGTGTAATACACATACTGAAAAGTACACAAAAAGTAAGTATATAGCTCAAGTAGTTTCCGTAAAGTGAACATACTCATGTAGCCAAAACTCAGGTCAAGAAAGAGAACATCAGCTGCCAGTTAGCTCAATTGGTTAGAGTGCATCTTTATAACACCAAAGTCACGGGTTCAGGTCACCAGTACTGGCCAGCTGCCAAAAAAAAAAAAAAAAAAGAGTGAGAACACTGTCCACACCCCAAAATTTCCTCTCCCCCTTCCCAGTCATGCCATTCTCCCTCTTCCTCCAAAAGTCACCACTATTCATTCTGACTTATAGCACTAGTTTAGTTTTGCCTGTGTGGGGACTTGTATGTGAATGGAATAATAACGCTTGTGTTTGTGTCTGCAATCTCATGCAACACCATGTTTTAGGGATTCATCCTTGTTATTGCATGGAATATTTTCCAACCAGCTCTGCCAGTGATTCTTAAGTTTATCCAGGTTTGGAAATCCTTTCTAAGAAAGCTGAGGCTCAGAGAGGGAGAGGAACTCACTCAAGGTCACACAGCCAGTTAGTGGGAAAACTGGAATGAGCTCTTTAATATTCTGACCCATGTCCCCAGTTTCGGCATGTCATCACATTTCATCTATTACCTGTATGGTTCCTTGAACAGAACTCTTGGCTTATTAATCACATTTAGGTGGTAAAATACGTGATGAAGTATAATCATGCTCCCTACCCGGGCAGCATTCACAGGGAGCCACCCAACACACAGGAGGAAAGCCTGGGTGAAAATCCCAGCTCTGCCCCTTACACCTGTGTGATCTTGGACAAGTGACATGACCACTCTGAACCTCAACTTCCTCGACTGTGAGATAGAGATAGAAATGCCAATGCCTGCTTCACAGGATTGTCAAGAAAGCTAAATAAGATAAAGCACGGAAAGTATCTAAGTTCCTGGCTCATGAAATGTCCTCCATAAGTAAATGATAGCTGTTTTATTATTTCTCTTATCTCACACTGAACCCTACCCAGGGTGACAAGTGGCTCAAATAAAACTAAAACAACCCTACCCCCTTCCCCACCCCTCCGAAGTGGTATCAACGGGATCATGGGTACATCACCACAGAGACTTCCACCCAGGGAGTGTGTTTAGGAAGGGCAGGGTCGGGTAGAGGGGTCCAGGGGGCCTTGTTTTTGCCACTAACTGCCTTGTAGCCTTTGGCAGGTCCCTTCTTCTCTCTGGGCCGCCATTTCTTCCTAGTTAAAATGATGCTGTTGAACTACATCGTCTTCAGGTGTCCTTTCAGTTCAAGTTGGTGTCTCTCAGGAGTCTGTCAAATGCTGGTTCCCAGGCCCTCCAACACAGACTCTGTACAGAGACCTAGAAATATGCATCTTAAACTCTCATCCCCCTGCCATGGGTACACTCAGGAAGGGCTAGTCTGGTGCTCCCTGACACCATGTTCAATCACACTTCTGTGCCTTTGCATACACTGTTCCCACTGCTTGGAACATTCTTCATCCAGGTTTCTATCTGGTTCACACCTACTCATTTTTCAAAACCCAACTCAGAGTTCCTCTCCTCCAGGAAGTCTTCCTTGATTACCACCTCCTCCTAACTGGATTGGGCACCCATAGCACTCTGGGTTTCCCCTTCTCTCTTAGCATACATAGTGTGTCATGGTGATTGTCCCTTTAAAATCATAAACACGTTTTCCTTGTACAAACTGAAAACATTTCAGGTGAGCCCTAAGTCCCCATAACATCCAGCCCCACTGTTGGATGTGCTTTTTTCCAGACACATTACAGTGTATTACAAACATAGACCTGATGGACTGAAAAACTAGAATATCATTTGCAGAATTTGATTTTGCATAAATGGTATTGTACTTGATTTTTCACTCATAGCATGCTTAGGAGGAGATCTGGCCACATCAGTACCTATCACGGTCTGTATACTGCACAGCACACCAGAGTGTGGCCATATCCCCATTGACTTAACCACCCTCTATTGATAAATATTTCCCCCTCACATTTGCCTGTCAGGTCTTCATCTTTCTCACTAGATTGTCAGCTCTTTGAACAAAACACACAGGCTCTGGAGTCAGACTGCCTGGGTTCAAGTTGTAACTCTGCCGTTTACCAGCCGTGTGACCTAGGATAAGTTCCCATTCTCTCTGACTTATCTGTAAAGTGGGGCCATGATAGATGAGACCTCACAGCAGTGGTTCAACTTACAACAAACAAGCACTTAGCACAGGTGCCGGCATAGAGTAGGTGCTCAGTAAGTGTTTGTTGGATGAATCAGCAGATGGATGTGGGCCAACAACAGGTCCCCTCGCATCCCTCAGAACATAATGCCCCTGAAGGATAGTGAAAATAATAATGTCCCTTAAGAATAATAAAAATAGCGCATGGTTAGCAGAGGTTAGGAAGTGGCTGGCATTAGAACGCCTGTGTTCCCCAGAAGCTGAGGCAGCAGAAGCTGGATTAGGAGGCGCCCCTGTGGTCAGCTCATAGAACTGTGAGCAGGCCTTGCCGCGGGCTTCTGCAGTGCCTCCGGCAAGGTCTTGAAGTTGTTAGGGAGCCAGGATTTGCCTAACAGGCCCAGCCTTAGAATCAGACAAATTCCAGACAGAACTGGGTGAGGTCCTGATTCTGCCTTTCGCTTGTTATATTGACCTTGGGAAAGTCCCTTAACCTCCCTGAGTCGCAGCTTCCTTGTCCATAAAATGGAAAAGCGATGATGTTTGTTTGGAAAGATGTTGCAAGGATAAAGTGTGAAGAACTTGCTTTGGTGCCTGGGGTATTGATGATGCTCAGTTATTACTAGCTGGAGTGGTGGCGGTGGTGATGACATGGGGAGGAGTTGGGCCGAGGGCGGGCGTGATAGGTTAAAGACGGCTACAAAGTCTCCGCTGCTCTCATTGAGGGGAGTGTCTCATTTCCCTTCCCTTGAATCTGGGCTGGGCTTCATGACTAATTTGACCAGTGGAATGTGGCAGAAGTGACACTCTGGGAATTCTAAGATAGGTCATAAGAAGACTTGTAGCTTCTTATGGAATGTCCTCCTCTTGGAATGTCCTCTTGGGACATTCCCTTTTGGAACCCAGCACTGTGGGTCCAAATATCTGTCCCAAGATGACACTGTGTAGTGAACAGTGCCTGCCAGTAGCAGTAAAATTAATTGCTAGTTGCCTGCCAAATATCTATACTTTCTTTCCTCTTTACTAATGGAACACCAGTTCCGGTGGGGACAGCAATGTGCACAGTTAAAACACTGCATTTCCCATGTCCCACACCTTGTAAGTAAAATTGGCCATATGACACAGCTCCAGCCAATGGAACATGAGTGGAAATCTCCCAAGGATTTCATGGAAATTTTATTTTCCCTTCTTCCTTCTGCCTCCTTTTACCTCTTGCTTGGAATAAAGATGTGACTGCTGGAGTGGCAGCAGCCATTTTGAGATCATATCAAAAAGGCTAAAAGAGGGCCGGCCCGTGGCTCACTCGGGAGAGTGCGGTGCTGATAACACCAAGGCCCCGGGTTCGGATCCCATATACGGATGGCCGGTTCGCTCACTGGCTGAGCGTGGTGCTGACAACACCAAGTCAAGGGTTAAGATCCCCTTACCGGTCATCTTTAAAAAAGAAAAAAAAAAAGGCTAAAAAACATAACAATGACCTCAATCTTGCCATCCTTTAATTGATGATTCAATACCAGCAGTTGCCTACCCTCAGATTTTTTTGTTTTGTACAAAACAAAAACAAGCCAAAAACCCATCTTTTTTAAGAATTGTCATTGGATTTTCTGTGGCATGCAGCCAGACTCAGTCCTGAAACGACATAGAAACATGTGTAGTTTTGCCTGATCAGCACTCGTTTCCCTCTGGTCTACAACGGCTCCCTCATGTCCTTCTGTGAAACCAGCTCTCCTCTCCCTCAATCCATTTGGTTGAGCAGGGATCCAAGACAGGGCATGTGACCCAGGCCTGGACAGTGAGAATAAAGTCCAGGATTTTTCCTAGAGATATTGAGCAAGAAATGCTCACTTTCTCAGCTAAGTTTGCAAAGCCACAAAATTACATCTAGAACCACTGGTGGCCACCACAACCCCATGGGGAAGTGGATGAAACCAACACTGAGGAAAGCAGAGCTGAGATGAAGAGAAGCCAAGTCCCAATGAATGACATTGTTGGGCCTCTGGACTCAGCTGTACCTGAAGTTAGATCCCTCAACTTTTCAGTTCATTGAGCCAATAAACAATTTTTTCTTAAGTCCATTACAGTTGGATCTACGCTCCTTACAACTCAAAGAATTCGGCTAATCCACAGAGTAAATTTTGTTATAAAGCTTGACATTCTGACCTACTAGGCAACTCCCAGCTTACACGTAGTCCTAAATAAAGCAAAGAGATACGCACATACAGGTGGTCACTTTAGAACAAAATGAGTTCAGTGCTTCACATTTCTTATCTTTATCTTACTTGTTTAAGCCCCATTTCCCATGGTCTCGGGAAGCAGAATTTATTCCAGCTAATCACAGTGAAGGCACAATCTTTCACATGAGCTTCGAGAAACTGAGGCATCCTGGCCCTGGAGGAGCTCTTTCATGAGCCTTCCTCCACAAAGCACCCTGCCAATTCCTTCTGAGGAGGAATGTCATCTCTCTCTACTTCTAAGGGCATCACGGGAAGCAGAGAAAGGGATAACTTTGGAACCAACAGTGCTTGGTTTAAGACACAATTCTGGGGCTCCCTAGCTGTGTGACATTTGGCAAGTTGCTTGCCTCTCTGGTCTCCATGATTTTCACTACAAAGAAAAAAAATCAGAGACAATAACATCTATCTCAGGGGATTTTGACATAAAATATATATGATGCTAGCACAGAGCAAGTACTCAAGGGTAGATGTTGTTATAAATAACAGCAAAACATTCAGTACGGTGCCTGGCATACAGCAGGTAGACACTCAATAAATATTAGTCGAAATTAGTTAAATTCAATTCAATGTCATAGAAGTAGGGGTGGGGGAACTATGGTATATTTTTAAAGGCTTTTTTTTTAAATTAGGAGAAATAACAAATAAACGCAATGAATAGACCTTGTTTGGACCTTCATTTGTATAAGCCAACTATAAACAGAGATTTTTTTTTAACAATTGGGAAAATTTTTAATTTGAGTTAATAGATGACATTAAGTAACTTCTAATTTTGGTGAGTATAATGATCACTTTATGACTTGATTATGTAAGAAATTGTTTCTCTCTTTTTTGGAGATGCATATTGATGAATCTACAGGGGAAAGACATGATGTCTGAGATTTGCTTTATAATACTCCAAACAAAAATTCAAGGTGGGTAAGGACAGATGAAATAAGCGTAACAAAACATGGATGGTGGTTGAAGCTGGGTAATGGATACATGGATGTGGTTTGCACTCTCTACTTTTGTATATGTTTGGAAATTTTCACAATTAAAAGAAACTAACAAAGAAATGAGTTAAATTGACTTGAAGCTCTCTGGAAGAAAAATGACCTTTTTTTCTTGGAACTTGCATGGTGGGGGAGCTGATGGAGGCACAGGCTTGACGGTGAGTAAATGCTGTAAGCCATGCCTCAGAGAGGAGGAAAAGCATGGGGGACAAGGGGCTCTCAGCCACCATGTCTCCTGGGAGCAGGGGGTTTCCTGCTGGGGATGGTTTCCCATCTGGAGCCACACAGGCTGACAGAAGACCCCACAGAACCCCCACCCCCACCCCATCCACTTTAACACACACAACTGTCCCCAGGACTAGTGAAACACCAGAGCTGCTTTTGATACAATCCCTAATTAATGGGGTCTGGTTTTGATTGAACTTCTAAGTGAATTATTAGTTCAGCCTAGAGACCCATGGTGAAGTGGCTGTTTATGACGGCATCTAGAATTTGTGGTCATGTCAGAGCACTACAGACACACGGAGGCTCCTTGTGGTCACTGGGGTGCCTGCACTGCCCGTGGAAAGCTCCTGGCTAGATCACAAGGAAGAAACACAGCTGGGTGGGGGAGCAGCACTGGGTGGGAAGTCAGGAGCCCCGAGCTCCAGTCCTGATGCTGAAGCGTCCTCTCAAGTGACTGTGGACAAGGTACTTGTCATAGGGTTAGAGGAGGACCTCTGGGGTCACATTGACTAGGCACAGAGCAGGTGCCATTTATAGGGGAACAAAAGTGATGTCCAGGCTCCCCACTCACTAGCTGGGGGACCTTTGGCCACCTACTTTGACTGCCTGAGCCTGACTTTCCTCTTCTACTAAATGGGGAGGTGGTCCTTCCTGGGGTACAACTGAATGCCACTTCTTGGCTTCCCTAAGGGGCCCCACTCGTTCTCTATTTCTTCCCCAGCACTTTGCCCAGTTTGCAATTACACCGTCATTTGATTGTTCACTTGCTTATTCCCCGTGTCCCTCCCCAGCCCACCCCCCAGCTCTCAGCTCTGGGTGGTTGGGCTCTATCTGATTCACTATTCGATCCCCAGCACTCATCCCAGGGCCTGACAGTCGACCTTCAATACATATTTACTGGATGGATACATGAAAAGGTCTTGGTTCTGTGTCTGACACATAGTAAGTACCCAATAAATTATAGCTGTGAATATGATTATCATTACTATTATAATTTCTGAGCTTCAATTTCTTCTATGAAACGTGACAATCCTCTTACTTACACCCCCCAGAAGTGTTCTGAAATTTGAAAAGATTAGTACATGGAACAGCTCTGATCAGCCAAGGTGTGATGCAAAGGACTGCTGGCACGCCTCGCCTGGAAGGCCAAATCCACTCCGGTGAGCTGCCGGGGCCTCGGGAGAGCAAGACTAAAACAGGTGCAGGGCCATGGACAACACATATGCCTCAGGGGAGACGCCTCTGTGAGAGGCCTCTGTGAGAGTGGGCATGGTTTGCTTTTCATTCTTTGGCAGCTGGACAGTATGGGGAACTGAACCCTTGAACTAGGCGTTACAAGTCTGTGCTCTAACCAACTGAGCTAACTGGCCAGCCCCTGCTTTTCAGTTTTGATGCAAAAGTTATGACTTGCATTGTTGCACAGCAAGTAAAAGTGACTTATATGTCACTGTTTTCAAGTGTCTCTTAAACATTCCAGCCTGTGCCTGAGAGTTGTGATTGCCCCTTCTGAAGACTACATGGAGACACTCACGAAGAGCACTGAAGTGAAGGGGAGGCCTTGGCTATGATTAAGCAGACACCTGTCCACTCCCAGGTAGGGTATTAGGAGACAAGCATTCCCAAGGTGGTGGAGGCAAAGACCACAGGACGGTGGGACAAACTGCTGGTGTCTTATCTCCATTATCCAAGATCTGTTCTCCCCTTTTTCCTTAGCAACAGAACCCCAGTTTTCAAGGTGCCCAGCTGAAAAACTGAATTTCCCAGCCTTCTTTACAGATAGAGTTGACCAAGATGATCTAAGCAAAAGTCATTGGGTGGTACTTTCAGGAAAGCTCTTGAAACACAGCTGGCTAGGTTGAGAGGTGTGCCTTTTGCTTTTCTCCTTCTTCTTATATATGATGCTAGGGCTCAGATGCAATGACTGGAGCTCCAGCAGCCAACTGGGACAATGAGGTGGCCTCAAGGATGGAAGCCATGCACTAAAGGTGGCCGAGCAGAAGGAGACTGGGTTCTTGATGACATTGTGGAGCAGTCACCCAGTCACAAACTGCCTAGCTCTAGGCATCTCAATATATGAGAAATTAAAAACTCTAATTTGTTTGGGCAACTTTAGTCAGGTTTTTGTGTCTAGAAGCTCAACATAATTTGTTACAGGCACAGAAATGATGGAGGAAAGGGTCTAGCACAGTACCCCACATGTAGTGAGTGAACGAGTGAATGAGTGAAGGAATGAATTACTGAGCAGCTAGGGAAGGAAGAGTGGAGGGATGGAGAAGAAGGAAGGAAGGAAAGAAGAAAGAGGCAGTCTATGATGGTTCAAGAGAACTTCTCTGATCTGGAAGTGGGTTGAGGGTTTGAAATGAGGGATCTTTTTAGCAGATTCAAGCCCAGACCCACTCCATGCCTCCGCCTTAGATCACTCTTCTGAAAAAGCCAGCACTGCCATTTTATCAATACATGCCACTCCCGGCCCCAGGTTCTGAGAGCTGACTCTCCCAGACTCAGGTAAACACTGAGCAGAGCCCAGACCAGCAACGGCCTGGCCCCCAGGCTCATGTCTGCTGCACGGAGACCCTGCACAAGTCTCCTTCTTGGTCTGGGCTGGTTTCTTCATCTAGATGGTAAGACAGGCCCTCTGGAAAGGTCTTTCCAGCTGTGACTCACCTTGTAAGATGTTCTGAAACTTGCCCAGAGACAGCCTTTCCTGTGATAACTGTGTAACCCCTATGTGCCGAGTAGGCACGTTTTCTCCTTTTTCCATCAGGACAAGCCTGGAAAGGTTAACATTATTATATTACAACAGAGGCAGTAACTGCAGCTCAGACATGAGTTCTACCTTCTCAGGCCCACAAAGCCTAGGAAGGCAGAGCCAGCTTTTGGACCCTTGAGGGTCTGACACCAAAGTTGTGCTCTTAGCTTCTACATTTCACTCCCTTTCCAGACTTTTCTCCTCCCTCCCTCCCTGAGTTGAGACCCCAACAAGAGGAAGAAGCTGGTGGGAGTTGGGGACAAGTTGAGGATCCTCCATACCTCAACACACCCCCTGCCCCTGTCCCCAGGCCCTTCCCATCTCTGGCTCCAGTGCAGAGAAGCAGCTGCAACCCACTCAGCCCAACCCAGTGCCTTTGGGGAGAAAACAAATAAAGTGGTAATAATTCGGGCCAACTGGGAGCATGGGCAACAGCTTTAGCCAATTAACATTCCTCCGGGGTTTGGGGCGGCCCCCTTCGGCAGCACCTCATAAATGTCAGGAGGGGCTTGGGAGTGACTGGGGTTTCTCTGCAGCCTGGCTGAGGCCGGCACCCTGAGCTGGGCCAGCCCAAGCATCCTCCGGGAAGAGAAGGGCGAGCACAGCCTTCCAAGTGACTGGAAAAGAACAACCTGACTGGGAGCCCTAGTCAGCATCACGTGGGCCGGGGTAGAGATTTATGATGCTAACTGGAGGCCCAAGAACCTTTCCAATCCTGGCCTGGAGTGTGTTGGGCCTTTCCACTCTAGGACGGAGGGGGCGAGGCACAATGTCTGCCCCTCCCAGCACCCTCCCTGTGTGGATTAGAGACAACAAAGCCTTGTCTAATCTCCTCACATCGCCCAACTGCACTGTGATGGTTAACCTTATGTGTCAGATTGACTGGGCCACAGGGTGCCCAGATATTTGATTAAACATTACTTCTGGTGTGTCTGTGAGGGTGTTTCTAGATGAGATTAGTGTGTGAACCAGTAGACTGAGGAAAGATTGCCCTGTCCTAGATTGACCTCACCTAATCCATTTAAAGCCTGAATAGAAAAAAAGGCTGAGCTCTATTTCCACTGGAGCTGGGATATACTCTTCTCTCCTGTCCGTGGACATCTGAACTCAAGATCCTTCAACCCTGTGCCTGACTCTCTTCCAGCAGGGACATCAATCCTCTTCTGCTTTCAGACTCAGACTTGGACTGAAATTTACACCATTAGCTCTCCTGGTTCTCAGGCCTTCAGACTCAGACTGGAACTATACCATGGGCTCTCCTGGGTCTCCAGCTTGCCAACTACAGATATTGAACTTCTCAGTCTCTATAATTGCATGAGCCAATTCCTTATGGTAAATCTCTTTGTACGTCCATGTATCTATGCTATCTATCTATTGATCTATATATATATTTTTTTCTTTTTCTTTTTGCAGCTGTGCAGTACAGGGATTGAACCCTGGACCTCAGTGTCATCAGCACCGTGCTCTCACCAGCTAAGCTAACTGGCCAGCCCTATATCTCTATCTTCTTCCCTTTACGCTGAATGTCCGCTCCACACATCTTAGCTCGTGGAGGGCATCTCCTCAGTTCCTCCTTTCTCCTCCCTCTGAGCTCAGTTTCCCTGATGCCCCAGACAGGATCTTCCCTCTCATTCCTCTCCATATTTTTCTTTCACAGCACATCTTGGATTGAGTACTGGTTACTTTCTGTCTTCCCCAATAGACTATTAGTCCAAGGTCGGGGCAGGATTTTGTTTGCTCTCTGTTGAGTGTCCAGCACGGTGCTCTGGGAATAGATAATAAACAAGTGGACAATGTCCACCTCTGCCTGAGACTCCCAGATGCCGGGAGGGATGGAGGTTTCCTGAGGTCCCTGTTTGGTTCCTTTAAGACAGCTCTTCTCACAGGCCAGAGAATCCCAATCCTGTCATTAAATCAGAATCTTGTGGGGCTGCTTGTGAAAATGCATGTTCCTGGCTCCACATCAGGAATCCTGATGGCTGGGATGCATTTTGGCAAGCGCCTTGCGAGAGTCCCACGCATAGGAAAAACAGTGGCCCCTGGAGGGAGGGGCAGGAACCTTCTCTGTGTCCTCCACCTCTGCCATAGTGCCCTGCCTGGCAGAGGGTCCCTGGCAGATGCATGTGAAATGGACTGGAACTGACTCGAGGCTTCTAGACTGATCACGGCTGGAGAGATGAGTGGAAAGGATGGAGTCACTGGAGTATGAGTTCCAGCTCCGGCTCTGCCCTGTAAGGAGCTGCATGACCCCTGGCAAATTGCCTCAGCTTTCTAAGTTTCTGTTTCCTCATTTGTAAAATGGGGGGAAATAATACATATCCCAAAGGATTGTTGACAGGAGTCATT
Source organism: Cynocephalus volans (assembly GCF_027409185.1). NCBI lineage: Eukaryota > Metazoa > Chordata > Mammalia > Dermoptera > Cynocephalidae > Cynocephalus > Cynocephalus volans. The sequence goes on from NC_084461.1 coordinate 136,969,049, forward strand.
GGGATTTTATACAGGGCTAGAAGTTGTACATGGTGTATTATTATTGTACTCACCATCATTGTCAGTTACTGGTAGTTTGAGGCTGAATCAAGGAGGGCTTTGAATGCCAGGCTGAAGGATATAAATTCAAATTTAACATCACACACAAGCATTTATTCATCCATTTATTCAGTTAGTGTTACTAAGTTCCTACTATGTTCCAGGCCCAGTGCTGGGCATTGGGGATACAGACACTGACCCTAGCCCAAGAAGTCCCCTTCCCAGGCCGCGGGTCACAGTGCTGACAGGGCCGGGCAGCTCATGTGAGTGAATGTCCAGGGTTGGGTGGGGCCTGCAGCAAACCAGCAGCCTACGTCCCCATCTGAGAGGGCAGCTGCCACTCTGCCCCATACCGAGGAAGCCAGGCCAAGGGGACTGGAACTTCAGATTTTATGAAAGAACCTGGAAGTCTGTACAGGACTGACCTCATTTTTAAATGTTGGCTTCTAATTCAAAAAATTAGTTTAAGCTGAGAAATGAAGAACTGAGTAAGAATTATGCAGGCCCAGAGAGGGGGAAGCCTATCGGCCTGGTGTGGAGTTGGGGTGCCCTCCCCAGAGGAGTGGCCTGGCCCAGGCTCCTGGGTACCATCTCTCCCTGAACAAATGTCCACTGGGACAAGGAGCCAGTCCTTGCCCAGCTCAGCCCACTTGCCAAGAAGAACACTGAATCCAAGGAGGAATGCAGCTGCAAGGTGAAAGGCAACTCGGGAAGGTGAGAGCCTGAGAGGATCTTCAAAGGAAGAGGAGACAGAGGTTCAGAGAAGGGCAGGACCAAAGCAAAGTCACACAGCAAAGAACTGCCAAGCTGGGGTCAGAACCACCCTGCAGGCTCCTTCACCTGTGCTCTTCCCACTCTCCCAGGAAACCTCACTATGTGTCTTGACTTGCTGCTGCTCTCTGTCCACATCCTGCGGGATGCTGGGATTAGGGTCAGCCAGGCCTGGGGTCAGAGGGTGGTGAAGAGTTGACACGTGCTCCACTTCTCAGAAGAGCAGATGTTCTAGCATGGGGGTGGCAGGAGTGGAGGGGGCGAATGGCCATAATAGAAAAAGCTGTTGAGGATCAGAAGCCGCTAGAGGAGCAAGGGGGAGTTTGATCTTATTTTGTACCCGCCCCCACCCCTCAACCCCCCCAAACACACACAGAACTCAGCACCGAGCTGGCCATGTGAGAAATGTGGAAACTAAATGCGTGTTGACTGGTAAACTTGTTCTCTTGGCTCACAGGGACGGACCGACTCCTGGAGTGCTGAGCCGGGCTTGGCGGGTGGAGCTCGGCAACTCCCTTGTCCCCGCACCTCTTCTTTGGGAATCCCCGGAGAGCAGGGGGATTCCTCCAAGCCAGTGTGTTTGGATGGTCAGGATCACCGTGACCCCAGTTACTGTCTTGCGCTGCTGGCCCCTGAGGGATTTATAACACCAAGACCCGATGCCGTGTGCCGCGGGCGGGCGGGCCCGGGATCCTGAGGTCCGGCTGCTGTGAGCGCCCAACACACGCCACGAGCGTCCTGCGGCTGCGGCTGCGGCCGGCGCGCTCCCGGGGGTCTGGCTGCATGTGGGTGAACGCGTGAAGCCTCCAAGGCCCGAGTCCTGGGAAAGAGACGCGCATTTGGAAAGCTGGTAGGGTGGCGGGAAAAGAGTAGAAAACGATGGAATGTCATTGACGAACCACGAGTCAATACGTTGCCTTTTGACCCTTCTCGTCCGTGTTTCTTTGTCTCCCTCTAGTGGACACCAAGGGAGCCTTAAAGCCTTTTTAACAAGACAGGTGAGAGTCCTCTATTTTCCTTTTCTCTCCCTCCCTCCCTACCATTGCTTTACGGTCTCTTTCTTTCTTTCCTTTCTCCCTTCTTTCCAACTTTTTCTGGGGGTCGGGGGGTGGGGAGGGGGACGGCTGGCCAGTACGGGGATCCAGACCCTTGACCTTGATGTTACAACACTGCACCAACTGAGCGAACAGGCCAGCCCTCTTCTTTTCTTTTCTTTCCTTCCTTCCTTCCATCCATCCATACTAAAATATCTATGGTTCCTGGCCGAGTTTCAAGTCCTACTGTTAATTTACAGAACCAAGTTACAGAGTAACACTTACACATAACTCTGTATGTGTACCTGCCCATACATATGAGTGTAAGTGTCCTGAAAAGTTTGGGGAAAGGTCTGAAAGGATGCACACCCAACGTGGTGATTTCTAGGGAGGGGAAAGCAAAGAGATTTTAGCTTTAACTGTAATGTTTGCATTGTTAAATGAGAATGCACTGTGAAATGAAAAATTAATAAAAGTAGCTTTTTTCATATAAAGCTAATTTATGCCTGTTGAAAAAAATTACAGTATTCAATATACTGTTAGGTAAAATGCTGGTTACAAAATAATGTATATGGTATGATTTCATTTCTTAAAATAATGTGTGTGCACGTGCTCACAGCAAAAAGGATAGAAGAATATAAACAAAAGCTTTACCAGTAGTTATTTATTTATTTTTCTTTTCTTTTTCTTTTTTTAATTTTTTTGAGGCAGGCCGGTATGGTGATCCAAATGATCATATATGTCAGTGATACAGGTCTATATGATCATTTTTAATAGATAGTTTATGATATTCTGTTGTACGGACATACCATAATTTATTTAACCAATCCCTTACTGATGGACATTTAAGCAGCTTCTAATATGTTCCTGTTATAAACAATAATGTGATAAACATCTTTCATTGCATAGGGTAAATTCTGGAGTAGCAACGTATAGGTCAAAGAGTGTGGCACATTAAATTTTGAGACATATGGCCAAACATTCCCACGCTCCATGCCTCCCCCCAAGTAGTGTACAGAGCATCTATTTTCCAACTTACCCCTCAATACTGGGAATTGTCATTCTGAATTTCTGTCAGTCTAATATCAAATTAAAGGTTTTATTTATTTATTTATTTATTTATTTATTTATTTATTTATTTATTTATTTTTTAAAGATGACCGGTAAGGGGATCTTAACCCTTGACTTGGTGTTGTCAGCACCACGCTCACCCAGTGAGCTAACCAGCCATCCCTATATGGGATCCGAACCCGTGGCCCTGGTGCTATCAGCACCGCACTATCCCGAGTGAGCCAGGGGCCAGCCCTCAAATTAAAGGTTTTAATTTATGTTTCTTTCACAACCAAAGCGGTGAAATAGAAAGACAGGTTTGTCTTACACCTTGTTCTTTCTTAATATCTATTCCTGAGACAATACTCTCTTAATTATATATAATAATAATATATATATATAAATAATAAGACTTTTATACTAAGCCTTGCTATTTGGTAGGACAAGTGTCTCTTCTAGGCTTCTAGTTTCTTAAATTTCTTGACTATTCTTTACTTTTCCATGTGATTTCAGAATAAGTGTATTAAATTGTGCAAAAGGCCTTGGTGGTATTTGATTGGATTGCTTTGCAGTTACAGATTAAACTGGGAAGAACTGATAATCATGAACATAATATATCTTGCCATAATTTAGATCTTTTTGGCGGGGGTGCTTATATAAATAGGGTTTATATTTCTTACACACCAATTTGGATCTTTTTAAAAAAAGATTTAAAGTTTTATAATTGCCTTCATAAAAGTTTCAGGGACCGGCCCATGGCTCACTTGGGAGAATGTGGTGCTGATAACACCAAGGCCATGGGTTCGGATCCCTATATAAGGATGGCCGGTTAGCTCACTTAGGAGAGCGTGGTGCTGACAACACCAAGTCAAGGGTAAGATCCCCTTACCAGTCATCCTTTACAAAAAAAAAAAAAAAAAAGTTTTATAGTTGCCTTCATAAAGTCTTGCATATTTTTGATAAGGTTATTTCCAGATGTTGTATAATTTTGTTTTGGAATTTTGATGTAGCTTTATTTGCTTAGCAAACATGTTTTTTTCCTATTATATATCTATAATTATTATTTATATTTCAACAAGGTTATTGGCTTTTCCATGTTGATCTCATATCTCACCACATGCTGAAATCTATAATTGGTTTTATTTTTTTACTTTTATTCTATTTATTTAATTATTTTTGGCAGCTGGCCAGCACAGGGATCGAACCCTGGACATTGGTGTTATCAGCACCATGCTCTAACCAACTGAGCTAAACTGCCAGCCCTCTAATTGGTTTTAAAGATTTGTGGTGTTAATTCTCTTGGATTTTTAAGATGCCTGATCCAATCATCAACAAATAGGGTTTTCTCTCTTCCTTTCAAAGATATATATGCTTCTTTTTTTTTTCCTTTTCTTATCTTATTGCATTAACTAGGACCTCCAGTACAATGTTGGATAGAAGCAATAATAGTAATCCTGTTTATTCCTGACATGTGTGAGTATCTTTTTAATGTTTCTCCATGGAATATGTTTATTATTACACTATTCTAGTTTTATCTTATTCTTTTGGAGGGGGTTGGGGGCAACTGCCCAGTATGGGGATCCAAACCCTTGCCCTTGGTGTTAGAACACCACACTATCTTATTCTTTAAAGATCGATTTTCAGTATTCTGAAAACTGCCTTCCTTCTTTTACCCAATCATTCTGTGTTGATATCAACTTACACAGAGAATGATGGAGGCAATATTCTAAAACTAATAGAAATTTCTGCAATAATGGAAATGATCTATATGTTGCTATGCAATGTGGTAGCCACAAGCCACATCGAGTGCTCAATATGTGGCTAGTACAACCAAGGAACTGAATTTTAAATTGTATTTAATTTCAATTAATCTAAATTTAAATTTACAGACTGATACTTGATTCAGTCATTGGAAAGCTCTTAAGTATGTCTGGAACAACTTGGATATGTGAATCTATTTTTTAGGTGTAAATCTTATAATTTAAATACTAATTATGGTCTGGCCGGTTAGCTCACTCAGAGTGCAGTGCTGATAACACCAAGGTCAAGGTCCCCTTAATGGCCACCTGCCAATGAAAAAACAACAAAAACTAATTATGTGTTTCCAGTGAAAATTTAGTGTCCCAATTGAGATGTATTGCAAGTATAAAATATAAACCAGATTTTAAAGATTTAGTTCATGTCATGTTAAGTGAAGTAAGTCAGGCACAAAAAGACAAATACTACATGATATCATTCACATGTGAAATCTAAAAAAAAAAAAAGTGGTTCTCATAGAAGTAAAGAGTAGAACAATAGTTACCAGAGGTGAGGGGTGCAGGGCGGGGGGTTGCGAAAGTGGCAGACTAACGGGTACAAAACTGCGCTATCTACCCTAAGTGAATCATTGTGCAGTATGTGCTCGTATTGAAACAATATATTGTACCCCACAAATGTGTACAAATAAATGTTAAATTTAGAAAAATGTTTTAAATTAAGAAAAAGATTTGGTTCAAAAAAAGGATTTAAAATAACTCGTGAATAATTTTATATTGATCACATGTTAAAAATACAATATTTTGGATACAGTGAATTAAATTAAAAGTTCAAATTATTTTCACCTGTTTTGACTTCTCTTAATGTGGTTATTAGAACATTTAAAATTACACTTGTAGCTTGCTTTATATTTCCTTTGGGCAGAGCATTCTAGAGAATGGAGTGATGAGAGGACCCTGTGACCTTGAACAAGCCTCTCACTCTCTCTGAACTTTGACTGCCTCATGTGAAAAAACAGAAAGGAGACCTGCCCTGAACATCTTCTCAATGCTGTTGTGAGAATCAAATCAGATAATGCGTAGAGGGCCCGCCCGTGGCTCACTTGGGAGAGGGTGGTGCTGATAGCACCAAGGACACGGGCTCGGATCCCTATATAGGGATGGCCGGTTAGCTCACTTCAGAGAGCCTGGTGCTGACAACACCAACTCAAGGGTTAAGATCCTCTTACCAGTCATCTTTAAAAAAAAAAAAAAATTTGTTTTGTAAGCTGTAAGAATGATTAACAGCAACAATAACATATTTTTAGCTCTTCCTATGAGCCGGGCTAAGGGCTAAGTGCATACGTGCATTATCACATACAGGCTGCACAATGGCAGTCCCATTTTACAAATGAGGAAACTGAGCCTGAAAGTGACTGAGTGGCCTACCCAGTGCCCCAGAGCTGGAGTGAAGCACTGCCGGGCTCCCAAACCAAGCCAACTGACTCTAGTGTCCACATCCTTAACCCACAGCATGTGAAAGGGATGCAAAAACAATGACCCAACTACTGAGAGCTAAAAACCAGGAGCCCGACTCCTAGTAGGTCCTGTAACCGCATGCATCTGTCCAGTGTTGCAGGCAGTGGAGTGTTCTGTTGCAGAGGGTCATCAACACTCTGATCTTGGTCAACAACCTCATGTACAATGGTGGTCCCATAAGATTATAATGGACTGATCTGCATACTGACCAGTCGCAAAAAAAAAAATTATAATGGAGCTGAAAAATTCCTATCGCCTAGTGCTCTGGTAGTCGTCATAATGTCCTCGTGCATATAGGAGAAACAGGCTATCTATTGCCTAGATGTGTAGTAGGCAATACCATCTAGGTTTATTTAAGTACCCTTTATGATATTTGCCTAATGACGAAATCCCCTAACAACACATTTCTCAGAACGTATCCCCACCATCAAGCCAAACGTGACTTGTGCTGTGTGCTTTGGGCAGTCTCTGGTTCCTGGGTTTCTTTCTTTTGTAAACTAGGATGAAGGTAGCTTCTACCTTAGTATTTTGTATATGGGTTGAGAGTGGATACTCCTGGGATACAGTAAATACCAGGCAAAGGTGGCCATTTCCTCCCAGTGACGTCACTGGTTAAGTGCTCTCCTAGGGGCTGGGAGGAGGGGTGCAGAGAGAAGCCTCATGCGGGTGTGGCGCTCCTCAGGAAGGGATGTCGCAAGTGAACAAGGTCGTAGGCAGCTAAAAGGGCCAAGTAAGAAAGCACAGCACAGGCCTTCCAGCGGAGGTATCCTGGAGGCCGCCCCCCCCACTGAGGTGCTAGCCCCAAATGGGGCTCGTTTGTCTGCAGCAATACGGATAACAGAGAAGCTTTGAGTTTAAAACTGCCTGGTCGCTTGCTCTGGAGTCTCACTGCCTTTGCATTGGGGCCATCCAGCTCAAGTTTACCCTGCCTCCTGCCTCCTGCAGTGTCACATCTGGCCCTTCTTTGGAGGAATGAGGACCGCTAGGGAGCATCAGCATCAGAACCACCCACCTGGGAGGGACTTTTGGTCAGGGAGATTGGCCACGTGACCCCAGACCAGACCCTTCCTTTAAATTGAGCCCCAGTCTCCCAGGAGTAGATATTAAGAGCTGGCTTTAGACTCAGATGAGCTTTTAAACCCTCGATGGACCTCATCCCAACCCAGTGACCTTGCAAGCTCCCCCATGTGGCGCTCAGGCCCCTCATCTGTTGTCCGTGCTTGGGGACAGTGCTTCCTAGCCCCGCCCTTGCAGGACTGTGTGGAGACATGAGTGACACTCTTCCTGCACTGTGCTGGGCGTGACCTCTCCCTTTTTTTTTTTTTTTTTTTGGCTGCTGGCCAGTACAGAGATCAAACCCTGGACTTTGGTGTTATCAGCACCACACTCTAATCAGCTGAACTAACCAACCAGCCCCAGCATTGCGTCCTTCTCCTGATCCTCCCTGGACCACCTCTGTCTAGGTACACCTCCTTGCTCAGGTTGCTTGACCTCTCCGGACCTGTTCACTCAGTGCTAAAATGGAAAGTGACAACCTGCTTCCTGCAGCCTGGGGCTGCTGAAGGTATCGGTTGAGCAATGCATTTTTTGTTGTTTTGTTGGCTGGCCATTATGGGATCTGAACCCTTGACCTTGGTGTTATAACACCATGCTCTAACTAAGCTAACCAGTCAAGCCCTCAGTTTAGCCAATGGATGTGGAAGGGATTTGTGGCAAGTAAAGCACCCTGCAAAATTTAATCTCCTTTCTAGCCCTGAAACCTTAGAAGCTTCACTTAGCCTTGCACGGCCAGGTTCCCTTGCTTGGAAGTTGGGGATAAGTGTGATATTTCTGCATGATGTTTTTCTTTCTTTCTTTCTTTCTTTTTTTAAAAAAAGATGACCAGTAAGGGGATCTCAACCCTTGGCTTGGTGTTGTCAGCACCACGCTCAGCCAGTGAGCAAACCGGCCATCCCTATATAGGATCCGAACCCGTGGCCTTGGTGTTATCAGCACCGCACTCTACCGAGTGAGCCCCGGGCCGGCCTAGGTTTTTCATTCACATATTCATTCATTCAGCCAATGTTTTGGGGGGGGTGCTAGGCACTGTGTGGGGTTCCCTCCTCTCTGCTTTCCCCTGGCTGATATGCCATGCAGCTCCAGGCAGGAGGTTCCCATGCTAGTCCAGGCACCAGAATGCTGCAGGACACTGTGGTTCTCATAGAGCTATATTTATTCAGCTGCAGGGGATTAGCTTTTATTCTGAAATATCTCTTTGTAACTAGTTGTTAAAATGTCCATTTCTTTCATGAAATGACGGTACTCAGAAGTGGGAGAGGATTCGCTAAAAGTTGGCAACTCGAGTGTGGCAGGAAAGCTCTAGATGGCCTCCCTGCAATCCCCGCCCCCTGGTATTCAAGCCCTTGTGTAATCCCCTCCCCTCTAGGGTGGGCTGTGTCTTGTGACTTGCTTCTAAGGAATAGAATACAAGGATAATTAGTTTCCTGATTAGGTCACAAAAGTTTGTGACCTCCATCTTGCCAGCTGATTCTCCACTCCTGCCTTCTTGTCTTGCACACTTTTTTTTTGTCTTTTTCGTGACCAGTACTCAGCCAGTGAGCGCACCAGCCATCCCTATCTATATAGGATCCAAACCCGCGGCGGGAGCATCACCGCGCTCCCAGCGCTGCACTCTCCCAAGTGCGCCACGGGCTCGACCCATTGTCTTGCACACTTTGATGAAGCAAACTCACGTTGGAGAGGTGGATGATGACATAGCAAGGGACTGAGGATGGCCACTGACCAACAGCTGGAGGAGGGTAGAGGGGTGCACCAGTGGCCTCAGCCCAACAGTCTTGGAGGAACTGAATCCTTCCAACAGCCACATGAGCTTGGAAGCCAATAGCTCCCTGGTCAAGCCTTAAGATTACTACAGCCCAGGTGCAGGGCCCAGACTAGGAGAGTCAATGGGCCACTTAGGACACAACATTTAAGGAGGCACTCACTCCTAAAAGTGTGCCCTGATCCCAACCCTGTGCAGCCAACACCTGGGATAACACCTGTGAGAGAGAGAGACCCTGCAGTGGAGGGTCCAGTGAAGCTGTGCCCAGATTCCTCATCCACAGAAACCAAGAGATAATATACACATATGTGTAATGTTTTAAGCCACTAGGTTTTGATGTAATTTGCTATTCAGCAATAGATAATCAATACATCTGGGTATTTTTAAATGTTCCTGGTCTGTGAAGTCCAAAATGCAGGTACCTGAGGTAATAAAAACAGCCCCATACCATTCCTTTTCAGATGCGCATGTGAGCTGGTATCATAGGGGTGTTGAGGCCACCCCTGGGCAGACCTGGATTCTAATCTCAGCCCTTCCTCTGATTAGCTGAGTAGCCTCATTCATGCAAGTTACTTTGACTTCACAGATCCTCAAGTTCCTCATCCATGAAATGGGTCTAACACTGATTTCCTAAATGAGATTATGTGTGTAAATAGCAACACTTAGCATTTCGAGACTGTTCTTTTCTTTTCCTTTTTAAAAATTTTTTTATTTTATTTATTGAATCAAAATCGATTATACATATTTTGAGGGTTGAACATTGACATATGTTGATTAAATCAATATTATTAGCATATATATTGTTACAAATCGTAATTATTCTTTACACCCCTTGTCCAATCTCTCCCCATCCCCCTCTCCCCTCCCCCCTCTAATTGCCCTAGATTTCTTCTCTTATTCTGAAAGAATAATGGTTACTCTGTTAATTTGTTTCCTAGATGATCTGTCCAATGCCGAGAGATGTGATCAGGTCCCCCAATATTTTCACAGAGCAGATGCTTCTTCTGTCACTCTGAAATGTGCTTTGTGGAAAGAGACATCCTCTTCTTTTCTTTGTCTCTACTGGTGACTCTTCTTGTGTGAATGCACTCCAGTGGTTGGAGGACCATCTGCATGGTGGTTGTGGCGTCTAGCTGCTTTTGCAGCAGCCATGGTTATTGTGGTGGCTGTGGTGGGCCACCCACGTGGAGGTGCTGTTTTTGGTATGCTCCTTGGCACTGGAGGTATGCCTGGTTGTGGGGTGTGTTTGGTCCCCTTCTCCATGCCTCTGGTCCCTGGGCAGGCCCCAAGGCACTGGTGCCATGTGCCAGGTTGTGGGAGGGGTGGCCAGTCCCCTTCTCCATGCCTCAGGTCACCAGATGAGACCCAAGGAGCTGGCTTGGTGTCCCTGGTTGAAGGAGAGGGGCCCCATCCCCTTCTCCATGCCCCGGGTCCCTGGGCTGGCCCCGAGGTGCTGGCACAGTGTGCCTGGTTGAGGGAGGGTGGTCTGGTCCCCCTCTCCATGTCCCAGTTCTCTAGGCGGGCCCCAAGGTGCTGGAGCCATGTGCCTGGTTGTGGGAGGAGGGTCTGGTCCCCTTCTCTATGCCTCAGGTCCCCAGGCGGGCCCCAAGGTGCTGGTGCAGTGTGCCTGGTTGTGGGAGAGAGGTCCAGTCCCTGGATCCAAGCCTCTGGTTCGCAGGCAGACTCCAAGGTGCTGGTGGTGTGCCTGGGCTGGAACTAATTTTTTGTCCTTTGCTTCTAACATGGGGGAACTTCCTGTGGGAACCAGTACTTGAGCTGTGTGGTTGTTTAAATTGCTGCTTTGCTGCTGTTTCCCTGGGGAAGACTTTTTGTGCAGCTCAGGGTTTAATGGTTGACCTAATAGGTACTTCCAGCTCTCCAGATACTAGGTGTACCTGGGTTGTGTAGAAACTCTGATCTGGGCCTGAGTTTTTTCATCAAACTGCACCCTATGCAATTCTGTATTCCTGACCAGTCTTCTCTGAGTAGTCCTGTGCTGATTGGGGGGTGGATCGTCTGTCCTTGCTGTGTCCCGGTGTTCCCCTGGTGGGCCTGTCTCTGCCACTTCCCATGCTCCAAACACTTCCCATGGGACGGGCCGTGTGCTGGTCACTTGCGATGACTCACCAGCCTCTGAGTGGCTACCCTTTCACAGCTGTTCTGGCTCCTCACTCCAGTGTGGGTCCACAGGAACCCTGTTAGTGGTCTTGCTGGCCTGGGGGCCACCAAGGCCCTCTTGTCCTCTGGTGCCTTCAAGTAACTCCATCTGAAGTTCACAGCTGCGGCTTCTGCCAGCTCCTGCTCCGTGTGCTCAGCAGCTCCAGCCTTAAAGTGGCCACAGCCCAAAAGGCTCAGAGCAGTTTTTTCTTTCTCTCATCATGGTTTCTCCCACCTTCATGAACTCCGTAGGTCTCTCCTTCTCTTCCCCTGAACTCCAGCGGCCCCAGCTTGGCTGATGTTACATTTTTATAGTTGTAAATTGGTTGATTTGTGAGAGAGAGTGACACTGGAGAATGTCTATTCCACCATCTTGACCGGAACTCCCTCAAGAGTGTTCTTTTCTGTCAGGGCTAGTGTTAAATGCTTCATATGCATGATTGAATTCTATCCTTACAAATTTACGGATAAGTTCAGTTATTACCCTTATGCTTGAGATGATAAAACTGAGAAGGCACAGGCCCTGTGTGCACCTGACTCGCCCTAGGCTCTCAATCGTGACATACATTGAGTAAGGGAAAGAAGGGGGAAAGTGGGCCTTCCAATACATGCTTTCTCGCTTGTGACCAGTAGGTGGCAGCAAAGACAGGCAGACGAGTCAGCCTTTACGCTTAGCTGACAATTTATTCCTGAAAATAAATTTGTCTGCTTAGCTGAAAATGCATTCCTGCATTATTTCCCTAAGTCTTTATGGAATGCATCTTATGTGCCAAATGGCTTATAAGAATTAATTATATTAATTCTTGTCACAACCCTATGAGATTTGTTATTACCAATTCACAAAGGAGGAAACAGTCTAAGAGTTGTCACTTCCCAAGATCACACAGCTAGAAAACAAAATGAATTCAGTTAAACATTTCATGAGACTCTTTCCAGAAATTTTCTATGCCAATATACTTGAGTTTTATATATATATTTTTTAGAGAAAGAGGGAGTAGTTTTGTTTATATCGGTTTTTTCAAAATTCTGATCATACATATTATTCAACTTGTTTCTTTCACCTGGCAGTGAATCTTGGAAACATTTCCAAGGGATCCATGCCTTTAGGCATCTGGATAGTATTCCCTAGTGCAGTTGGATTACAAAACGTCTAGGTAATCAACCCACTGTGGTTTATAATTTGAATTACAGTCATGCGTCATTTAATGATAAGTTCTGAGAAATATTTTGTTAGGCAATTTCGTCTTTGTGCAAACGTCATAAAGTGTACTTACACAAAACTAGATGGTATAGCCAGCCTATGGTTCCTAGGCTACAAACCAGTACAGCATGTTACTGTACTGAATACTGTAGGCAATTGTAGCACCATGGTATTTGTGTGTCCAAACATATCTAAACATAGAAAAGGTACAGTAAAAATATGGCATAAGAGATAAACAATGGTACACCTGTATAGGGTATTTACCATGAATGGAGCTTGCGGGACTGGAAGTTGTTCTGGGTGAGTCAGTGAGTTAGTGGTGAATGAATGTGAAGGCCTAGGACATCACTGTACACAACTGCAGACTTTACAAACACTGCACACTTAGGCTACACTAAATTTATTTAAAAAGTAAAGTAACTGCACTACAATGTTACGATGGCTACAACATCAATATGACGGTGATAGGAATTTTTCAGCTCCGTTATAATCTTATGAGACCGCCACTGTATATGCAGTCCATGGTTGGCTGAAACATTGTTATGTGGTATATAACTATACTTCCAATTTTGTGCTTTTCCCAAAAAGCAAATAAAAATGCTTCCAGAAACATTCAGGAACAAATGCCTCTGTGCTAGCATTTCTGTCCGTTGATTCCCAGGAGAGTGGTCTTTGGGTTGTGGATTGTGTATGTGGTTGTGTATTGATAAAGATGCTAATCGCCCACTTCTTTACACTGGTAAAGATGCTAATCACAACCCACAGGTTGTGCCCCTTTTCATTGTCACCCACGGCGTGGGAGGGAGCCTATTTCTCCACACCACTGCCAACCCTGGAGATTATCCATGTTCACACATTTTGCCAGTTTATTTATTTCATTTATTTATTTATTTATTTATTTGTGGTGGCTAGCCAGTAAGGGGATCTGAACCCTTGACCTTGGTGTTATCAGCACCATGCTCTAACCAAGTGAGCGAACCAGCCAACCCTTTTCTCTTTTTTTAAGTAACATTTTTTTTTTGGCAGCTGGCCACTTGCCAATTTAATATAAAAAACTTTTTAGTAAATATTTTAGTAATAAACTGAGCTACCTTAAAAGAAAATGAGCACCTTGCAGGTGAATAGTGAAGAGTTTGCATGACCAAGAGTATCCCTAGGGGGAGAGACGAAAATGTCTAAGGTCCCTTCCCAGGCAGAGGTTCCAGCTGAGGGTACACTCATGCATGGAAAAGGTACCACTTTTTAAGGTTTTAATGTGCATGTCCCATCTAGAAGCCCCCTGAATTACTTTTGTGCTTTCATTGACATGAAAAGTGTGCATGATTGATCGCAAGGGGCAGTGTGGATGGGGAGGGTGTGGAGGAGGTAAGATTGGCATACAGTTAGGAAATACTGCAGGTGAAGAAAGCTGAAGGGAACAGACAGGACTCCTAGGCCCCACCCTGTGACTCTGAGATGTCAGGTGGGACATCTCTAAGTCTCCTTACAGTGGGAATGGGGGCTTCCAGAACACAAGCTATCCCTAATAGTGGAGAACCCTGTGTTGGGTCCCTTCCACTCACCTGATTCCGCACCACACCCTAGGGCAGTCCTTCTTCACGTCACCTTATCAGGCAAGAGCTATGATTTTCCTCACTTTATAGACAAGGAAATCGAGGCTCAGGAAGTGGAAGCACCCAATGGCATAAAAGAAGTGGTGGGCAGCACAGAGTGGCAATAGGGTCAGGGAAACCACTCTGACTGGCCTGGAGGGTGCCCCTCAACCCCAGGGGGAGGTAGCAGCTCCTCAGACAGGGCCCACAGCAGCAGAGCCTGCAGGGTAGAGATTCTACCAAAGAGAGCAACTCGGATGTCACTATTGCCCCACCCTCTCCTGGTCTCGGTCCCTCCCTAGGGCACATGTTATCTGCATCCTGGGGGGAGGGGAGGCAGGCAAAGCAGCAGACTCTCACCAGCTGAGTCCCTCCCCGGCAGGCATCTGACCTTTGGACATGTAAACAATCCTTGGCCTGGGCCAGGGTGGCCCAGCTTGTCCCTGGGGGCTGCAGACCTGCGCGTGCCCAGGCGGGCATGTGTGCATGTGTTCAGGGTCATGAGGGTGCATTGCGGTCCCCACATTCCACTTGGGGGTTGGACCTGGGGACCGAGGACGTCTCGTCCATCCTGCTATCTGCCCATTCACTAGGGATTCCTAGGGATGGTTTCAGGGATGGTTTCTCTTACTTCCCAAAAGAGAATCAGGCTGGAAATGATGAATCCCATGGGAATCTGAAGACCAGCGAGGGGCTGACATGGGCCCAGGCCCACAAACTTGGGCAGCACAGGTCTCACCTTCTCTGAGTCTCAGAGGCTTTGTATGTCAGTGGGAAGAGGCCTGCCAACAGCACTGGCTCAGCACACCACGTCCCTGCTGCAGGCCCTGGTCCCGCTGGTCCTCACTGCCTCCCACCTACCTCCAGCAGCTCCTGTTATCTCCAGGTCTGGAGCCTGCAGTTTCTGCGACAGGGCCCACCCTGCCTGATGAGACCAGATGGAGGGGACAGCAGAGGCTGCTTAGGCCTGATACTAGGCTCAGCTGGCTCAGACCTCTATCAGTGGGGCTTGGGGCTCCGTGGCCCCATCTGGGAGAGGGAGCAGTGAGGAGAGGTGCCCAGGTCCTGTACAGACCAGATACAGGACATAGACTTTTTTTTAGTACTTTAAAAAATGCATATGTCTTGCTTCTTTGATTACAAAGGTAATTCGGGCACATTACA
The DNA here is from genome assembly GCF_027409185.1 of Cynocephalus volans. Taxonomy (NCBI): domain Eukaryota; kingdom Metazoa; phylum Chordata; class Mammalia; order Dermoptera; family Cynocephalidae; genus Cynocephalus; species Cynocephalus volans. The sequence continues at coordinate 136,984,150 of NC_084461.1, forward strand.
ATAAATTGGAACATAACAGAAATAGATGGTATAGAAACTGAAAGTGCCTTCCACATACAATCCCTAGGCCTAGTTTGGGATCATCTCTCCAGATCTTTTTCTACACATTGACTGACATTGTCAATTATTGCCATGTCACCATGGAATGGTGGCTCAGAGCGTGTCCCAGGTCCTAACCATGTGCTTCTTAGCCTCTTGCCCAGCATGTTACTTAGTCTCTCTGGGCCTCGGTTTTCTCACCTGTGAAACCTCAGGCAGATATTGTCAAGCTTAAACAAAATAATGAATGCATGCGAGGTACTCAGTGGGCCTGGACCCGGACCTCAGTGAGCTCTCAATAAATGTCATTGTTACCAGTATTATTATATAACCTGTCTATTTTTTATTTAACAACCTAATGGGTTTTTTAAAATTAGGCAAAAAAGAAACCTGATGTGGAAACATTCCATATTGGTGCCTAGCAATGTAGCCCACTACTTTTAACAAATTCAGAGCTTTCCTTGTATGAGTGAATCATCGTTCATTTTTTAAAATTAACTTTATTGCAGTATAATTTACATACAATAAATGCACCTGTTTTAAGAGCTCAATGAGTTTCAGAAAATTATACAGTCGTGTAACTACCACTGCAATCAAGATCTAGAACTTTTCCATCACCCCAAAGTTTCCCTTATGCCCCTTTGCAATCCCCTGCCCCCATACCCAGCCCCAGCCAACCACTAAACTGTTTCCTGTCCCTATAGTGTAGACTTCCCTTTTCTAGAATATTGTAGATGGAGTGGTACAGTAGGTACTCTTTGGGGTAAGGCTTCTTTTTCTGAGAACGTTTTTGAGATGCATCCTCGCTGTTGCGTTTACCAGGTGTTTGTTGCTTTTTACTGCTTGAGGAGCAGTCCATTGAATGGACATACCACAGTTTGTGTGTCCCTTCACTTACTGATGGACATTTGGGTTGTTTTCAGTTTGAGGCTATTAATCCCTTTTTAAGACCTCAATGAGAAAGCACATCGAGATAATTTCTAAATGTTTACTTTTACCTGACAAACAATACTGCAAAGTAGCCATGAAAATTTGCATGGCCATTTTATGGGAGAAATGTCATGACAGGCGAGGTATGGCAGAAAATCTTTTAAAAGACCCTCTTGTTCAAGCAGGGGACCCAGAGGTCCTGAGAAGGCAATGAGTTAGTTTCTATGCAGAGGCCAGAACCCAGCTCCACTTTACCCATCCCTCCCCAAGGCCTCTCACAAAACAGGGTGGGGACTCTATGAGAGGCACTCCCAGTGTATCCCCTCATGGTGCTGAAGACCTTGATGATGATAATGATGGTGACAGTGTTAACTACTGGATTAAGGGCTTACTCTATACAAGGCAGTGCTCAAAGTTCTTTGCACAGGTCAACTCCTTTAATCTACACAATATCCCAACGAAGGAGGTAAAATTGCTACTCCCATTCTATAGATAAAGAAACTGAGGCACGGAGAGGTTAAGCATCTTGCCTGAAGTCACAAGCCAGGAAGTAGCAGAGCTGAGACTGACATCAGGCAGTCAGCCTCCTGTGTTGCCGTATTCAAAAGCAGATGGTTGAGAATCTCTGTGAGCAAGGAAGGTGATGTGGCATGGTGGGTACAACCTGAATCAGATGCCAGGCAGCCTGGGACTTCTGTCCCAACTTGCCGTGTAATGTGGGCAGTCGTGTTCTTTCTCTAGGACTTCTTCACCTACCAAAATGAAAAGGGGGGCTGGCCAGCGGCTATCTCAGAGCACAGTGTTATAACACCAAGATCAAAGGTTCAGATCCCCATACCCCAGCCGCCAGGAAAAAAAAAAAAAAAAAAAAAAGGAAAAGGGGAAAGTTTGTTAAGAGGTTTTCGGGATGCTTTGGCAATGTGGTTCTATTGTATTTTTGCAGAGCTCGGCTGACAGGAGAAAACAGGAGCTAAACTTCATGGCTTTACCCTCTGAACCAGATCAGTAGAGACAGGTGGTCAGGTGGCTTTTCCAGGCTGGACAATGGAGGCCAGGACTCAGTCCTCAGTGGGCAGGATGGTGTCCCTGAGTGAGGGGGTTTGGCCTGTGATCCCCCTGGGCAGGCAAGGCCAGCCCTCCTGTCACACCGTATTTTCCTGCTGGCTTGGATGCCTGAAATCTGTGGAGTAGAGCGTCAACCTTTGTCCCCACCTGATGGCAACACATTCTCAGTCTTGCAGCCACTCCTTCCCCTCCAGACTGCCAATCTTCTCCCTCCCCTGCCCCTGCCTCTCCAGCTTCAGGGAAACCATGTCCGTGGCCCTATTCTTCAAGTTTAGACCAACTAAAAGATATAGAGTTTATACAATATCTATTGAGCACTGTTATAATTTATATCAATTAACATCTAATCCTCCTAACTACCCTATGATGTAAATACATATTATTACATTGTACAGATGAGATACCTGAGGCTCAGATGGGTTGAGTGCTTTGTCCGAGGTCACACAGTGTGTACAGGACAGAGCCAGGATGTGGGTCCAGGCAGACTGCTCCCAAGCCCACACTCTTAATCACCACACATCTCCCTCCCCCGGTCAGGACACCTGAGAACCTCTGACTCCTCCTGATTCTGTCCCTCCTACAGTGTCAGTGTCTGTCCATCAGGTAGGTGCTGGGGTACAGTGCCGCTGTTGACAGTACAGGTCCCAGAGCTGACAGTCTTCAGTTCAAATACTGACTCTGCTGCTCACTGGCTGTGTGTCTTTGAGCAAGCCTCAGATCCTCTCTGAGCCTCACTTCACTCATCCATAAATGACAACAGGATCCACTCCACGGGGTTACTATGAAGATTAAATCAATAGTGTAGAGCAGGGGTTCTCAAAATATTGCTGGGGGATCCCTGAGGATTCTCAAGACCCAACCAGGGGATCCATGAGGTAACAATTATTTTCATAAGAGCTGGCCATTAGCTCAGTTGGTGAGAGCATAGTGCTGATAACACCAAGGTCCAGGATTCAATCCCTGTACTGACCGGCTGCCAAAATATATATATATATAATTTTCATAATAAGACTAAGGTGTTAATTGCCTTTTTCACTCTTATTCTCTTATGAGTGTACAATGAAGTTTCCTAGAGGCTGCATGTCATGTGATATCACAACAGATTTAATACAGAAGCACATATGAGAATCCAACTGTCCTCTATCAAGCCAGACATTAAAGAGACTCGAAAAAAATGGAAAACGGTGCTACTTTTCCCACTAAGTTTTTTTGTTTTTGAAAATATGGTTATTTTTAGGGCCACCCATGGCTCACTTGGGAGAGTGTGGTGCTGATAACACCAAGGCCACAGGTTCGGATCCCTATATAGGGATGGCCGGTTAGCTCACTTGGGAGAGTGTGCTGCTGACAACATCAAGACAAGGGCTAAGATCCCCTTACTGGTCATCTTTAAAAAAAAAAAAGAAAGAAAGAAAATATGGTATTTTTTATAAAGTAGGTTGTTTACCCACATAAACAAAAGCTCTTTGGGGTCCTCAACAATTTTTAAGAGTATATAGAGGTCCTAACGCCAAAAAGTGTGAGAACTGCTGGGTGAGGGAAAGGCACTGGCTGTATATAGGGAAGGAGGTGCCCTTGACCTTGGACTCACTAAAATGCATCGCTCCCTTTTTTCCAGGCTGTGTCTCCCTTCCTCTACCTACCCTGGTGGAAGTCATTGCTAAAACGCAGGTGGCTGAACAAGTGCCAGGAGAGACACACATAAGCCCTTGGCCTCAATTTGCTATGGTTGATTGCTATGTGACCCTGGACTAGACTCTGGATGTTATGTGCTTCCCGTTTCTTCACCTGGAGGACACAGGACCCATGGTCAGCCAAGTGGATCTCTCGGGCACCTTGAACTGCTAACATGTGGAGAAAGTGTGAACAATAAATTCTAAATCTTCCAGCCTTGAAGTTGGAGCTTGAGAACACCCCTAGGAAGGCAACAATTTGCCCTCAGCCTGGGAAGATGAGATTCACCCTGGACTGGTCAGGAGACAGTATATTAATATAGAAAAAGCTTCATACTGGGGTCACCTGGGCTGGGCTTCTAGCCCATGCAAACTAAACTCTCTGTGGTGCAAGACCCACAGCCTCACAGTGTCTCAGTTACAGCATCTGTGAAATAGGTAGGTTGAACTCTTGCTTGGTGATGTTCTAGCTGGGATTTGGGAGGCCCTAGGCATTTGGGCCTCCTTTCCCTCTGTCTTCTCACCTGGAAGGTAGCAGCATACAGTGAGGAGATCATAGAACAGGGGGAGGGACTGGACTGGCAGCAGCACAGCCTCTTCCTGGCTGTGCCAACATTCCAGTGACCTTGGGCAAGGCCCTGCCCCTCTCCGGGCCTCAGCTCTCAGGAATTTAAGATGGGAGGGCCAACCCGTGGCTCACTCGGGAGAGTGTGTGCTTATAACACCAAGGCCATGGGTTCGGATCCCATATAGGGATGGCCGGTTAGCTCACTAGGTGAGCATGGTGCTGACAACACCAAGTCAAGGGTTAAGATCCCCTTACCAGTCATCTTTTAAATAAATAAGTAAATAAATAAAATAAGATGGGCACAGCCTAACTGAGCTCAGAGCTGACTTCTGCCTGCCCTACAAGTCTGATGGCTAGTTGGGGATTTAGTGGACATTGAACTATCAGGACCTCATGTCCCAGGCTGAAATGCCATCCCCAAACCTCCTTCCTTGTTCCTTGTCAGAGGGTCAGAGCTGTTCCTGATTCACTCAACAAACCTTTATGCAGCACCTACTGTCGCCAGGCCACAGGGCAGACTGGAGCCCAGAAGAGAGAGAAAACAGATATTTTCAATTATCTGTATCTATTCCACTTAGGATTCCATAATTCATTTGGGGCCCAGAGCGGGACAAGAGATAAGAAAGGAGTCAGCTGTGGTCTTTGTCCTGTCCCAGTGTGGTGAGCCTTTGTTCAGTCGCTCACTCATCCATCCACTCATTCATTCAACAAATACTTCTTGAGTACCCACTCTGTGCTACAGCCAGTGCTGTGTACAAAACAGACACAAGCCTGCCCTCGTAGAATTACAGTCCAGCAGAAGCAGACACTAAACAGATAAACAATTACAGATCTTATTACACATTGAGATGGCTTACACTTAAAAAAAATGATGAGAGGCAATAATAGGATATATTTTTCAGAAAAGACTGTGAACCACTGTTCACGGACCTGAGGACAGTGGCATAAATGTGTAAGAGTTTACTTTCCTCTTATAATGAGAAGTCTGGAGGTCGTGGCTGCTGGTGTTGGTTTGCAGTTCAGGGATGCCAGGATGAAGGGCTCTGTTGTCCCTCGTGTTCCCATGGTAGCTGCTGGAGTGCCAGCATTCATATTTGCATTTCAAAGACAAAACAGGAAGGATGAGAGAGCAGGAAGGCACACCTTGGCTCTCTACCCGCTTCTGAGGAGCATTCTCAGAAATCCACACAACCTCTGCTTTGATCGCATTGGCCAGAACTTAGTCACAAAGCCACACCTGGCTGGATAAGAGGCTGGTAAATGAAGAAATAATCTGGGCACTCTGAATGAAATAAAAATTCTGTAAAAAAAATGAAAAGGGAAAAAAGATATTGAGTAGATATATTAGTTTCCTATTATTGCTGTAATAAATTACCACAAACTCGGTGGCTAAAACAATAGAAATGTATGTTCTTATAGTTCTGGAGGCCAGAAGTCCAAAATCACTATTGCTGGGCCAAAATTAAAGTGTTAGCAGGGCTGCCCTCCCTCCAGAGACTCTAGAGGAGAATCCGTTCCTTGCTGCTTCAGCTTCTGGTGGCTGCTGGCATTCCTTGACTTGTAGCCACATCACTCCAGTCTGCAAGGCCAGCATCTTCAAACCTCTCTGCAGCATCTTTATATTAAAGATATAAAGTCTCCTCTGTGTGTGTCAAATTTCCCTCAGCCTCCCGCTTAAAGAGATACATGTTGTTGCATTTGGGGCACATCCTGATGATCCAGGATAATCTCCCCATCTCAAGGTTCTTGACTTCAACACATCCACACGTTACCCTTTTTTCCAAATAAGGTAACATGCACTGGTTCTGGGAATTAGGGCCTGATATTTTGAGGAGCTATTTCTCAGCCTACTACAATAGGTAACATTGTCTGTTTCTGGTGACTTCATTTAAACTGGGGAATCAGGCTGGTCGGTTAGCTCAGTTGGTTAAAGCGTGGTGTTATAACACCAAGGTCAAGGGTTCGGATCCCCGTACTGGCCAGCTGCAATAAATAAATAAATAAATAAACTGGGGGAGGGGAGGTCGGAGGGGTCCTCTCCAAGGAAGAGATGCTGTCCCTGAGCTGGAAAGAATGAGAGGCTTCCCGGAAGAGGTGGAAGTCAATCAAGATAGGACAGAAAAAGAGAAAGGAAGTGGGGCATGTATCACATTTGGGCTTCTCTTCATTTTTTCCTGATTCCTTTTTTTTTTTTTTTTTTTTTTTTAAAGATGACCGGTAAGGGGATCTTAACCCTTGACTTGGTGTTGTCAGCACCACGCTCAGCCAGTGAGCGAACCGGCCATCCGTATATGGGATCCGAACCCGGGGCCTTGGCGTTATCAGCACCGCACTCTACCGAGTGAGCCACGGGCCGGCCCATTTTTTCCTGATTTCTGTCTTGCCTTTTCCTTCCAGCTTGGGAGCACTCTGCACCAGGGATGTGTCTATTTGCCAAACCCAGGAGCTGTTTTTAGGGCAGGGTAGTTGAAGGTCATAGTGGAGAACTCTTGGGACAATCTATTCCCTTTTTGAGCCTCAGGTGGCCTGCCTATGAAATAGGGTAGTAAACAGTGCCTAGGAGATAGGGTTTTTTTTAGGATTCATAGAGATTACACATATAAATCCCCTCTAAAACAAAAAACAAGACAAAAAGAGTAAAAAATAAAAAATAAAAAATATCTCTCTATATAAGTCTGAGGGTGGATTTACAGAGAAACTAATAAAGCTTCAACTTCAGGGCCCTCACTGGCCCTGCCCCTTCCATCACCCTCGAGGGGGCCCTCACAATGCACTCACACAGTGATCAAAGGGTGCACAGACAGAAACATAAGACAAAATATTATAGAGGTGTGTCAGACAGTTAATGAATAAAAGTATGATTTTGTCTGGATTTTGTGATGTTTGTGGAATTGGTAAGTTTTAAAAATGTAGGGCTGTTTGGTTAGCTGAGCTGGTTAGAGCATGGTGCTGATAACACCAAGGTCAAGGTCAAGAGTTCAGATCCACATACAGGTCAGCTGCCAAAAAAAAAAAAAGGAGAATAAAAAATTTAATTTCTCTACTGGCCAATTGGCTCTGTTGATTAGAGCACAGTGTTATAACACCACGGTCAAAAGGTTTAGATCCCTATACTGGCCAGCCACCAAAAAACAAACAAAATAACAATAACAACAAAATTTATTTGTTGGGCTTTCTTTTCACATGCTAAATAAACATTCATATTGGCAACTAATTTTATATTTATAATTTTGCATTTACATTCTTTCTTCTAAGGAAGGCTCCTAAGATTGTGTGAGCTTGAGGCCTCACCAAACCTGCACCTCCTAGCCCAGTGGCATCCACCCACCTAATCTGCCCAGAGATGGACCCAAAAGGGCATGTTGCTAACAGCCTCCCCTGCTCTGGAACCAGTGGGTGAGCAAAGCCCGCAGGCAACTGGGGCCTTTTCTCTTTCCTCCTTCATAATACCCTCCTGCCCTAGGTTAAGATCCCTGAGGGCAGGGACCTCTTCTTCATGACCCTCACTGGATGCTTGGCACCTGGCATGTGGCAGGCATCCAGTCCAGTGGTGGCGAATGAATGAACAGGTGATGAGCAAACCAAAGGTGCTGCTGCCTAGTTTTGGGGAAACAGGAGCTGGAGACCAGACCAGAAGGCACAACGACCTGAGCTTTCCCAGGGGTTCCTGGATGGGGCTGTCCCTCGACCAGTGCTCTGGGCTGACTCAGAAGAAGGACAGATGAGACAGCCTTGGCCTTGGCTGATGAGAAGGACAATGTTCCATCCCCATCACCAAACCATAAAAGCACCTCTCGAAGAAGACTTCTCTGGTAAGGGCCACCATGTTCCTGATCACATGCCACTGGGACCTGAGCAAGCGATCCTCTATCCCCTGACCTTGAACTGCACCTCAACTCCAGCCAGGCCACCCACTGGTTCTCAGGGGTACAGGGTGAGCAGAAAGCAAATCACTCAGGAAGTGACAAGGGGACTGAAGCAGGTTACTTAACCTCTCTGGGTCTCAGGTTCCAGGAGATGTGTAACTTTAGCCAAGTTGCTTCACCTTTTTGAATCTCGGCTTCCTCATCTGAGAAATGGGGCAATAACAGTGCCTATTTCACAGGGTTGTGGAGAAGATTAAGTGAAATAAGTCCTGTAAACATTTAGCGCAAGATTTAGAACACAATAAGTGCTCGATAAATATCATTTATTATTCTTTGGGTTTTTTTTTAAGATGACCAGAAAGGGGATCTTAACCCTTGGTGTTGTCAGTACCACGCTCTCCCAAGTGAGCTAACCGGCCATGCCTATGTAGGGATCCGAACCCCTGGCCGTGGTGTTATCAACACCACACTCTCCCAAATGAGCCACGGGCTGGCCCCTCATTTATTATTATTTCTTTCATGTGTTATTCCCATGTCAGTCTGTGGAGAAATTTTCTTTGATTCAAGGTAAAATGAGAAAAATGAGAGAAAAAGTCAATTTATTAACATCTTTCTTATGCTTCTCTTTTTTTCTAAATTTCCATTAATGTATTACCTTTACAATAACAAAAAAGGAATAGAAGTCATGACTAAAACAGAAATATGCATATAAATATATAAAATAAATACTATAAAGAAATAGCTGATCATATCGGCCAGCTGCCAAAAATAAGAAAGAAAGAAATAGCCAAAAAAAAGAAAAGAAAAATAGCTGAAACGTTAACAGTAATTACCTTTGGGTGGTGAGAATAGGGGTGGGTGATCTTTCTTGTGTTTGTGGTAAATTTTCCAAATATTTTGCAATGAGCATGTATTTCTTTTACTAAATAAGTTATTTGAAAATAAGAATAAAATTTTATTCAACTCTCTGTTCTGAGATTATGTCCTTCCCACTATTTTCATCCTAAAATGTTCCTTCTTTCTATGAAATCATGATCAGAATGTTGGAGTGAGCAGGACTGAAGCCATGTTGGGACCTAAAACTGACTGGGCTGTAGGAAAATTTAAAAGACAGTTTTTTCTTATCACGAATTTCTCTGAGTTCCCTCATTTCCCATGGTTATATTCTGAACCTTGGTTACAGGGCAAGATGACATTATTTACATGAATGTAAAGTTGTTTTCCGGTCATCCTGGAGCTGCAGACTTGCAATAAGTCACACAGTATCCAGACCCTGGGAAACCAAGGAAGACATCAATAAAGCTGTGCTGATTCCACCCAGAATCAGGACCCTAAGATAACATCAAGGACGGGAACAGAAACCAGATGGAACCTTGCACCTGGCTCCTTGCATGGAGCCCCCAGACCTCACATCCCCCTCCCTTCTGCTTTTCACTTCTCACATTCTACTCCCTCAATCCCCTCTTTAAAACCCCCCAATAGGACCAGCAGGTTAGCTTAGTTGGTTAGAGCGCGGCCTGATAACACTAAGATCAAGGGTTTGGACCCCCGCGCAGGAGGTATTCCTGAATAAAAGCTGAGTTCCATTTTCACCAGCATTTGAATTTTGGGTAGTTTATTTTTGTTAGGGGGCAGGCAGCCGGACCTGGATCCAGTAACAAGAATACATGATAATTTATTTTTTTTTAAAAAACCCATTCTGGGCAGAATTAAAAATGAACATTTCTATGTCAGTTCCTGATTTTTTTCCCTGAAATTTCATTGGTCTGTGTAACTCTGTTGTCTAATAAACACCCACTGTTTTGGTCCTACTATCCTTTTTAGAGATAGGGAAACTGAGACCTAGGAAGACCAAGCAAGATTTCCCCTTTTTCATTCTAAAAATAAAAAAATACAAAGAGTAATATCACAAACATCTAAGTCCTACTACTCAGAACTGACAACTGTTGAAAGCTGGTTATATTTGCTTAATCTTGTTTTTATTTTTTTGATTACAAATAGAGTTGAAGCCCCATTCTCTGTTCCAGCCCTCCACCCCACTCCCCCGTAACTCCCCACATTCACTATCATATGTAGCAGACACATCGAAAAACAACATGAGTGGTATTTTTTAGCATATGTGTTTCAACATTACACATGTGGTATCAAACTTCACATATCCCTCTGCCACTTGCCTTTTTTTCCCTCTCAACATGATGGGTTTTTCTTTTGTTTTTTGGTTTTTCGGGTTTTTTTCTGCAGCTGGCTGGTCAACATTATGTTTTTGAGTTATATCTGTATAAATATAAACTCTGGGTCATTTATTTCTCTTTAGTATTTAGTATTCCGGCAGATAACCATTCCTCTTTGAGGTATATTTAGGATGTTTCTAGATGACTTGTCTAAGGTCACACAGGAGTCAAATGACCTTTCCACTGCCCAGGGGCACAGATGCATAGTCACCCTGTGCGCTAATACAGTTCAGAATGCAGAAGACCATGGATGGAATCCACCAACCACCTCCTTGGCCCCACATTCCTCTGTTCTCCTTATTTCCTGGGGTCCCAGAGAGCCAAGGCCAATTGGGCTTCAGGGTGTGGGCAAGGGTGGTTTTATTGGCAAAGCTCTTTGCTCCAGGGATGAATGCTAAGCCACCTCTGGCCTAGACTTAATCATTCCTAGATGTGGTTAGGATGGTCAGACTCTTTTTCAAAATGATCAGCGAAAGACAAGGCCTTTGGTGGTCATTAGTGCTATTCATCAAATATTCCAGTGCTCCCTGCTCTGGGTACATCGTAGAATGTACTTCCCTGCCCCTCTAGAGTCGTCAAGGGACAAAATTACAACAAATTTGATATCAGGCACACAGGTTCGGCTGCCTGCCCCCTTTCAAAAACACATAACTCCAGGCTGACCTGTTAGCTTACTTGGTTAGAGCGCAGTGTTATAACACCGAGGTCAAGGGTTCAAATCCCCATACAGGCCAGCCACCAGGGAAAAAAAACAAAACAAAACCAAACAACTCAAAAGTGAAATGTTGGTGAAAATGGAAGTCAGCTTTTATTCAGGAATACCAGTGACCTGTAGAGAGATGTTAGGCTAATCTATCTCTCCGGTAAACCTGAGGGAGAATGGCCATGCTAAAACCATCTCAAAGACTCAGATTTACTGAGGGTTTTTTTAAGAGGCTGAGGGACTGGAACATGGGAAATGAAAAGCAGGAGGGAGGAGGATGTGCAAAGGGCCAGGTGCAAATTCTCGCCAAGGCTCTGTCTGGTTCTGTGCCTGTTATCGCTGTTATCTTGGGGTCTGGGTAGTACAAGTCTGGGTGTCTTGCGGCAAGTAGCAGCTTCAGGCTGGCTGGAAAACAACTTTGCATTTATGTAAATAATGTTATTTGCCCCATAACCAAGGTTCAAAATATCAAATAGCCATGGGAAAGAAAGAGGGAACTCAGAGAAATGCTTGCCGAGAAAAAACTTTGTCCTTCTAAAATCTGCCTATAAGGGCCGGCCCATGGCTCACTTGGGAGAGCATGGTGCTGACAACACCAAGTCAAGGGTTAAGATCTCCTTACCGGTCACCTTTAAACAAAAAATAAATTAATAAATAAATAAAGTCTGCCTACAGCCCATGCAGTTTTAAGTCCCACTATGGCCTCAGTCCTGCTCACTACAACAAATTTAGTTAAAGATCTCAGTTGGTTTTAATACAAGTCTAGAATTGGGCAACATGTCATTCCACAAAATAGAATGAGTGTTTCAATGAGCTGAGCAAAAGAGGTTGGCTTTATAGACAGAAAAAGGGCTGAAGAAAGTAGAAACAGAGAACAAAAAGCAGATTGGTCATTTCTAAGTTACTTTCCTTGTAAGGTGGAGAGGGAGATAGAACAATGGAAAAACAACTGATGATTTAACATCAGATTACTTCAGGCTATCTTTTTTGTGTAAGGATTAAAGCAGAGGGAACTTTATTATCATGCCTATTGAAGATTCAAACTGGCCTGTTCGGGGAAATTGGCTGTTATATCTCTCTCTTGATTTCTGGGAAGGTCAGACCACAACTTAGTTTGGGTTTGGTGACATGGAACTTTTAGCATGGATGACTCCATTTTTATTTTTAATCTGGTCTGTTAGTGCCTAATGTAGAAACGTAGTCCAAAAACAATGGCCTCCTGTAATTTTTATTTAACAGAGTTAAGTGTAGCCATGTGACTTGCTTTGTTGAAAAAAAAAATGTGAGAGGAAATAACGTGTCACTTCAGTGGAAGCTTTAAGAACAATGTGCAATTTACAACATTCTCTCTGCCTCCTGGAATGGCAACCGGCAATATTCCAGCTGGTGGCTGCTCTATCAACAGAGCCTACCACAGTCCCACAATGGATGTCTTAAGCCACTCTCTTGGGATTGTTTGTTACTGCAGCACAACCCAGCCTGTGCTGACTGATACAGGGCCATATCTTCTGAGCCCAGGCTGCTGTGAGCCTGGTTCGTTACACCTGGGTTGGGAGACTCCAAGTCTACTTCCCTGGTCTCTCAAGTAAATTCACTGCACAGGAAAGAAAGGTACTCCTTGGGGGTCCCATTGGAATAAAGAACTTCAGGATTGAGAAAGCAGGGAATTCTCCATCCTTAAAAGGCACTCTGTGTTAGACAAGTTAGAGGCTGAAAAAGTCATCCTGGCTGAGTGTCCCTGAGCTGGTGGAGGATTAAATGAAGTACATATGTCAAGAACCTAGCACAGCCCTTGGCACACTGTGAGCTCTGAACAAATGCCTAGGCAGCAAAGACAATGTGGCTTCATTGTTAATAGTGAAAAATTAGAGACTAAGAAATATGTCCATATACTGCTAAGAAGCCAAAAAAGAGGAGGAAAGAAAGGAAGGAGATAGAAGCGTGTAATGTGTAGATCATTACAGACTATTGTTAACTGAAAGGAGCAAATTATCAGACAGTTTAGCTTTGGAAACAGACCTGAAATTGAGTCCCAGCTCTCCTAGCCCTGTGTTTTAACTACTCTAAACTTCAGAGACCAACAGTAATAGGAGCTCAATAAATGTGAGCTATTACTTTATTGTTATCAGTATTAATAATAAATCTATGGGTCAACATTGGCTGAGCACCTGACTCCCATTATCATAGCTCTGTCAACCTATATTTTATATCCACCAGCGCCATGTAAAGTTTATCTTAATCCATTTCACACACAAGGATACTGAAGCTCAGAAAGGTTAAGTCATTGCCCAGAGTCTCTCTCTTTTTTTTTTTTTGGTGGCTGGTCGGTATGGAGATCCTAACCCTTGACCTGGTGTTATAAAACTGCGCTGTAACCAACTGAGATAACCAGCCAGCCCCTGTGCCCATAGTCTCCAAGTCATCATTAGGGCAGTCAGGATTTGAACCTGGTTCTGTCTGGCTGCAAAGTTCATGCTCTTAAACACTGTGCCCTGCTGGCACTTGGCACAGGTAATGAACTTTTTGCGTCACAGGATTGCAGGGCTTCCTTTCTTTCTTTTTTTTTTTTAATAAGGATGACAAGTAAGGGGATCTTAACCCTTGACTTGGTGTTGTCAGCACCACGCTCTCCCAAGTGAGCTAACCGGCCATCCCTATATAGGGATCTGAACCCATGGCGTTGGTGTTATCAGCACCACATTCTCCCAAGTGAGCCACAGGCTGGCCCCTTGTAGGGCTTTATTTCTGACGGAGCCAGCTGGGATACTGGTAGCCATACTTGCAAGAGAATGCCACAGACAGGTCCAGCTAAAATTAAGCCATTCGGTGAGCAGCTCTCAACTTTTGGGTACTGGTAGCACACTTTCAAGTACTGGATTTGACTTGAAATCCAGAGCCTTCCATATAATAGTAAACAAGTCAGCAATGATGACCACTGTGATAGCCAGCCTCCAAGATGGCCTTGTGATCTTCACCTCCTGGTATTCATATCCTGTGTCATTCCCTCCCACACTGAATGGGGCTGACCTGTGTAACCAACAGGATAATCAGGAAATGATGGTGTGTAACTTCTGCAGCTAGGTGTAAAGGACATGTGGCCTCTGCCTTGCTCTCCATTGCTCTGGGGGAAGCCCGCCTCCACGTTGTGAGGACATTCAAGAAGCTCTACAGAGAGGTCCATGTGGTAAAGAACTGAGGTCTGCTGCCAACAGCCATGTGATGCCATCTTGGAAGCCCCAGCTTTCAGGTGACCTCAGACCTGGCAGACATCTTGGTTACAACTTCATGAGCGACCCCTAGCCAGAGGCACCCGGCTAAGTCATTCCTGAAATCTTGATCCACACAAATAGATAATAAATATGTATTTTTTTAAGCCACCAAGCTTTGGGGTAATCTGCCATACTATCATAGTACAAGAAAAAATAATGCCTTGAATATCTTTTTTAAAAATCCATTATCATCTGTTTCCCTTTGTCTATTTTGGCAAATGTGTTGGATGAAGTAACCCTTTCTCACAGACTATATATACTCCTATATACTCACCTGGCCAAGTTCACACAGCTCCTTGTAAATGCACCATCTTTCTCTGGCAATAACTCTACAATGGGCCTCCCATCTGTCCTCTGACTTGTAGAAAGTTAATGCCTTTCCGTACCTTTCCTACAGTCCGATTCAAACAAAAAAGCACTAGAACAATACATACACCAGCTTGTAATAAAAATAAAGTATTATGCACTTGTAAAAACTTGGTGATCCCCCTCAGAGGCCATGAGACCACAGGCAGCTGTGCTAAGTGGTTCCATCAATAGCTGAAAATGGTAAACCTCACCCTCTTTGAGCCCAAACCCCTCCTTTTGTCCCAGTTCACCACCTTTTCGAGGCCTCTCCAGTTTAGCCAGGACACACCAGCTGGAGGTGAGCCCCTCCTTCCTCTGGTAAAATGTACTTTCTTTTTTTTTTTTTTTTTTTGTCTTTTTCGGGACCAGCACTCAGCCAGTGAGCGCACTGGTCATTCCTATATGGGATCCGAACCCGCGGCGGGAGAGTCGCCGCGCTCCCAGCGCAGCACTCTACCAAGTGCGCCACGGGCTCGGCCCGTAAAATGTACTTTCAGTGAGAAGAGCAGGTAGTGAGGTTTTGCAGTGATAGTACTTGGGTTCAGATTCAGAGCTGCTGCTTCTTAGCACTATCACCCGGGTAAGTTACTTAACACTGTCTACCTGAGCTTCCTCTTCCCAGCTACAGGGCTAATAATAGCACCTTCCTCATGGAGCTGTTGAAGGGATCAAATGAGAAAAGAATTATACAGAAGCTTAGCACAGCTCCTGTCAATTAGTAAGTGTTGGTTAACATTTTCTTGTTAATCAAGAATAATAGCGGTAGGCTGGTGGGTTAGCTTAGTTGGTTAGAGCAAAGCCTTATAACACCAAGGTCACAGGTTCGGATCCCTGTCCCAGCCAGCCATCAAAAAAATAACAATAATAGCAATAATGGTAGCTACTACTTATTAAGGGCTTACTACATGGCTAGCATCCTTTATATGTACTATCTCATTTAATCCCGTGAGACAGAACCTCTTAGTATCCCCATTTTAGAAATGAGGAAACTGAGGCACAGAGAGAAGTGTCTTACCCAAGTTCACACAGACTCAGGTAATCAGTCACCGTAACCCTCATGCTTAACCACTGTGCTCTCCAGTCTCCCAAGAGACAGAGTGAAACGCCCTGTCAACACTGGGAATACTGCAGGGATTGAGAATAGAAGGAGATAGTGCCGCAAAGGAACAGTAAAGAGAAGAGTTTCCCATGTGGCAAAAACTGTGGTGGCACGGAAGTTGTCTGTGAGCACTGTCATCATTGTCATCTGCATCTTGTCTCTAGTGGGAGTCTCCACCTCCCGCACAGTGGAAGAGCCACCGCACTCTCCTGCACCTGCCAACCCAGGCCCTGCCCTGCTGGTGGGGCTGGGTCCCACAGCAGCTTGGACACCCTGCCCAGGCCTGGGCCCAGGTTCGGACATGCCGAGAGCCCTGCTGAGGGCTCCAACCTGCCCCTCCTGAGTACCTGCTCTGGCTACCACACAGCACTTGCTCATTAAAATCAGGTTCTGCCAGACGGGAAAGCCAGGCTGTTTTATTTGCAAAGATAAAATAGTATAAGATGTAATAGCATAAAATGGGACCAGTTTGGGCCCAACACTAGCATAGTGTTCTTGCTGAACAAGGAAAGTAAACTTGCTGAACCAGCAGCGTCCACAGCTCTGAGCCAGGGAGGGTCAGCTGGTTCAAGAAGCTCCTCCTCCAGGCTCTGACCCCAGGAAATCCTTGTGACTCAAATGATAATAATAAGAGTTATAGAGGTGTCTGCAAGATGTCAAGCCCTGTGGCTGGGGCTCAGAGAGGTTAAGGTGCTGGGTAAGGTGGCTTCTGTTTGTGGCAGAGACAAGGGGCTACCTGCATGGAAGTGAGGATAGCTGTGAAAGAAGAGAGACAGCTGAAGCCACTTCACAGGATGGAGTTGGTGCAGTCTCTAAAGAAACACTTATCCAGGGAGGCAGGATAGTCTAATGCAGTGGTTCTGGATTCGGGATGATTTTTTCCCCATGGGACATTTGGAAATGTCCAGAGACATTTTGGTTGTCATATCTGGGGAGAGAGGTGTTACTGGCATCTGGTGGGTAGAGGTCAGAGATGCTGCTACAATGCACAGGACGGCTACCCACAACGCTGAATTATCTGGCCCAAATGGTCGAGAGTGCATGGAGCCTCTATAATCTAAAGGCACTCTCACCAGCTATGTAACTATGAACAGGCACTTAACCTCATGTTTCCCCTTCTGTGAAACTGGTGTACTAAGTTTCTGCCTCATAGAGCTGATCCAATGCCTGTTAAATGGTTTTCAGGGCCAGACACATAGTAATGCTCCATCAACGTTACTATTCTTAATTACCAAGGACACGTGCTCTGCAGAAGAGCACCTACAAGGGAGACCAGGAGGAAGGCCAGGCGAGAAGATCAAGCACTTGAGAGGGCAGAGGAGGGCAGAGGAGCTGTGATGATCTGTTCTGACATTCAAGGCCTTCCCTGGTCCTGCCTCAGCCTACTTTGCTCACCTGGCCTCCCGCTGCTCTAGGTGGTCTGCTCTGTGGGCCAGCACACACAGGGCTTTTTCCTACCTTCATAGTGCCCACTCCCCAGGGACCTCCTCCTCCAAGAAGCCACCTTGAACAGCCCAACCCTTAGGAATCACATGGCCCTTATCACAGATGAATCAGTAGGGTGGCTACAGAGATTCGCAAGACACATACACAGTCATACCCACACAGACTCTGAAAAACATACATTCTCACTTACACACACAGATATACACACATGCAACCTCAAGACACACTGTGACCTGGTCACATGCTGGTCACAGATGTATTCCCACACATACACACACACAAACACACACAATCTCACAAAGACATGTATTCCATATACACATACACATATATACAATGCTGGCACACAAAAACAATCCATATCCAAGGATACGAATTCACATACATGAACATACAAATTCATGTACATACACATATTTAAATACAAACTCAGGAAAGCCCATGGGTCTCATACATATACACACACTTAACACTTAGGCATAAAAAGATACATACCTGTATACATACACAGAAATGTATTCCCAACACACAAATTCATATATAGCTATTAATGTGATTATATACATAAGGCATACATGTACTGTCGAGATAGGGCTGGGTCTGGAGCTCACAGATCCCTCAAGCCTGTTGTCCAAATTGGGTCACAAACCCTTCACATGCAGGTCTAGGAGCTTGTAAGTTGGAAAAAAGGTCCTTGGAGCTGTAGGTTGGAAAGCATTAAGCATTGCCCCATGGGGCAGACGCCGAGGCAGTAAACGGCAGCCAAGTGGCAGTGCTGTGCATGCACCCTAACTCCACCCACACACAACTTGCTTACAAAGAATGCACCGGCACCACCCCCAACCGGACCTAAGGTGAGGGGGGACCTGATTAAATTATTCTATTTACCCAACATGTACATACATTATTCAATGACAGACATACACTCCTATATATTCTCCCAAACACACATATGGACATACAAAAATACATTTTTTAAATCCCCATCTGTCCCCTTATATACACACAGACATACTCCCATAGCACATTTCATTCATTCATCATTTATAATACAAAAAATTGCTAAGGAAACTTTCTTGAGGCGCTTTCCAAATTCAAACTTGTGTTATAAGTACTTGTGCAGACAAGCAAAATGCATTCAGTAGGCTTATTTCTCTCTCGGATACACGATGTGGATTTTCTTTCTCCCCCGCGATGCCCCAGGAAGATTCCGTCTCCCTTAGATCTTGGTGTTATCAGCACCACTGCTCCAACCAACCGAGCTCACCGGCCAGCCCCTCTCCCTCTGTCTCGCTAGACCCCCACGGCCTTCGCAGGGGGGTGCTCACTCAAGAAGCGGTGTCAGTCGGAAGGCGCATTCCCTAGTGTTCTCCCCCCGCCCTCCCGCCCCACAAGAGCAGGGGGTGGGCCTGTGGGCGTGACTACGAAACACGTGTCCACAGGGGCACTCGGGCACTGGAGATGAATGGGGGCAGGGGGTAGCACACCACCCTCCTTTCTCCACTTCAGCCCCAGCCCCCGCTACTCTCCCACCGGCTTCCCCAGGCCGAGCCCAACTTCGGCGGGCAGCGGGAGGAGGCGGGGGCTGGAGCTTCGAGCTCCCCCTATCCCCGAGCTCCTCCTCCCCTCCCACTTCTCCTCCTCCTCGCTCCCTTTCCCCTCTTTCCTCTTTCCTCCTCCCCTCCTCCCTCCCTTCCACTCCCCTCCTCCCTCCCTTCCACTCCCCTCCTCCCTCCCTTCCACTCCCCTCCTCCCGCCCTTCCACCCTCCTCCTCCCCCTTCCCCCCTCCCCCTCCCTCTCCCCCCCCTCTCCCTCGGTGACTTGGCCGCCGGAGGCTGAGTCATCGCTGTGTCGCAGCGCCGGGAAGAGCAGGCCAGCAGGTAGGCAGGGTGTGAAGCAAGCAACGCCGTGCGACCTGGCACCACGATCCGCAGAGGGGGCACCGAAGGGGCCCAGGGCGGCGGCGGAGACTGGCCACCGGCCCCAGAAGGCGCGGGTACCCACGCCGCACCCCCCCCTCCCTGGCGCCCTGCGCCTGCGGTAGCCGATGTGCAGCATTCTAAAAGAGCTACACCTCGAATGGAATCACAAACTTATACATAACATTGGGATGGCTTCCAGGCCAGTCATCGCAATCTGACGGCCCACGGACAGATCTGGCCTGCGCCTGATCTTTATTTGACCCCCAGAGTGTTTTGTTTTCATTTGTTTTGTAGTTTTAATTAATTAGTCGTCAGTACTTAAACATCATACATTTCATAGGGGTGAATCAGATTCCCAACAACTGAAAAACTGAAATATATGTTAACATATTTTACATGATAGCAATGGCCTATTGCTGGATGGGGCTGCCTTTTTTAGTCAGGGCGTTGTACCCTTTAGTTTGCCACAGTCCCCACTACTCCCTACTACCACTTGAACTGCCTTTATGTTTCCTGCCAGGCCCTTGACCCAGTGGTTCCTAATCTAGTCCGTTCCACCCATTTTTCTGATGGGTCTGGGGGAGTTGGGGTAGGGCATTTCCAAGAGTCACACAGCATGTGGCCTTAGAGCTGCAGAAGAACCCAGCTTTTCCTCACCCATTTATCTTTTCTTCCAGACTATTCTGCCACCTTTGGTATGCAGGCCAAGTAAGGAATTGTCTTGTGAAAAGTGGGTTCCAGAAAATGATGTGGGGATCAGAAAGGACCCCAAATGGAAGATGATTTGGAGCAGTAATTAATGAGAAGAAGGGCCAGAGGACTTTAGATTTATTCCTGGATGAGGGCAGATTCATACCAAGGAATTGAGCAGAAGCAGAGTGTACAGCAGATCCTCTTTGGAGCTGATGGTAGCTTCTCACAATCTTTCCCTTGCAGTGGCAATAGAAGACAAAACTGGGACAAATGGATCGACGGATGGAACAGTTGGCAGTTCTAGCAAATTTGGTTATAAGTTTTTGTCATGTCACTGGGAACCTGGTCTGTGAGACACTAGACTATTGTATAAGGGCTGCACAGGCAATATGCCATGTTTCTTAGACTAGTCTCTAGTCTAGTGCCTCTCAGCTTGTAATGTGTACATGATTCTTGTAAATAAAGTACAGACAAATTGTGATGCAGTAGGACTGGGGTAGAACCCAAGATTCTGTATTTCTGACAAACTTCGAGGTGATGCTAATGCTACAAGCCCCCAGATCCCACTTTGAGTAGCAAGACTCTGGACTCCTTGTGCTTCCTGTTTATTGAAGAGGACCATTGCTACGTGACAGCCACAAGAAGGAGCTCGGAATCCCACAGACCTGAGTGTGGATCCAGCCTACCCCTTAACAGCCAGCTAACCCTGGTCAGGCTGCTCATCCTCTCTGTACCTCAATTTTCTCATCTGTTCAATTGGAAACAAAGAATGCTTACTTCCTTAGGAGGATAAGGAAGGAAGAATGAACATATGACTGCAGCACAGTGTGTGTCTCATGGTAGGTGCTCTGTAAAGGTAGTTTCTGTTATTGTGCACTCTCTGTGGGAGTGTGCCTGGGCAGTGAAATCCATTAGCAACATGGTTAGGTAGGGGGATATATATGATGTTTCAGAGTAAGAATTGATCTCCTTAGGGTGGCCTGGAAGGCCATGCAGGGTATGGCCACTGCCTGGCCCATCCTTTAATGCTGTCCCATCTCTGTCCACGTTTCAGCCACACTGGCCGCCTTTGGCAATGCTACTTTCTCCCCTCCGAGGCCTTGCACATGCTATTCCTCATACTCCAAGCTGACTGGCCCCTTTTTATCCCTTAGTCCCATCTCCTACGTCACTGTCACAGAGATGCCTCCTCTGATCCCCAAAGTCTCTAAAGTAAGGATTTAGGGGCTATATTCTGGTAGAAAGGGGGAGCAGAGGACTTAGGCTGCGTGTACATAGGGAGGTCACTGTTTTTACTTAGATTCTAAGTTTATTTAGAGCAGCTTTTGGGAGGTCGGGAGGAACTAAACATTGCCCCTGCTAGTCTACACGATACCTTTGTGCAGATTAGAAAAAGGCAAGGCTTAGGCAAGCAAGCAAGAATGAGATTTCAGCTCTCACCTGCCCTCTCAGCTGGTTACCTTTGTGCAGTATACAAACTGTACAACTTAATGTAGCAGCCCTAGTGTTAATGCTTCTCCAAGCTACCTCGTGACCTGTTTAATCCTCTTGCCTGGATTAAGTCCCTTTTATAAACTTTCTTAACTCCATAAAACTCATCACTAATGGAATTAGGTATCTTGGGAATTATTTATTTAAAATCTGCCTCTTGCACTAGACTCCGTATTCCATCAAGGCAAAGACCACGTCCACCTTGTTCTAGGCTGTATCACCAGTGCCTAGCGTAGTACCTGCAACATAGCAAGTGCTCCATTTGTATTTGTTCAATATTTCAGGAGCTCACTGTCAACCAGGAGAGACTGCACTCTTACTGAAACAACTATGGCATGGGGTGGGACATACATAGACCTAAATGAGTGGTACAGCACCAAGGAGGGAGATGTCACTTCTCGCTGAGGTTATCTAGGGATGCTCACCAAAGAGGTGGTGTTTTGGCTGGGCCTGACAGAATAGGTGGAGTTCATTAGACCTAGATGAGTGGGAAGGTGTTCTTGGCAGTGGGAACAGCAAAAGTGAAAGTACAGAGGGAGAAAAGTGCAATGTGTTCCTAAGACAAGTCAAAAAGTCACAAATCCTGATCAGCAGACTGGCCAAGTGTGTTTTGTGAATTAGCTGCCAGTATTTATTTAAAAACCAGGAGATTTCACATAAAGATCCAGATTTCCCGATTCTCTTGAAAAATTGGAAGACCGGGCTGACCGATTAGCCCACTTGGTTAGAGTCTGTTGTTATAACACCAAGGTCAAGGGTTCGGATCCCCATACTGGCCAGCTGCAAAAAGAAAAGAAAAGAAAATTTGAAAGATCCCACCAGGCCACAATTGATTGGCACTGAAAAGTGGCCATCCCTTTAGAAAGTCTAGGCTTGAGGCACAGAAAGACAAATACCACATGATCTCACTCATATTTGGAATCCAAATAAATAATGATTTATAGGGACAGAGTAGAACAGTGGTTACCAGCGACTGGGGTTGAGGGGAGGTAAAATGGAGAGAGGCCAATGGGTATGAAATTACAATTAGATAGGAGGAATAAGTTCTGGTGTTCTATTGCACAGTAGGGTGACTATGGTTAACAGTTAAGTTTTGTATATTTTGTAATAGCTAGAGGAGAGGCTTTTGAATGTTTTTGCCACAAAGAAATGATAAATGCATGAGGTGGTGGTTACATTAACTACCCAGACCCAATCATTATATATATATGTATGTGTGTGTATATATATATATATATATGTATGTATGTGTCTGTGTGTGTGTGTGTGTGTGTGTGTGTGTGTATATATCAAGATCTGAACCCTTGACCTTGTTGTCACAAGGCTGTGCTCTAATCTACTGAGCCAATTGGCCAGCCACAAAAAAAAAAAAAAAAAAAGATTGTGCCCCATAATCATGTTCAATGCATCAATTAAAATAAATAAAAATGAGGGCCGGCCCATGGCTCACTCGGGAGAGTGCAGTGCTGAAAACACCAAGGCCATGGGTTCGGATCCTATCTAGAGATGGCCGGTTCGCTCACTGGCTGAGCGTGGTGCTGACAACACCAAACCAAGGGTTAAGATCCCCATACCTGTCATCTTTAAAAAAAAAAATTTTTTTTTAATAAATAAATAAAAATAAATAAATAAAATGTTAAAAAAAGAAAGTCTAGGCTTTCTCCAGTTGGCCATGGTCCCCACCTTTCCCTATTGCATCACACTCTCTTCACTCAATATTGTCCCTTTCTGTCCTGGTTTTGGAGATGGCAGGCAGACCATTTGATTGGCACGTGGGAGTTGTAAGGAAGGTTGGTTCAGATCCTATAGATCCTTAAATGCCAAACTAAGGAGGTTGGCCAATACCCACCCTAAAGGAAATGAGGAGCCATCGAAGGTTTTTGAACTTCTAAGTTCGATAAGACTGTGAGGATAAGCCAAAGACAGGGCATGAATGTTGCACCTTTTTTTAGACTGGTGAATAACAGGCCTCCTCTGCTAATTAAGTAACCTGGTAACTCTGCAGGGATTTCAAGGGTCTTCTCCAGCTCCGCAGAGCTCTGCCCACAACTCCCCTGACCAAGCCAGGGCTGACTTCGAAAGGAGGAACTTAATGCCAAGGAGGCTGGTGAAGTTCTAGAAGCCAAGGGAGCCGAGAGCTCTCATGAGGCTTTCAAAGAGAAAAAAGTATGGTCTGGCCACGTACCATAATCTTGCTAAGAGGCAGGGGTGAGGTTGGGAGGAAGGTGGTTCCAAAAAGGCATAATTTTAATTTTTTTTTTTTTTTTATATTAAAAGATGACCGGTAAGGGGATCTTAACCCTTGACTTGGTGTTGTCAGCACCACACTCAGCCAGTGAGCGAACCGGCCATCCGTATATGGGATCCGAACCCGGGGCCTTGGTGTTATCAGCACCGCACTCTCCCGAGTGAGCCACGGGCCGGCCCAAATAATTTTAATTTTTAAGGTTTCTGATCACTGACACATAGGTGACATCTAACTTGCTTGTTTAGCCTTGTATGTTTTCAAACACATTCTTTAATTTTTCTTTTAAAAATAAATGTCTCACTGGAAAAAAAGGCCTTATAAAAATAAATAAATTTTTAAAAATAAAAACAATTGTAGTTTTCTTCTGTTTATAAAAAAATAGTACATCCTCATTTTTTTAAAATGTGGAAAATATAGAAAACTAAAGATGAAGATAATAATCTCCTGTAATCCTACCACCCAGAGATAACATGTTGGTGGATTTCCTTTTTTTTTTTTTCAGTGTATTTATACTGTTTTTAAACAAAGTTGGGGTCACATTTCACATACAATTGATTGCCCTTTTTCACTTAACATTATACTGTGACTCTTTTGGCACGACAATGTCTTAAGGCATTCCTTTTGTAAAATTTTTACATAAAAATTAAATTCAGAAAAGAAAAATAGTACATATTGACATCATTTTTCCAGGTTATTAAATAAGCTTTGAAAAAAATATTTTGCTTGTTTGGGTCCTTCCATTGTCAAAACATAATAAGAGATCTGGACTTTTTTGATCTTGCCAAAACAGGGATTTTCACCTCCATTTTACAGAGGAAACTGATGCAAAAATGAAGTGATTTACTCAAAAGCAAGTAGCTAGCAGCTAGCAGAGGGCTGGACTATAAACCCCAGGCCTTCTGAATCTAAGTTAGTGGTGCGGAGAGGGAGTACACAAGCCTGCTCGTCCACCCCATTACAGTTAGTTTAGATAATGCCAGCTGTGCTTTAAATTCTGGGAATCGAGGAAGGCTTTAAACTGAGTGCAGCTAATCTGAGTGGACTTCGTGGAAGAGGCAGGCTTTATGCAGCGTCTGGAAGGTTTGTCGAATTCATAGGTAAGTTGGTGGCAGGCACCCAAGCCTGCTGACTCAGGCTAATAATCATTGGCCTTTATTGTGAGGCAAGCCCTTTACTAAGCCTTTGAATATTCCTTATGTTAGTTAATCCTCACACTCTACGCAGCTGTTATTTTCACCGATTTAAAAATGAAACACAAGGTCAAGGGTTAAGATCTACATTACGGGTCAGCCGCTAAAATAAACAAACAAAATAAACAAATGAACAAATATAAAAATTAAGAAACAGAAGCACAGAGAGGGGAAGTGACCGGCTCAAAGTCTCACAGCTAGCGGGTACCAGGGCAGAGATTTAAACTCAGGCAACCTGGTCCCCGAGCAGTTCCCGCCACTATCTGCACGCACACTCCCCGCCTTCGGCTGCAGGACGAGCAGCAGGGCTTCGGCTTTGTGCGGCCGCAGAGAGCAGTGACTCTCGGGCACCGTGGGCTCCACCCCCGAGAGTGAGGTGAGGACGCGCAGGCAGTGCCTGGGACGACGCGGGCGCAGGGGCTGTGCAACAACAGCCTCTCAGGGAAAGGAGCCTGGATGGAGCCTCCTTTACCACCGCCTCGTCCTTCGGAGTAGGAAATAGAAATTTAAAAAATAACGGATTCCCCGGAGCATTCGGCCTCCCCGCGGCCTCTTTGGATTCTGAAATAAACTTCATCAGGAGAAAATAGCGGACTTGGAATCATGAGGTATAACTCGAGTTCTAGTTCTGCGTCTGCCGCGGTCTGGCTGTGTGACCTTGGGCCAGTCACTTCCCTTCTTTGGGCCTCGGAGTTTAAAGCTGGTCTTTTCACCTGGTCTCTGCAGCTCACATCCCACCGCGATATGGCCAACTGCACGCCGGGCTTTCGCGATGGTGTGGAGGAGACGAGGTGCGTCCAGCGCGCACCGGTGCGCAGGTGTCATTCCCACTCTGCTGCAGCCCCGCACTCAGCTCCCTGAGCTAGCAGAGGCGCCGGAGGGAGGAGAGGGGTCCCCGCAGAATAAAGCTCCGCCCGCGCCGCTCCTCTCCAACCCCCTCCACCTACCACCCACCTCCCCTCCGCTCTTGAGAATAAGGGTCTGTGCACAGGGGAGGCGAGGCTCTTGAATTCCTCCCGTCATCGTCTTGTTCTCCGGGGCCAGCTCACCTGAAAAAGAGCCCATCCTCTAACTCAGCTGGTCACCCGTGCAGCCCTCCAATCATCCTTCACAGGGCAGCTGGTGAGCAGACATGCTCGCCCTTAACTAGAAAACCTTCGCTGGTTTCCCACTGCTGCTGGAATAACATGCAAACGCTTTAGAATGGCTGAGCAGGACTGTCTTCACCTACTCACAACCTGCCTCCCCAGCATCATTCTCCCTCTCCCCTTTCCCCCCTCACTTTAGCATATAACTAACTTGGTTTCCACATCCTTAAAATAAGGGCGGTATCACCCATTCCATAGGACTGTCTGAGGATTAAATGAGTCACTTAGCATAGTTCCCGGAACATAGTAAACTCGCCCTTGTTGTTATTATAATCAGCCCACATTCGGGCTGCCAGTCTCTTACTTCCTCAAGCTTGTCATTCTCTTTCCCAAAGCTGTGCCCACTGTATGCAATACCTAGAAAACCCTTCCTCTTCCCCTTTCTCCACCCAGCAGGTTCATACACACCCTTTAAAGCCCTATTCAAATGCTATTGTTTGTGAAGACTTTTCCAGCCTTACCTCCAGCAGAGTAGAGTTCCTTCCTCCTAGATCTGCCCATTATCACCTTAAGGAAGGGACATACTACTCATCAACAATGGTGGGACAACCAGCCTTATGGGTCTCCTGATAGAGTGCGGTAGACTACATAGCTTCACCTATTTTGGCTCCTGCTGAAAATGTTGAGCCTGAATCTAATCAGGCCTTTAGCGCTAGCTTGAGTTTACAGGAGATTCAGGGGACAGAGGAAAATGTTAATCGACACACAGAGAAGCAATCAGACAATTCAGAAGGATACAGTGGGATAGTTCATACAACTGCATGATCTCTTAAAAGTCAATGTTGTGAAAACAAAACAAAATAAAAGCAATGGGGAGGAGGATCTAGATTTAAAGAGACCTAAGAGTCTAACAACCAAATGTAAGATGTGATCGTTGATTGTATCTTGGCTTATTAATAATTTTTTTTTTTTTTTTTAAAAGATGACCGGTAAGGGGATCTTAACCCTTGACTTGGTGTTGTGAGCACCACGCTCAGCCAGTGAGCGAACTGGCCATCCGTATATGGGATCCGAACCCGGGGCCTTGGTGTTATCAGCACCGCACTCTACCGAGTGAGCCACGGGCCGGCCCAATAATTTTTTTTTTTTTTTTTTTTTAAAGGGCTAGCTGGTTAGCTCAGTTGGTTAGAGCAGCAGTGCTGATAACCCAAGGTCAAGGGTTCAGATCCCCATACTGGACAGCTCCCCCCCCCCCAAAAAAAAGATGTAAAGACCATGTTTTTAGACAATGGGGGAAATTTGACTATGGACTTGGTATTACATGATATAAGGAAATTAATGTTAATGTTGTGAGATGTGGCAAGTGTATTGTGATTATGGAGAAGAATGCCCTTATTTCTTGGAAATGAATGCTTGAAGTGTTTAGGACTGAAGTGTTAGAGAATCTATAATTAACTTTAGTTAATTAACTTTAGTTTAGCCATAAATTTTATATATAGTGAGATGAGGTTAATATGGTAAAATGTTTGTTTTGGTGGCTGTTATGGAGATCCAAACACTTGACCTTGGTGTTACAAGGCTGCACTCTAATCAACTGAGCTAATTGGCCAGCCACTATGGTAAAATGTTGACAATTGTTGAAGCTATGCTATTGATGTATAGGTGTTCAGTTTACTTTTCTTTTACTTTTCTGATGTTTCAACATTTTCATAATAAAAAGGGTTTTTTAATTCTCCTTCTCCAGAGCTTCCATAGCAATTTTGGAGGCTTTCATTAATATCACAATATAATATCTCTGGCATATATCGCCATATATATGGCATATATTGCCATATATTGTGATTCCATATATAAATGTAATGTATGCTAGTGGGCCTTGCCATTCAGATTACAGACTACGAGCTCCTGGAGGTAGGATTCAGGTCTGGATCAACTGTATTTCTCTCGCAGTGCCAAGTACATAATAAATATTCAATAAAACTTGTTGAATGAATGAAGGCTTTACTATTGCTATAGTGCATCATTCATCAGTAAACTAATTCTTAGGAGTCTCTGAATGAAAAATGATAACAGCAAACATTTTTCAAGCACTTACTATGTACCAAGCTTGATGCTAAGCTCCTAATATGGATTGTCTCATGTAATCCTCACAGCAGTCCTATAAGGTAAAAAAAATATCGATCCCATTTTACACATGAGAAAACTGACACACAGAAAGGTGAAGGAATTTGTCCTAGATCATTTAGTTACTAATGGCAGAAGCATGTGGTTCTAACCATTACACTACATTTCCTTGTCCCTCTCTCATACCTCCCTATTGGCATAGGTAATTACATGATACCTGTCTTAGCACCTATGTCTGCTAGACTAGGAGTCCTTCAAAAGCAAAGGAAAGAAAAAATGTTTACACAAAAACTTGTGCATAATGTTCACAGCAGCATTATCCATAATAACCAAAAAAGTGGAAACAACCCAATGCCAATCAATTTGATTAATGGATAAACAAATGCGGTATATCCATACAATGAAATATTATTTAGCTGTAGAAAAAGAATAACGTACGATCATTTCTTGGTATTCATGGGGAATTGGTTCCAGGACCCCAAGGATACCAAAATCTGGGGATGCATGATATATAGTGGTGTATTATTTGCATAAGAGCTATGCACATCCTCCTGTATACTTTAAATCATCTCTAGATTACTATATACTACTTAGTTTACTTATAATACCTAATACAATATAAATAGTTGTTATACTGTATTGTTTTTTGTTTTATTTTGTTTTGGTAGCTCACTGGTGAAGGGATATGAACCCCTGAGCTTGTTGTTGTTATTTTTTATTTGTATTTTTTTTATTGTGTTGTTATTTTATTATTATTATTATTTTAATATTTTTGATTTGGGGTTTGTTGAATCCACAGATGTGGAAGCCACAGATAGTGAAGGCCAACTGTACTGATACATACCATAACATGCATGAACCTTTAAAACATGCAAGTTCAAGGGTTCGGATCCCTGTACCAGCCAGCTGCCAAAAAAAAAAAAAAAAAGTAAAACATTATGCTATGTGAAAAAAGCCAGTCTCAAAAGACCACATATTGTATGATTCCATTTATACAAATGTCCAGAAATAGGCAAATCCATAAAGACAGAAAGTAGATTAGTGGTTGCTTAGGGCTAGGGGGGATAGAAGGACTAGGGGTGGGGGGTAATATAGCTAAAGGGGATTCTTTTTTTTTTTTTTTTTTGGCTGGCTGGTACAGGGATCAAACCTTGGATCTTGGTATAATCAGCACTGTGCTCTAACCAACTGATCTAACCAGCCAGACCAAGGTATTCTTTTTGAGATGATGAAAATATTCTAAAATTGATTGTGGTGATGGTTATACAACTGTGTTAATATTCTAACAACAATTGAATTTACATTTTAAGTGGGTGAATTGTATAGTGTGTGAATTATATCTCAATAAAATTTAAGAAAAAAACAGAGGAAATATCTTATTCATTGAAGAATCTGCCAAGCTAGTTTATCGAATGAAATGAGTGAATGAATGAATGAATGAATGAATGAATGGTTCCTTCACAGATGACCAAAATCTGCCATATTTCCAAAGTCTAAAATAGATTAATTCCTTTGACTGTCTCATGGGCATGCTCACTTCTAGCTCCCAGGAACCCATTAGTGTACTAAAGAGAAACCAGATCATTCAATAAATAATTCCTGAGGTTGCCAGTGCCACTCCGGAAAAAGGGAGAAATGCACACATAATTTCTTCTGGACTCAAACTGTGGGACTGCAGAGTGAGGGGCTGCCAGGATGTTCTGTCTGGAAAAGGGCCCCTGGAGATCTCACTGTGGTCTGTTTCTATTTGGCAAATCTTGATTTGTTTATATGGGCTTATCTGACTGTGTCTGTGTTTTTTCCCCTTATCCTGGAGATTCAGAAGGGCTGCTGTACTGAAAGCTCTGGAATAAAATAACCCCTGAGGTTCTGTGGAAATAACTTCATTGAGGAGGACCCAAACACTCCAATGGACATCAATCACCTGGCAGGGAAGGAGCTCATGTTCAAAATGCTGATTCCTGGGCCCATCTCTGGAGATTCAGATTCTGTAGGACTAGGGTAAGGCCATAGAATCTGCTTTTTATTTTAATTAATTAGTTTATTTATTTTGGTGGCTGGCTGGTACAGTGATCAAAATTTGCATTTTAAATAAAGTATCTGAGCGCAGCCTTATAACACCAACGTCAAAGCTTTGGATCCCTGTACTGGCCAGCTGCCAAAACAAACAAACAAACAAACAAACAAACAAACAAATAAATAAAGCACCTGAGGTGTCCCTGATACAGGGGTCCACTGGCCATATGAGAAACTGACCTAAATGATGGATAGACAGGAGGAATTGACATGTACATTATCTCAGGCAGAAAAATAGGAATTGCTTAGGAATCTT
This sequence comes from Cynocephalus volans, assembly GCF_027409185.1. NCBI lineage: Eukaryota > Metazoa > Chordata > Mammalia > Dermoptera > Cynocephalidae > Cynocephalus > Cynocephalus volans. The sequence continues at coordinate 137,014,476 of NC_084461.1, forward strand.
AGAGATCATTGCAATTAATGGTGTTCATACTGTGTCCCCTGCAACTGCTTAGGGCTCCGTGGAACACTTGGAGGGGCTGATGAGTTGGTGGAGGGGGCAGAGGTGCAAATGGGTCTACCTCAGCACATGCCCTCTTCAACAGCTCCATTTTTAATGTTTTTTTAAACTGAGAGATTGGTTCTATTGCTTAAAAACTGCTAATCCTGCCCTGTTCCTCATATGCAAGTGGAGAAACTGAGATCCAGAGAGGAAAACTGATTTTCCCAGTGTGACAGAGTAACAGCACACTGATGGCAGAACCAGGACTGATTCCAGGTCTTCTGTTCCTGCCCAGAGCCCTTCCCACTAGGGAATGCCAGTTTTGGATATATCCATTCATATCTGGGTACCTCCAGCAAATCCTACATAAGACAGCAGTGCCTAGTCCTGGATGCGGAGAATGAAATACTGTATCAGCCTCAGGCACAAAGTTTAAGGAAGTACCAAAAAATTTAGTAGTCAAGATAAATAATCTTTTAGTGCAATATTTTAAAAATCAAAGTTAATGAAAAAAAATTCACAATGCGGCCAGCTGCCAAAAGAAAAGAAAATTCACAATGAACAAAATACCATAATTTTAAGTATAAGCAGAATTTGTAGTTCTGATTTTTCCTTGTGCTCCAAGCTCCAATATGGCTCTGTGTAGCACTATTACTCATCTTTCCTTTATTTAAAACTTTAGTATTTTGGTCATCGTGAAATTTTTTTGCATTAATTTTGATTTTTAAAATATTGCATTAAAGTATTATTTATCTAGATTACTGAGTTTTTGTGCCTCCCCTAATTTAGTGCCTAAGCAAGTGCCTCACTTGCCTCACCCTAATCTGGCAGACAGCTGAGCAATGCCCCACTGCCCTCTAGGGATCCCTCCAGATCCTATCACTTTATTTGTCTGATAGAACTGATGTTTGTTTGGTCTCTTTGTGACATTGCATGTCCTTGTCACCTGACCTGTGAGATCCCTGGGGCCCTGGCAGCAACAGCCTCCAGCAGCAATAGTGGCCTCCCTGTGGACCCCCCTGGGGCATCCTGGGGGTGGGAGACCACTGCTGCTGCTGCTGCTGCTGCTGCTGAAAAAGCTGAGGACTGAGCTTGGAATGAACCTGTCAACTCTGCCAACAGCTCCTGGGATCTTCCCATTACCTAGCTCATGACCTGCACATGAGGGGTCTGTGACCCAGTCTGTACAATAGGTTTGAAGGGTCTGAGCCCTGGCCTGACAATTGGCGTAGTCGGCAGGATTCCGAGCAGGTAAAAGAGCCTGACAATTGGCATTGTGAGCAGGATGCCAAGTAGGTAAAGGAGCCATTAGCCCCTTGGGAGGGGAAGGAAATGTGGCTACCCTCAGGTATGTGGTGCCTGGTGGCCGCTTTCCTGTTGACTGGGGTCTGGCTGTTGCTCACTGGACCAGGCGCTGCATGAAGCGGTGCAGTTTCGAGGTTTGAAACAAAAGGCAGACAGGTTGGAAACATGAACACATGCCCTGGAGGCTGAAGTACAGCAACAGGTCATCCTTTCTTCTGACACCGGGCACAATGATGAACCCAGTGGTGAGTTGAGGGGAAACTATGCATCTCCTGGAACGACTTATTGTTCATCAGAAAGTGAAGCACAAGCAGCCTATGGGACTGGGAAGACTGGTAGGCAACCCACAGGTGACCCAATTCACTACCTATGTCCCATATTCCCAGGTCGAATTGGTTGGCGTGGGGAACAGTTTCAGCAGAAACAGGGAGACCCCCTGGCTGCTTGGCTGCTACAGTTATGAGACCTAGGGGTGGATGGTGTGATGTGCTCTGGGGAAGATGTAGTAAAAGCATGTCACATTTGTCTGATGTGCAGATGGCCCGCTGGGTGCCACATAAACCCAAGAAAACAGATGGCCCACCGGGTGCCACATAAACCCAAGAAAAGAGTGCCACATGCAGATGGGCAGATGACTCAAGGACAAGTGTCCCTGAAGAACTTTAAGTATGTTTTCACCTGGTGAAAAGGTGGAAAAGTTAGCCTGGCAATTGGCATAGCTGTCAGGATTCCAAGCGGGTAAAAGAGCCCAACAGCCAATGAGACTTAATTCTGGGGGCATGGTCTGAACTCTTGGGGAGGGAAACTCTCTTTTGTCTGTGGTTGTTGAGAGGTTAAGCCACTCCTGGAGCCTTTTTGAAATGGGAGCCCACACAGAAGACAGCAGTATGGCGTGATGGAGACAGGGAGGAGACATTCTGGTAACACTGCTTCAGACCCTGTGTCCACTGTGTACAAAGGAAGTCCACCCTCTGGACTTCAGGAATGTGTGGGCCAACTCTTGCCTAAGTTGGTTTGAGTTGAATCTCTGTCACTTAGATGGTTCACTCCCTCTTGCCTGTAGTCTGGCCAGGTTGGCTCCAGGAGGTGCTTGGTGAAACCCAGCACCTATCACCAGAGTTCCACCCTAAATATCTTCATCCAAGGGCAGCCTTAAAAAACAAAAGAGTATTGACAGCAACAACAACTCTAGAAAGCGTTACTGAGCACTGGTGCTTTGTCAGACTCAGAAGAAATATTTACACATCTACTTACCTGATATGTCCTATAACAACTCTGTGAAATAGGTTCCATTATTAACTCCAGGCTGAAATCCAGCCATCTACCCACAGGCTAAATGTTCCAATCTACTGGAGGCAAAGGGAAAGCCCTGGTTAACCAGCAGGTGAGCCTGCTTCCCACTTTATTTCTTTTGTAAACGGATAGACTTTTTCTAGGAGGCAAATTCTAAGAACTGCTGAGCCTGGGCATTAGCAAACTCCTATCCCCACACTTTCCCATACTCCTGTCAGCATCTTGAAATACAAAACCTTTTGCCAGTTTCCTTTGGCCTGGCCATGGGCCTCTGCACCTAGGGCACCTCAGGCCTTCATGATTGGCAGATGGGCTGACCCACTGACTGTGGCCATCTTTGCCATCTGTACTCATTAATTCATTCAACAAACATTTATTGAGTGCTAGCTATATGCTGAGTACCATTCTAAGCACTGGGTATACAACAGTGAGCAACACTAGGCCCCAGGAAGCTGACAGTCTTGTCAGGGAGGCACACATTAACCAAATAATTGCATGTGCAATTATTTAATTACAAGTATGATAAGCACTGAGAAGGGAAAGTTCGGACTGTTATAGCGTGTACAACATGGGCAACTTAACCCACTGGCTGACTGTGTGACCAAGCAACTTGATTCATTTGACATATTTTTTTCATTGGCCCCTCAGTGCCAGGCACTGTATTAGGTGCTGAGTGCTCAGACAGTGCGAAACAAGGCACAGAGCCCGCCCTCAAGGAGCTCACAGTGTGCAACAAACACACCATCTGACCAGCTGTCCCTCTGGGTCTGCAGCCTATGAGCACATGTAAGTTTACAGCATTGACATCCGCTGGAAAGAACAACTCTGACTCCTGCTTCCACGGGAGAAACAGACGAAGGACAGTTCAAACAGTTCATGGAAAGATTTGTATTACCTTTTAATTACCTTTTAATTCTATTTTTCTTTTTGAAATACTCTCATATATCTAACTGGTTCTATTCACCTTGTATTAGTCTTACCATGTCTTTTCCTGACCCTCAACAGCTTTTGCTTTCTAGGGCTGGGAAAACTGGGACAAATGGTCACTGGGCCTGCTGAGAATGTTTTGTTAGACTCTATAAAAATATGGTCTTGGGTGAAAAATACACATGGTCTCATTGGGAGAGGAGGACATCAGGAAAGGGAAAGAACTGGGTATTGAAACCTTCTGGGCCCCATGGCTCCAGCATGCTTGGAACAGGAGCTCAGCTTTGAGGTCAGGCTTTTTGTGATATTTCTGGCTGCTTGGCCCCAAGGGTGCAGACCAGAGTGTGGTGCCCAGCTCCCCACGGAGAACTTTCTGCATGACTTTATTATTCAGAGCATATGATGCCTTGGCTCCAGCAGTTGGAGACAGTCAGCAAATCTGTAGAGCTGGGAATGCAGTTCACACCAGCAGAGGTAAGCATGTGGGGAAAGTTTGGCCCAGTGCTTCTTAGAACCAGCCTCCTTGCAGGATACAGCAGCCACAATCACTGACCCCTTGACCGCTAACCCAGGCCTGAAATGTGTCAACATGTGAAGAAATGGGAAGGAAGGAGTGGCCTCTGACTGTACCCCCACAGGACTGGAACCCTTTGAGGGTGGGGAGTGCGGTTGACTCTCTTCTATATCTCCCCAGCCTGACACTCTGTAGCAGGCTTCTCGCATCCTGAGCATTATAGATGCCAGATGTTGGGGGTTTACAATATGCCAGTCTTCATTAATTTCATCCTCACAGCAACACCATGAAGTAGGCTCTACTATTATTCTCATTTTACACAGAGGTGAGGCTCAGAGGGTGCTGGAGCAGGATCCAGACCGATACAGAGCTGTGCTACCCTCTAATGTCTCCAGAAGGGCCTCAGAGAGCAGACACAGGCTGCAGAGCAGGAAGGTGGCCAGTCCCTTGCACCCCCTCACATGGAAACCTGCTAGAGGAGGGCCTGGAATAGAAAATGGCTAACTGACCTGGGATAAGCCTTCAACTTGGAACAGAGCCTTGGCCTTCCTACCAAGTGTGGATTTAACTATTTGAGAGAAACACAGAATGTAGCATTTTGTCCTTTTGCTAAGGCCTGACTTCATATCAATAATAGTAAGAGTAAATAACTTACTCATTGAAGTTTTATTCCTTTTCAGCCACTGGGCCAAAGGCTTTATGTCTATCATTTCATTTACTCCTCACTTCAATCTGTGAACTAGGTATTATTATTCTTCTGAGGAAAGAGACACTAAATAACTGTGCTAAGGTCACAGCTAGTGAGTTACAGAGCCAGAATTCAACTTAAGAACACGTGTCTTTCAGATCTCTTGATTATATTGAGCATGGAGATTTGCCTTGATTCTTGGTTCTTCCACAAACCAATTGTGTTCCCTTGACAAGTTGTTTAACTTTTCTGGGCCTCATTTTCCACATCTATGAAATGCGTATGTTGGGCTAGATGATGCACTAGGCCCTCTTCAGCTCTGATATTTAGACTTTGAACCCCTTGAGGGACATCACTTCTGTATTTACAGCACTTAGCAAAGAGCCTGGCCCAGAGTGGGCACCAGGTGTATGTCTGTCGAGCTAAATTTATCCTCACGGGGCCCCAGCTCTTAGCTCCAATGAAGTTACCATGTAGAAATCTCTCCATTTCATACCCTGCCCTCACACTTTATGGTCCAAAGTTCAAAGATACCATAATTAATGCATTTTGGTTGTTTTCAGTTTTTACAATTAAAATAATGCTTCTATGTGTTTCTTAATGGACTAAAATTTCTCTTGGGTATGTATCCAAACATGGAATTTTCAGATCAAAGGGTGTACACAAATTGCCCTCCAAATTTATTGTAGGAATTTACATTCCCACCAGCTGTGAGAGCTACCCTTTCCAAAATTTGGGTTTCCAAAATAGCAAAAAAAGTATTTACAATAGTAAAAACAATAGTGCAATAAACTTCTATGTACCTATCATCCAATTCCACAATTTCTTATTCTTTACCAAGTCTGTTCCCTTTATATCTCCCATCCATTATTTTGAACCAAATTTCAGATATCATACCATTTCATCATAAACATTTCAGCATATATCTCTAAAAGATAAAGACTCCCCTTTTTAAACATAACCACAATACATCATCAAACACTTCTAAATACCAACAATAATTCCTTAATATTACCAAATATTTGAATCAGTGTTCACATTTCAATAATTATCCTTTTTTTTTTTTTTTTTTTCTTTTTATACTGGTTTAGATTCTAGTGCTTTTTTTGCTGGCCAGTAAGAGGATCCGAACCCTCAACCTTGCTGTTATCAGCACTACATTCTACCAAGCAAGCTAACCAGCCAGATGTGATTCTGATTAACCGTAGATTGTGATTGGTTAATATTTCTTAAGTTTCTTTTAATCTGTAGGTACCCCCTCCATCTTTCTCTTTTTTAATATCTTGAAATGTATCTATTAAAGAAATCAGATTGATTTTGTTTGTTTGTTATACAGCTATGCAACCAGAAGTTGATTTTTCTGTTAGTTTTTCCACTTTGGATTTTGCTCACTGTATTCCCATGGTGTCATTTCATGTGTTCCTCAGTCCCTTTATTTCCTGTAAATTGGTAGTGAGAACAAAAACAGGGGTTAGCAAACTGTGGTCCATGGGCCAAATCTGGCCCCCACCCTTTTTTTTCATGAGCAGGATTTTACTGGAACACAGCCATGACCATTTGTTTAGCTATTATTGTCTGTGGCTGCTTTTTGTGCTACAACAGCAGAGTTGAATCATTGCAACAGACTGTATAGCCCCCAAAGTCTAAAATAGTTATTGCCTGGCTCTTTAGATAGAAAGTTTGCCAACTTTGTACTATGGGCATAATTTCTTCATAGGAGGTGGTGTTTAATTCCATTAGGAGGCTCATTATGTCTAGTTGTTTCTCTTTTTGTAACGTTATCAGTTAGATCAATTAATTCATAAAGAGTTGCAAAATGGTGATATTCTGAGTCAATCCTTCCTCATTCCTTTTATTTGCTGGAATGCTTGTATAAAAAGTAACTTCCTCTCATCTACTATTTGTTTGCCGGAGGCACAGTTCTTACAGGAAAGACAGAATAAATGCTTAATTGTTTCCTTTAATTTACCAGTTTCCAAAAATCATAAGTTAATTTCCTAACATTTTCCAAAGATGATCACTGAGGTTTTTATTTTATTTTATTTTTTATTTTTATCTTGTCAGCTGGCCAGCATGGGGATCTGAACCCTTGACCTTGGTGTTATCAGAACCATGCTCTAACAAAGTGAGCTAATCAGCCAGCCCTATTTGATGTTTTTCAATCCATTGCAGTTATTTTCTTTACTGATGCTCAAATTGTCCTGACTTTGACCAATGGGAGTCTCTTTGGAATGTCTGCTCAGTATCTTTGACATGACTCTGGCTTCCTTGATCCATGGCACTAGAAGATAGTCTAAGTATATAATGTACATTTTCTGCCCCAAAGCTGTAATCAGCTATTTATTTTCTTAAGGAAACTCTGGCTCCTTTTAGTGGAAAATAGTATTTAGAGACAAGTCTGGGCACTAAAGGTGCTCACTGCTCTCTAAAGTGTTGGTCATTGTTTCTAGACCTGAAACAGTAGACAGAACTAGGGAATATTGTCACACCATTTTACTCTGTCAATCTTCCTTCCAGGAGTGGTGTGAACTGGACAAGTCACTTCATCCCTCCAAGCACTTGGTTTTTCCATCTGAAAGAGAAGATATACTAATAACTGGTCTAGGGTTACTGTGAGATAATGTAAACTGAACAGCACTAAGCATTTTGCAGGATGTTTCACCCTTTCTTTACCCCTATGTTGTTTCCGGGGTTGGAGGGAGTGACGAGGAAAGCAGCACCAGGGTTGTGGAGGAGGGAGTCAGCTGGTTGCCACAATTTGTTTACTCACCTGAGTCCCTGATCTGTCCCTAGTCTACTGCTCTCACCTGCTCAGCTAAAGAAGTACTGGGAGTCTTGCTCAGCCAATCAGCTACAATCCCTCTCTTAAAGGCACCCAGCATCTGGCAGGAAAACCAGCCTGGCAACCTGGAGAGCTCCTGGCAGGTGGCAGGTGCCAGGAAGCAGCTGTGCAATCTGGATGTAACTAAGCCCACTGCGGCCATAACTTGACCCCAGGGCCTGGTCACTCCATGTCCTACAGGGCGCTTTCTTCACAGAGGGCTCCTTCACCTAGCGCAGAGCTGGCTTTCCAAGAGGCTCCCACACCTAGCTGCCTTGGGAGGAAAGACAATGTGGCCTTGTTAGCTGCCCCGAGGAAGAAGCCCACGGGTGACAGGGAGAAGCCATTTCCCTGTCCTGACCCCCTTCAGCAACCCGGGTGAGTCCTGATGCTTCTTGAACCTCAGGACAGCAGGGTGTGGTGGGAAGATGCCTCTCCAGAGGGGCAGAAACCTTGGGTGCTGGTTCCAGCCCCGCTTGGTGACCTTGAGCAAGTCACTCTAGCCCTCTCAGCCCCACTTTCCCCATCTGGGAAAAAAAGAAGCTCAAATTTCCATCTCAGCTTTCCCCTTTTATTATTGTCTTCTTTCACGCCCCCGGTTTTGAAAGATTTTTGTCTGCCAAGCTGTGTACCTGTTACATAATAATTGGTTAATTGGTTTTCCCCTTCTTTGTTAATTGCAGCCCTGCAATCACCAATCAGTATTTTCCAGTCAGCAGGAACAAACCACTGAGCTGATGTAAGTTTAGCCAAAAGCAAAGAAATGTGGTGTTTTAGTCTGTCTGTGAGATCTAGAGCCAACATTTGATTTTCGTTTGACCTGTTGAAATATGAGAAATAGGGCGCTTGTGAGTAATTTTTCAGAGAATGGGGACCCCAGGTGGGGAACCCCTAAATCTAGCTTGTGCAGGGTTTATGAGGACACCAGGCAGAAATACTGCCTTCAACACCCCAAGTCCAGCTTTGGTCTCTGCAATACTGCCTCACGTGCGGATTGTTCTGGAAAGTAAGATCCTTTGACTTGAACACTTCCTATATGGGGCTGAACTGTTCCAGGAGTTTCCATAATGAGTTCACCCCACCTCTGGTCTCTGCTAGGGTGTGACCAGAAGGGTGATGGGAACAGATAGGTGTGAGCACAGGGCCTGGAGGCCAGGAATATATGGCGGACACAGCTTATGCCGGGAGTCAGGAGATGGGCTGCAGTCCTGGTTCTGCACTGATCAGCTCTGTGATCTCAGACAAGTTCCCTACCTCTCTGAACCTCAATTTTCCCAGCTGCAGAATGGAGATTATAATCTTGGCAGTGCTTGCCTACCAGGGTTATTCTTAGGAAAAATAAAATAGTATTTTTCATGGAAGCTTAGATTCCACAGATCTTAAGATAAATTCAAAGATTAAAAAAAATTCAAAGATAAAAAAATGCATTTTATTTATTTGTAAATTTTTTTAATAGAAAACGCATTTTAGAATTGATGAGATAAGGTAAAGATGTTTTGTAAAATTTGACTTCTATAATAATTATTACATGTTATCTGTGATAATTGTTAATAATTATGTGATAAAAAGAATTACTTTGATTATGATGGAATTGTGGCTGTTCGTTTAAACCTTTTTACTTTTTAAAAAATATCATGTATTGGGACTTTTTGAAATGTAGAATCATATAGACACAGAGAAGAGGGAAATAGCTCAGAGTCATGGTATTTTCTAACGATGCCTGGGATGGAAACCCAGTTGTGGGATGTGACCCTAATGCAAAAAGCAGTATAATACAGTGGTGAGAGCAGACACTTTGGAGTCAGAGGATCTTGAGTTCAAACACAACTGTAAGACCTACTGGTGACCTTGGATGTAAGTCACTTTTCTTTTCAAACCCCTTCTATTCAGTCATTTGAGGTTCAGAAGCCCTGTTCTCTTCTCTCCTGCAGTTCCCTGCTGAGTAAATACATTTCAGGAAATGCTGTTTTCAAGGGTTGTGGTAGCACCTTTCCTTGAGTGAAGGCTATGGGAAAATGAGGTGGAGTGAAAGCCAGAACAGTTCCAGGAACAGGAAACTTAGGTAGGTATTTGGGCAAATGATGTGAGTGTTGTGCGCATGCACGTGTGTGTGCTTGTACACCAGGGCTAATGAAATTACAGTTGAAAATTCTATGACCCCTGAAGGATCATGTTAGCCAATCCCCTGCTCTGGGACAAGCCTCTCTTCTAACCAACACTGGAAGATTGCAGCTGAACCCCAGGGAAAGCTCCTAAACACCTTTCCTTGCAACCAGCCTTGACATCTCAAAATCCTCCCATGGGTCTATGCAGGGTTTGTGTGAGTATGTTTGAGTGTCTTGGGTATCTGAGTTAGAGTGCCAGGGACACTGAGCACCCAAACCTTGGAAAATAATTTGGTTTAAGGTGGATGAAAAAATTTGGTTTGAGGTGGTTTGAGGTGCAGTGGGATTGGAGGTTCCTCCAATCATATGAAGCTTAGAGGCACTTTAGTGGAGTAGCTATTGTTACTGAACACCTACTATAGACCGACAATTGTGCTAGATGTTTTAAACTCATTACCTCATTTAATTCTCACAGTAGCCTATTCCTGCTTTACAGTTGAGAGCACTGAGGCTCAGAGAGGCTACAAATCTTTAATAAGATTACTCAGATAACAAGTGGCACAACAGTGACTCAGATCTTTGTATGTCTAAATCTGGAGCCTGGTCTCTTACCCATTCCACCAGAAGTTGCAAATCAGTCTAAATACTGTTTTCCTCAAATGTGTTTTGTTTGGCTCATGCAGTGTTTCTTTCTTTCTTTCTTTCTTTCTTTCTTTCTTTCTTTCTTTCTTTCTTTCTTTCTTTCTTTCTTTCTTTCTTTCTTTCTTTCTTTCTTTCTTTCTTCTTTCTTTCTTTCTTTCTTTCTTTCTTTCTTTCTTTCTTTCTTATTAAAAACATTTTAAGAATTTAGGTGCCAACATTTGAAAATAGGACCATTTAATATAAAAATCTAGATTCTAACTTCTCTTTAAAAATCAGAAGGAAGGTCTGGCACTACAGATCCACATTTTCTCATGCCAGCAATTAACTTTGAAACTGATTCCTAGCTGATGCCTTTAAGAGGGCATGTGACCTCTATTTTGCCACAGTCCCCAGCACTCCCTACTACACTACCTAGACCTCTATCTTATCTATAATAGCAGCCTGGCTCCACAGGCCTGTGGTTATTCAACCTCTACATTATACTCTCCTTCTTGCTTGTGTACCTGTGCTGTGGTCCTTGTGCAGGCTTGAACCTGCTGTGACATTAGGTAAGTTATGGTACCTGTCTGGACTTCAGCTGTAACCTAGGCAACCTACACCCTGAAATAACTTTCTAAGTGGTTCTGCATTGCTTAAAGAGAAGCCACAAGTTTCCAGCGCATCCACGTTTTGGCCACCTGGATGTGTGTGATCTGAATCTGTATAAATTATACTAGGAATAGCCAATCCTATTCACTTTTTGTCACCACCACTCCACTGTACTATATGCCTGACGTTTCTTGTGACACAGGACACTTGGGGGACAGGCAGAGCCGCCTGGTAGCACCAATCCTGGTAGGATGCCAATTCCCAACACTTTGACCAAAAGGCCTGACTTCCACATGCTTCCATTCATCTGTTCCAGGAGGATTAATTGAACCATGAGGAATTCTACTGAGATTTCAGCATCTGAGTATCCTATTCTGACCCCATTTTTGCCAGAGTTTGATTAAATACACACACACGCACACGCACACGCACACGCACACATCTATGAGTCAAAAATAGCTTTCTTTGTAGGTCTTCACATCTATCTAGTATCTTACTTGAGTTTTCTGAGATCAGATCTTCAGAGCCATGGAATATCAGAGATGGAAATGTGGGTGGTACCTTAGATCATCTAGTACAGTAATAGCAAATAGGTTTCACTTCATTTGCCAATTCCAATCAAATTGGTAGAGTGTTGAAAAGGCTTTTTTTTTTCTTTTTTTTTTTTGTCTTTTTGTGACCGGCCGTACCACGCTCAGCCAGTGAGCGCACCGGCCATCCCTATATAGGATCCGAACCCGCGGCGGGAGCAGTGCTGCACTCCCAGTGCCGCACTCTCCCGAGTGCGCCACAGGGTCGGCCCTTGGAAAGGCTTTTGAAGCTACTTATTGGTGTGGAATGATCAGACTCTGAGATCTGTCAGCAAGGCACAGCAAGGGGAAATAGCAGTACTTATGCCAGAAGTTTGCTATCCTTGAGCAGGCTAACCTCCTCATTATACAGATAAGAAAACTAGCCCAGGAAAGGGAGATGACTTGCCCAAAGCCATGCAGCAAGGCAGGGCAGAGGCAGATTCAGAAGAAGGGGCTCTCTTGACCTTGAAGCCAGTATTGCTTCCATTATACAAGCTCAGAGAAGAACACTGAGTCTGGGAGGGGAAATGACCAAAGCAAGGCTGGGACCCTGCAGTCATGGGAAGCCTGCCTGGGTTGGGGGTGAAGGAATGCAGTTCTGTGCCACTAGACTGAGCCCTGCCAGCCTGGCCTGTTGGCTTCTGCTCCACTTCTCAGAGTCCCACTGCTCCTGCCCCAGTTTCCTGTCTCATTTTCCTCAGGCAGAGGGGCCTCCAGGGATCCTAGGCCCTACATACCCTCTTTTGGCAGCCTTCAGCAAGCTCCCCAGCTCCCTCTCTCCTGGAAGAGAAGTCCTAGGACAGGGCCTCTTAACCTTACTGGTGCCTTGGACACCTCTGACAATCTGGTGAAACCTATGGACCTCTTCTCAGAATGTTTTTAAATATATAAAATAAAATACATAGAATGACAAAGGAAGCGAATCATACTGAAATACAGATATCAAGATATTTTTTAAATGATTATGACATAGTAATATGTGTTTCTTTATTAATATATTAAAAATGAGGTCTGGGGCTGGCTAGTTGCTGGTAACACCACAGTCAAGGGTTCAGATCCCCATACTAGCCAGCTGCAAAGAAAAAAAAAAAAAGGTCTGGTGGCAGATATAATAACTATATTATTATTATTTTGGTGGCTGGCTGGTACAAACTATCATAATTTTAAAGTAATGCTGAGCCTAAATATTTTGAAAGATCTGCAATGAGTATCATGTGATTTGGAAATATCTGTGATTTCTCTTGGTTGACACAGTCACAGGAACTGCCTTTTGGTGGTTCATTGCCTGCATTCATAATGGAACAAAATGTTTGACTTGAGTTAGAGGTTAGTGAGGATAGAATTTTTTCCATCCAGGTTCAAAGACACCCTAGAATCCACCCTTGGACCCAGGCTTAGAACCCCTGCTCTAGGATGTTTGAGCAGGAGTCTGCTAGTTCAGTGGTTTGCAAACTGTGGCCATGGAACCCTGAGGATTCTGGAAGTCTCATGGTGGCTGCCAAGTTGGGGGGATGGGGGGAGGAGCAATCAGGGCAACTATACAAGCAGTTAGCTCTGAGACCACTTCTTCAGCTTGAGAAATTTCTTTTCTATTTGGGTTCATTTCGGTGGCTCCTATAATATTCTATTGTTTAAAAAAAGGGGGGGGTGATGCATATTTGTGTTTGAATGTTGAAAATCTTCACTTGGCTCCACCCACTCCTTCATATGACATGAAGCAAAGCTGAGGCAGAGAGAAGTGAAGGGGATCCCCCACTGCCATTTGGTGGCAGGGTTGGGGCTGCGGGGGAGTTCAGGGAGAGGAAGTGGGAGGCAGGTGGGAAAGGTGAACTCCCCAGCCATTACAGGGAAGTAGACTTCTATGACCAAGCACTGTGCCAAGAGTCAGGAAACCTGAGTTCCAAGTCCTGATCCTGCCACTACCTCAAGTTTCTTATCTGCAGAACACAGCCAAAAATGCAGAGGTGTTGAGAGCCCCGAAAGAGAGAAAGCTGTAAGAAGCATAAAACACTATTTTTTTTTTCATTTTTTTTTTTTTTTTTGGTTGGCTAGTCGGAATGGGGATCCAAACTCTTGACCCTGGTGTTACAACATCGTGCTCTAACCAACTGAGCTAACCAGTCAGCCCCAGCACTATAAAGAGATTTTTATCTATTTGTCTGTACAGCCTGACAACCTTTCCCCCATGCTCCCTTGGGTCCTTTCTCCCCATGTCAACAAAGCCAATCCTCCCTCTATCCTATGACAGCATCATCCCAGTGCCCACCACAGTGATACAGTCATATTGGTGGGTGAACACCCAGTCCTCCAATTTACCTCCTAAATATCTCCTTTGCTGTCCCCACTGATATGTCATTATTTTTGGCCTGCATTTCTCTAACAACCCCTGATCTCTCTCTCTCTGCTCTAGTCTGCCATCCATGGAGCCAAAACACATTCTGACCTGTCCTTCTTCTACTGCAAGGCCTTTAGTGTTTCCTCATTGCCCACAAGCCAAGTCTAGCCTCCCCAAAGTATGGTAATGCAGATTCCTCATGATCTGCCTCCAGCCTCCCTACTCTCTCCCTTTCCCCAGCATATTTACCTCTTCCTGCAGGGAGGCTGCTGGGATCTTTTTGTTGAGTCCTCCCTGCCTTCTGCATTATCCCAGACAAGAGTGCAACCCCAGGGAGCCATGGGAAGAAGAAGAGATTCAGAAAACTGGGAATTCTGCTCTCCCAGAGGTAGATGTGATGGACAGGGAGAAGCTAAACACAGGAATTCAGTTGTTGGAGGCAGGGAGGAGGTGTGGCTCTGCCCTCTATCTGGCTTATTTTCTGAGACCAGCCAGTAGCATGTGGAGAGAGCTGGGATCACCTGCACAGCCAGGGAGAGTCTAGCCTTTGCTACAATTACAGAAGCCAGATCACCAGGAACAGAATACAGCCAAGCAGTGGGGAATTTATAGAATCCCTCATTCTTAGAGTGTGAGAGTTGGAAGGAACCTCATGCATCTTTCCGTGGGTTTGACTCCTTTCTGCTTCAGCCAGGAAAGTAAAGCCCAGAGAAGGGAAATGATTTTCCCAAGGTAACACAGTGAGTTGAGGCCAAGCCTGGACTAGAGCTGACATCTGATTTTCTTCCCAATTGTAATGTTCTGAGCTCTGACCTCTGGACTCTCACTAGGAGACTGACTAACGTCCAGGACTAATTTACTAATAATGGGTTAATATGTCACTGCTGGGCAATGCAAGTGCTAGTTCTTACCAGGGGTAGTCAACACCTTAACCCAAGGTCCCCAGCTGGGAGACACTGATGGGTTACAAGTGTGCTGAGATTTAGAGTCCTCAGGCTGTGAGTGGCCAGGTGGATTCTGGGACAGCAGGAGCTCCCAACCCTACTGGGACAGTCACTTTCAGGCCTCAAACAGACTCATAAATTTAGCCCCGTGGGTATCCAAATGTTATCATGTACTGTGATGGGAAAAGTTGGGAAGCACTGTGTTAACCCCAAAGTATGAGTAATTTTAGGGTGGTATGGGCAAAAGTGGGGAAAGGGAGAGTCTGAAGGCCCAGGTTCTAGACCTGGCTGCACCACTTCCTTCTGACTTGTATTTGGGGGGGTGGGACAGTGAAACAGGAGGAAAAATAAGAGGTCCCATGTATTGTGCCACACTTAATCTTTCAAACAGTTCTATAAGTAGCTACTGTTTCAACTCTGAGTCAAGAAAATTAAGGGACTTAGCCAAGAATCCACAACTAGGAAGTTGTGAAGCTGGGATTTGAAACCCAAATCTGTCTGTCTTCGGATTCTTTGCTCTTAACTTCACTGCCATATGACTTGTTTGGGGACTAACAGGAGAGAAAATTTTGGGGTCTTTCAGCCCTGCTCCTGTGGCATCAGGGCTGCTGATTCTGCATCCACCCCAGATAGCCAGGCTTTAGGAGGACCTTCAGCAGGAAGCAATAGGGTCCAGAAGACCCCTAAGCAGTGAGGACTATTACCCCCAACCCCTGCCTTCCTGAGTGTGAGATTATCAGCAGGACTGGAGGTGAGTATCTTAAGCCCTGCCAGAGGGAACCATGACCCCTTCAGGATTCCTTTCAGGAAGGGAAAAGTGATGAGATACCACTGGTTGCTGTGATACCTCTGAAACTCATAGAAAGGAAGCTGGATAAGGCACCTTGTTCACCGTGCTAACCTTCCCTTAAATTATAACTTCTATTTACAGATCCAGTAACTCTGCTAAGCACTTTATGCACATTGCCTCACTGAATCTTCACAACAGTCCTATCTTGAGTAGCTCCTATTATTGTCATCTCCACTTTACCAGATGAGGAATCTAAAGCTCCGAGAGCTCATGTAACTTGTCCAAGGCCACAGTTGGAAAGTGACAGACCTGGGATTTAAACGCAGGTCTGCTTGATACCAAGGCCAAGTTCTTAACCATTACACCATACGAGGGCACTTCAACAAGTTCATGGAAAAATGGAATTAAAAGATAATACGAGTCTTTCCATGAACTTTTTGAAGACCCCTCATAGTGCAATCTGGCAGAAGGAGGAACAGCACTGTTCAGGTTACAGATTCAAGATCCAGCTACACCACTGACTAGTATACCTGAGTCTGGGGACCTTTGGGCAATCTTCTCTGGGTTCACTATCTAGGACTATAGAAAGGTAACCCCTTCTCTGCCTACAGCTTTGGACTGCAAAAGTGCAAGCAATTTACAAACTGTTATATATTTATTTAAATGATGTCTGTGGAGAACTTAAAGCAAGGGAGGCCCTGGCACAATAGAGAGGAGTAAGGCTTGGTTCCTGCCCACTGAAAAATACAATATAATTGTTAGGTGAACAAGGGTTTTTCATTTCTATCAATTATGGATTAGCTTGCTGGAAGAATAATCCTACTACTGAGAATTAATAAAAGAACGGAACAAAATTAATTTTTGTGTGTGTGTGTGTGTGTGTGTGTGTGTGTGTGTGTTTGAAGGCATTAAAGAAATACCAAAGCAATAGGACCTGAGGCCAAGATTTCAGAGGAATGGAAATGCAGAAAGGTAAGCCCCATATTCACCTGCCACTTTCCCCCTCAAGGCATATGCTATTTATCAAGCAAAGATTAAGAAGCTGGGTAGAGCATCTGGAAGTGTTTTGAGACTGGGGTATAAAAACTGGATTTCAGAGTCTACCAAGAAAGAGTGTCCTCCAAAGTGCAACACCAAAGGAGTAGAGGTGAATTCAAAATAGAACAGCCCTGACAAAACTGAAGCCCAGCAGCCAATCAATTCAATCTCTTATAGGACTTAGGTTTAAATGCCTTCAAGAAGCAAAAGTAAAAATATATCAGAAGGAACATAATACCATGCAGGGTCTCAAGTTTTGCTATAATTTTTTCAATCAAAATTTACCTGACATCTTAGTAGACAAGACTAAATGGCTAAAAACCAAGAGAAAAAATAGACAATAGCAATAAGCCCACAAGAGATACAGATATTGGCATTATTAGCCATGAACTTTAAAACGTACATGATTAATATAGTCAAGAAATTACATGACAAGATGGAGAATTTCAGCAAAGAACTAGAATCTATTAACAAGAATTTTAAAAGCCAGTTCGAGTGCAGTGGTGTTTAGAAATATTTGATCACAACCAGTTATGAATTTCTTTGTCCTTCTCCACTCCCACTGCTTCATTTCACTAGCCTGGAGAAGGAAAAAAAAAAAGAAAAGGCGAATCAAATGGAAATTTTAAGTGCAAAATACAATAACTGAAATTAAGAACTCAGTAGATGGTTACAGCAGTATACAGACTGTCCCTGATTTACGATGGTTTGACTTAGGATTTTTCAACTTTACAATAGTGTGAAAATGATATGCATTCAGTAGAAACTGTACTTTGAGTACCCACATAACCATTCTGGTTTTCATTTCCAGTACAGTATTCAACAAGTTACATGAGATATTCAATACTTTATTAGAAAATAGACTTGTGTGGGCCGAGCCCATGGCGCACTCGGGAGAGTGCGGCGCTGGGAGCGCGGCGACGCTCCAGCTGTGGGTTCGGATCCTATATAGGACTGGCCGGTGCACTCACTGGCTGAGTGCCGGTCACAAAAAAAAAGAAAAAAAAAAAAAAAAAAGAAAATAGACTTGTGTTAGGTGATTTTTCCCAACTGTAGGCTAATGTAAAGAGTTTAAGCATGTTAGGCTAAGCTATGATGTACAGTAGGTTAGGTGTATTAAATGCATTTTTAACTTATGATGAGTTTATTGGGATGTAACCCCATTGTGAGTGAGCATCTGTACTAGCAAAGCTAAAGATAAAATTTATGAACTGAAAGTCCAGAAGAAAGCATCCAGAAAAAAACCATACAGAAAAAGAGTCATATGAAACATGGTGAAAATTTCTGAATATGTATTAGAATATAATAATAATAATAATATCTAAATAATATTTAGAATAAACAGAACTAGGACCTATTATTATATAACTGCTGAAAACCAAAGATAAGAGGAAAATTTTGAAAGCAGAGTAATAAAACTGATAGCTTTTCAACAGAAATAATGAGATCCAGAAGGCAATGGAATGGTATCTTCAAAGTGATGAATGAAAATAAATCTTGTCTCATAGAACTAGAGAGTACAAGGGTAGATACCAGGGGCTGGGATGGTTGTGTGGGGGAGTGTTAATGTTGATCAAAGGATTCAAAATTTCAGTTAGATGGGAGGAATAAGTTTAAGAGATCTATCATACAATGTAGTGACTATAGTTAATAATAATATATTATATTCTTGAAAAATGCTAAGACAGTGAATGTTGTGTTCTCCCTGCAAAAATGATAACTATGTGAGATAATGCGCATGTTAATTAGCTTGATTTAGTCATTCCACAATGTACAAGAATATATATTTTAAAACATCATGTTGTACACAATAAATACATACAATTTTAAATTTCAATTTTAAAAATAATTAAAAAAAAGAACAGAATTCTTAGGTGAGCATAGATTAATGGTTCTCAAGTTTTAATATGAGTATGAATCATGGTGGGGGGGAACGAGAAGGAATAATGTTAAAATTTTAGATTCCCAGATTTCACCCCATATAGTTGGATTTAGCAGCTCTGGAATAGGGCTGAGAAAACTTTCAACAAGCAGTCTGCTGATTCTGATGCAGCAGGTCTCTAGTAGACAGTTTGTAATGCTTGCTGCAATAATTCCTTCCATTCCTGTACCTATACCCTTGCAGTGTGACTTTGCCACTTCTCCAGACAAGAGATGAAATCTGTTTTTCCTCCTTTTGAATCTTGGCTTACCACATAGCTTACTTTGACCAATAGATATCAGTTGAAGTGGTATTATGGGGCATCTGAGCTTTGGCCTCAAGAGGCCTTGCATTTTCAGTATTCATCCTTCTGGAACTCAGCTGCCATGTAACTAAGTTGAGCCTATCCTGCTGGAGACATGGAGGGAGAGACACAGCCAGCACCAACCACCAGATATGTGAGTGAGGCATGGATCTCTCTGGGTCCAACCAGGAGAGAGAAACCACACAGTACTTTGTTCATTTGTTTGTTTGGTAGCTGGGTGGTACAGGGATTGACCTTGACCTTGGTGTTATCAGCACCATGCTCTAACTAACTGAGCTAACTGGACAGCTGCACACAGTACTTTAAACAGGAAAAGTTTAATATAAAGAATTATTCATTATAATGGGATAACAAGGTATCGATTAACCAGAAGTAATGGGAACTCCAAAGAACATAAGAATAGCAGACATAAGGAGCAGCCACTCTCTTTAGGGCTGACATAGAGCACCAGAGGAAGAGCCCCCTGAGGGCTGAGATCCAGATCTTTTTGGAAAAGACATGGCTGCATGCTGCTTTGCCTCCCATGGATTTGTCACCCCTTTTCCCCTGGGTGACAGAGCTGCCAAAGATTACTTGAAGCCCATCTCTTATGAGCAGCGAGAAGCCTCAAAAAGGGGTTAATCTCCCAGAACCCTCAAGAGCGAGTCATTCTTTCCATTTGGGAACCACAAATTGGGGTTCTCTCCCTGCATTTATTCTCCAGACCAGGAAGTTACAGGAAGAGAACATAGGTGGGGTTTTTTCTAAGTACAATTTAACAAGTTTAACAATAGAAGCTGGTAACATGCAATTAAGTCGATCCACTAACAAAAGCTTGATTTTAGCAAACATTCTCTTCTTACAGCAATTTCCCAGTATCTTTACATATTGATCAGTAACCTGTCTGTCTTTGAGCCAGCAACCTTGCTGTGTTACAATTCTTTATCTTACAACAGAGACTATATAGCCTGGGGGAAATTTCCTGTCCTTTGCAAGGTCAATATTTGAAACTGCAAGGCTTTGGAAAACCAGGCCCTGTGAAATACATTTGTTTTATGCATACTCTACAGCTGCAGCCCACTAAATGGAAAAGAAGTCACTGTGGTGCCATGCCAAGCTAGTGGAACTTGTTTTCATCCTCTGAAAGTTGCTGGAAATGTGCTCTCTCAGGTGCCAGGGAAAGCCATTCATGGGGAAACTTTCACAGGGAAACTAGAGACATTTGCTACAAAATCCTTAAGAGGGATTCTTGGGGAAGCTGCTGGCTTCCAGATGCTGCTGGCCACTGTGCACCACAGAAGCCCAATGATGGAGAAGCCATTTGTGCTGCAGGAGCTGGGTATGGGAGAAACACACACTGCAGGAACCTGGTGAGCCAGTGCACTATAACCAGGAAGCAAAAACCCATTCTTACTTCATGTCTCTCTAGCACCCTATACTGATAAAACTGAGCATCCTGCTGGCTGGCAAAGGAAAAAGGTACTTCAAGGGCCCAGATCAATTTTCGAAGAGCAGGCAAAAAGGGTGAATTTGGAGCTGAGTCAGTAGATCAATAACCAGCACAGGCCATCTTGGACCATCCAGCCCCATGACCCTAGATGACACTAGCAGAAGAACTGTGTAGCTGAGCCCAGCCCAAATTGCCAAACCTCAGAATTATGATCACATAAAATGGTTGTTTTTAAGCTCTAAATTTGGCGGTAGTTTTTTATACAAAATATTGTAACACCAATGTTGCAAGCAAGCTGGACTGTTTTCAATTTCCTGCTCTTGTGACATTGTTTGTGCTGTTCCCTGTGTCCAAAATTACATTCTTGGTTATCTCTGCCAGATGGACATATTTTCCTGCAACTGATTTTTTTTTTTTAGCCTATAGCACACATGTAGAAAAGTGCACATATCATAAATATAAACTTGATACATTTTTACCAAATGTTTATACTCTTGTAGCCTACAACCAGACACCCCTCATACTCCCTCTTAGCCACTAACCATGCCTTCAATGGTAAACACCATTCTGACTTCTTATACCATAGGTTAGTTTTGCCTGAATTTGCACTTTATATCAATGGAACATACAGTGTGTTCTCTTTTTTGTTTGGCTTCTTTGGCTCAATGTTATACTTGTGAGATTCATCCATGGTGCTACATGTAGTTGTAGTTTATTTTCATTGCTGTATATTTTTCAATTTTGTGAATATACCATACCTTATTTATTCATTTTACTGCTACATGTTCAGCTTGATTCCAGTTTGGGGCTTTTATGAAAAGTGTTACTTGCACATGCCTTTTGATATACATATGTATGCAGTCCTGTTGGTTATTTCTAGGAATAGAATGATTGGGTAATGTATCACCCTCAAAGACATGTATATATATGTATTATTTTTTTTCTGTGGCTGGCCAGGGTGGGGATCTCAACCCTTGACCTTGGTGTTATAACACTGTGCTCTAACCAACTGAGCTAACTGGCCAACCCTTCCTCATAGTGTATTACAACCCAAAATATAAGGGCCAGCCCATGGCTTACTTGGGAGAGTGTGGTGCTGAACACCAAGGCCACAGGTTCGGATGCATATATAGAGATGGCCAGTTAGCTCATTTGGGAGAGCGTGGTGCTGACAACACCAAGTCAAGGGTTAAGATCTTACTGGTCATCTTTAAAAAAAAAAAAAAAGATCCAAAATATAAAATGGTATGCCTAGATTAATTACAACCCTGTGAAAGGAGAAAAAAACTCATACACTTGTGCATGGAGTAAAAAGATACTAGATGTGAAAAATAAAATGTTGACATGGTTCATGGGTAAAGAAAATAGAAGTGATTTTTCCTCTTGACAGTCTGTCTCTCCCAATAGTTGTGTAATGGCCATGTATTTCTTTTGTAATCAAAAGAAACATTTAATCCTATTGATGTTCAAAGTCTTGCTCAAAGCACTTCCCTCCAAGTAGCCTCAGCATAACCAGATTGCAGTAGCCAGCCAATGTTTTACTCCATTTGTACACCCCCTAGATCAAAAACACATTCCAGCAGAAGCACAGTACCTTGCCTAGAGAAAGTGCTCTCAACATACCTGATCTTTTCCCTACAACCATAGATACTTTATTAGCAGCTCAAAAGAGCACCCCAACTTGCCATTAAGAGAGATGGGAATCTGAACCCAGATTACTGTCTCCATTTTCAACTTGAAAATACCTGATGCTGAAAGAAGTTCAGCAGTAGACCCATTGTCACTCAGCAAATCACTGGTAGAGGCATTCTAAATAGCTCATTCAAAAAAGAGGAATCTGATGCAAACCATATGATCTACCAAGTATAGGCGGAACAGAGCAAAGAGGCAGAGGTGAGGATTAAAGAAAAAGCAAAAATTTGGGAATCTCATCTTTGCATCACTGGCCTTGTAACTCTGAGCAGTTAATTTATCTCTCAACTCCAGTCTTACATCTGTCACACTGGAGGGATGAGAGTGGACTAATTTCCAGGATAGCAAATAGGATTGACTCTGATTATTTGCTGGTAGCTATCTAGAGTGCTACATTGAGAAAGATTCTGGGACAAGCTCAAACTTTGTGGGGAAGAGCACCGTGGTTGATTAATCATTTTGGCCATGAATGGGGTATTTGAAATTGGTATTATGTTTGTTAGATATTTGTCATTCCTGAACAAACTGCTCTTCAAGATCCTTTCCAGCCCCTATGTTCAGAGTTCCCAGATTTGGATCTATTCACATGTCTGTTGGACATAATATTCATTTGATAGACAATCTTCTTAATTACAAAGGGGAAGGAATTTTAATTATCTTCTAAAACAATAGACTTTGTCTCCAGCAATGGATGTAATATATATTTAAATGATCTGTAAGACTCTGAGAGCTCCTTAGAGATGGAAATGTCTGCATACAAAGTGTTAATTACATAATCATAATCATTTGTTTGGGATAAATTATATTATTACAATTACCATATTTGACAGCCTTCCCAGTCTGCACATTGCCCTCCTCTCAGGTTGAAGTTGATCCTGGGAGGTGGGTATGTCTTCTGGCTGGTTATAGTGGGCAGTGGAGTTCGTATGTAGATAAAGGTTTGAATGTTCTGGTACAGTCCCAGTCTCCCAGTCCAAGGCTCCCTGGGCTTGTCTCATTCATTAGCTCTGTCTGGATCCACCTGGAAAGTTATGTGGCTTGGGATTTCTGGAATAAGGTTTACCATTGTCTAATCTTTGAAATAAATATACTACAGCCATCAGGACAATGGTAGGGGTATTGTTTGACCAATTTAAGTAACACATAAACTATATGAGGGTATTTCAAAAGTTCATGGAAAGATTTGTATTATCTTTTAATTATATTTTTCTATGAACTTTTTGAAGTATCCTTATATGTTCCTGGCTATTGAAGGGACCCATGAGCAGGATGACAGGTAAGTATATCATGCTGGCCTAGCAGCATAGCCAGGCTGTCAATAACACCGGTTTTGGAGTCACCCTGCTGTGGATTTGAACATAGTTCTGACATTTATAAATGAGTTTTCACAAGTTACTTAGCCTCTGTTTTCTCATCTGCAGAATGGGTTTAATAGTAGTACCTACCACAGAGGGTTATTATATGAGATAATTCATGAAAATCACAAGTGCCTTGCCCTACATAGAAAATATAACTATTACTATTATCTTAAAATTAATCCTTGCAATGATTTTGAATTATATACAAAACAAAACCTCAAAAATATGAATTCAACTTATTCCAATTTTTTAAAAACTTTATGTCAATTTTGTGGACATCAAGACAGAGTCTGGGATAGGGTGAAGGTTTTTTGTTTTAATAATTAGCAAAATGTTCCCTTTAAAAAAAAGTTAGAGAATACAGATTAGCAAAAAGAACAAAATCAGCACTTAGAAATAACCACTGTTAATCATTTTATGTTCTAATGATAATAATTTACATATATTACAATAGAAAAGAACATTTTGACAAAAATAGGATTGTATTGAACTGGCTGTTTTGTAACCAGCTGTTTTTCAATGAGTAAGGGGGAGGGTCTATAGACAAATGTATTTTTCTGTTGTCTTTTAAATTTTTTAAAAAATTATTGTAGTAAAAGACACATATGATTTATCATCTTAACCATTTTTAAGTACACGATCAGTAGTGTTAAGTATATTGACATGGTTGAGAAACAGATCTCCAGAACTTTCTTATCTTGTACAACTGAAGCCCCTTCCCATTAAAAAAATAACTCCCCTTTTCCCTCTACCTCCAGGCTCAGTAATCACCATTTTACTCTGTTTCTAAGGATTTGACTACTTTATATACCTCATGTAAGTGGGATCAAACAGTATTTGTCTTTTTGTGACTGGCTTATTTCACTTAGCATAATGTCCTTAAGGTTTATTCATGTTGTAGCACATGTTAGAATTTCCCTCCTTTTTATTTTTTTTAAGTCCTTTTTTCTTATTTGCTTTTTCCACTTATTATCTTATTTTGATTTTATTTTGGGTGGCTGGCCAGTATGGGATCTGAACCCCATAACCTTGGTGTTATAACACCGTGCTCTAACCAACTGAGCTAACAGGCCAGCCAATTTCTTTCCTTTTTAAGGCTGAGTAGTGTTCCATTGTATGTACACACCACATTTTGTTTAGCCATTTATCCACCAATGGACATTTGGGTTCTTTCCACCTTTTGGCTATTAAAAATAGTGCCACTATGAACACGGGTGTGCAAGTATCTCTTTAAGACCCTGCTTTCAATTCTTTTGGATATACACCCAGAAGCAGGATTGCTAGATCATACAGCAGTTCTATTTTTAATCTTTTGAGGAGTCTCCATACTGTTTTTCAAAGCAGATATACCATTATACATTCCCACCAACAGTGCGCAAGAGTTCTAATTTCTCCACATCCTAACCAATGCTTGTTATTTTCTGCTTTTTTTTGATAGCACCCACCCTAATGGGTGTGAGGTGAGCAAATGTATTGTTTTAACACAATTCTAGAAGGAATGTTTAAAGCACTCAAAAGAACAAATGCTTTTAACAACATAGAAGCATGGATTTTTCCTTTTTATATGTAAACAGCTAATGAGTCGTTCTGAAACTTATCAAATTTCATCCTGTTAAACGTATTCTGTTTGATATGTGGCTTAGCCTCCCCCACCTCTCCCACTCCACATTTGAGGGTGTTTACTTACCAAAGAGTAATGATTAGTTCTGTAATGCTGTAGCAGATCAACCCTGGGTACGTGCTTTTTCCTTCTCAAAGCCCTCTTCTCCAAGCTACTTCCAAATCTCTCTCTTTGATTTCCTCCTCCTTTTTTTGTCTCCTCCTCCTCCTTCCCCAGTTCCTAATCCTGTTCTTCTTCTTGACTGAGGTGTTCTCTATTCTTCCTGCTTTCCAGCCTGCTCTAACTCCCTTCCCTTCAGCCTTCCCCTCCAGAGTTTCTGAGCATTCCCCGGCTGGGTCCCAGGAACCCTCAGATCCTTGCCTTCAGCTCCAGGTCATTGGTAAGTCTCCTCTGGGAACCTGCAATGGGAGGTCCCTTAGGTTCTGTGGGCCTCTCTAAGACAGAGGGAATGGATCAGAGGCATACCACACATACATCTAAGTTGCACACACTGGGCTCTACAGATATGATGAACACAACCACAATAATGTATATTGTGTGTGTGTGTGCATGTGTGCATGCGTGTGTGTATGTCTTCAAGGTGGAATACTAGAAGCTGCCAATCCCTTGGATCCTACATGTGTGTCTCACCACACTGACTGTCACCCTAAGGTAGAGACAGACATTCTTTCTCTCACAACCTGAGCCCTACATGCCAGCTAACAGCTTCATCCGGACCCTCTGAAGAAATGGCAGGCTATTGCAACAGTGCCTGCAGAAACATTGCCTGAGGGACTGCTGGCTCCAACATGACACCTTCGTGAGGACTTTTCTTGAGCCCTTTAGAACATACATCATTTTTGCTGACCTTAGATGCTGAGCCTCTCGTGAGATAGGACTTGGCTATACCATTTTACCATTTAAAAAAATGGAGTTAAATTTACAATATACTGTACAGATGTTAAGTGTACAGTTCAATGAGTTTTGACAAATGTAAACCCCTAATGACTTACAAGATTTTGATACACAATCAGCTTATTTGGAGAAATTGCAAGATTCCATAGAACTGTTGGAGAGAGCATAGAGTTTGTAGTGAGGAGACTTGGTTACCCATTCAAGCCTTGGTCATTAACCAGCTATGTGGCTTTGAGCAAGTCTCTTTCCCTCTCTGGGCCTCAGTTTCTGATCTGTACAATGAGAAGGCTGACTCTGGGAGCCCCTCCAGCAGTAGGTCCACATGACAGGGCAGGTAACAAACAAAGGTTACATAAGACCTCCTGAAATTATGTAGAGCTACTATGTCCCGCTGATTTTGCAAAGTGAATGCACCTCACCTAGATCCTTCTAATCAAATTCCTAGGGAAGAAAATCAGGAGAAATAATAATTATACCAATAGACAAAGATGGCAGAAATCAGCTAAAGCAAGCCCTACATCCTGTAGTAATGTCGCTAAATGTTTGTAGTCAAATCCTTCTCAATTTTTTTGCCCTGGTACATAAATGAAAAGATTCTAAAGAGTAGGCTTTAAATTCACAGCAAGTACCAAAAAGCATGGTTTGTCAAATAGGTTGAAATTAGCTATTTTGCTGCTTGGAAGCTAGTGTCCTTTGCTAAAAGAGTGAAGGGCTTCTCCAACAAAGCAAGATGAATCTCTCACATTTATGTAGCATTTTTCACTTTCTGAAGCCTTCTTGTCCATTTCTCATTTGATCTACACATCAGTCCCATGACAGGAAGCAAGACAGGGATTATTCTCTCCCCTCTTTTCAGATGAGGATCCTGAAGCTCAAAAGAGTAAGTGAATGTTCCCACAGTCAACAGCAAGCCACCCCTCTGAATCCCCAGCCCTGTGCTCTTTGAGCTGGGCCCCAATGTCTCTTTCAAGAACAAACCAACCAACCCAGAAAACCTGAGTTCAAGAGTATCTGAAAACAACAATGACAATAACAACCCTCAGTAGGTGGCAGTTAACAATAATAGACATTTGTTACTCTCCCACTATGTGTTAACACTATGTATTGGTAATTCTCCCAACAGCCAGTGAGAATTCTCCCTATTTTACAGAAGAGGAAGTGGAGGCACAGAGAGGTTTCATGGCTTTTTCAAGCTCACACAGCAAGTAGGTTGCAGAGCTGGGATTTCACCCAGGCAGCCTGGCTGGAAGCACAGGCCCTTTACCCGTATGTTACACTGCCTCATGTTATATCATGCTGCTGATTAAAGAAATGTCTTAACGAAGGTGTTCATTGGCAAGATGAGCAGCCTCGAAAGGTAGTGTGGCCCCTGTTTGGAGCACTTCAAGTGGAATCTAGATGGAGGAATGTTTAAGAGGGCAGTTAGGTTTAAGGCAGAGGGCTGGGCTGAGCATCCTGGAAGGTCCTTTCTAATCCAGAGATTACAGGATTTGGTGAAATCTCTTGAAGATTCCAGCCTTTCAGCTCAGGACAGTGACAAGTCCTCTTGGCCGTTGGGATTCCACATTGAACATGCTTTCCCAGCCCGCCCTGCCTGCTCACCATCCTCTCCTCGCAGCACTGGGATCAGTGAGCTGGGAGAACAGGTGGCTGTGCATGGATCATCCTGGAAATCTGACAGCATGATCCCCCAGTCCGGAGACCAGGGAGGAGGGACAGCAGAACACTAAATTACAGGGTGTTTGCTGCCTGATTAAATCAGTGCACCATGTGCAGCACTGCAGAGACACAACACACCGGGCTTGCTCCTGGGCCTGAGGCCCAGATATTAGTCACAAAGCTGCAGTCAGAGTACCAAAGGCTCTCAGCAGCACCCCACTCAACCACTTCATTTCACACATGGGGATACAGAGGCCTCCCAGCATTCATTCACAGATATTGAGTGCCTGCTGTGCCAAGCACTGTGCTTGGCACTGGGGATACTAAAGGTGAATAAAATAGCTACGAGCTCCTATCTCACGGAGCTTACACATTAGAGAAGGCTATGGGCAAAAAGCAGGTAAACACACAAAATCAAAGATTGTGATCTGTGCTATGAAGAACATGAAGCACTCCAGCCAGTTGATCAAAGGAGGTCTCTCTGGGAAGCGGCTATTTAAGCGGAGGCTTGAAAGATGAGAAGTGTATGGTGTTTGTGGGGAGTGGGGTGGGGAGCAGGAATGCAGTGGGAATGGATGCCCTAGGGTCCCCCAGGCTGGGATGAGCTTCCATGTGTTTGAGGGGCTGGCACATGGCGAGGGCAGGGAGGAGGAAGTCAGAAGGTAGATAGGGTCTGGAGTACACAGGGTCTTGTGTGCCATGGTGAGAGGTCTGGAGTTTATTCTTGTAACAGGAAGTTATTGGAGGGATTTTTGCAAGAGAGTGGCAGACATGCTATAACATTACCTGCTTTTCCCAGGTGAAAGGCTCCCTGGGAGCCCTGTCACCCTGGAGGTTCACAGAAAACACACCAGGCAATGCTTTTTTTTTTTTTTTTTTTTTTTTCGTGACCGGCGCTCAGCCAGGGAGTGCACCGGTCATTCTTATATAGGATCCGAACCCGCGGCGGGAGCGTCGCCGCGCTGCTAGCGCAGCACGCTACCGAGTGCGCCACGGGCTCAGCCCCACACCAGGCAATGCTACCATGCAAAAGGAGCCCTGCTTTTCCTTGTCTTTATCCAGTGATCCCTATGCACTTTACCCACATTAGGTAATTAGGCCACATATGTTCATTTAAAGTTCCTTTCTCCTACCATGTGTCTCAAATAGACCCAGAGGGCCAAGTGCTGTGGGACCCTTTGGGACTAGAGATCCAAATGCTGTGGGAATTGGCAAACCTCTCTGATCAGTGGCTGTCGCTGGGACAGATAATCAGGGAGCCCCATCAGCTTGCCACAGCTTTTCCCCATCTCACTGCTATGATCAGAATTTATCCTTTTTGCCAGACAGGCAGGAAATGTTAGAAACTGCTAGGATGGGAGGAAAGTCCGGAACATCAGATTTTTAGAAATAGGAAAACTGAGGTCTAATGGGACTTTTCTATGCCCCCTAGGAAGTAGCAGCAGAGCTAGAACTGGAAGGCAGACCTCTTCCTACATTCTACTGCCCCAGCAGAAAGGGATACAACAACGTGACAGCCCTGAGCCAGTGTTTCTTAAAGGGGGTTCTGTGGAACAACAGACTCAGGAGACTTGTTCTGTATCAGGGAGTTTGGGAAATGCTGCAATCACTACCTCCTTAGAGATGCACCGTGAATGTTAAAGGCCCTAAGAAGTCCTACAGCAAAACATTTAACATTGCTTAAACCAGTTTCTCCAAATGATTTGATGAGGGAATAAATCTTGGTATATATTTATTCACATTCTGAGGAATACTCCTTGGGAAGTGCCAT
Organism: Cynocephalus volans; assembly: GCF_027409185.1. Taxonomy (NCBI): domain Eukaryota; kingdom Metazoa; phylum Chordata; class Mammalia; order Dermoptera; family Cynocephalidae; genus Cynocephalus; species Cynocephalus volans. The sequence goes on from NC_084461.1 coordinate 137,043,747, forward strand.
CCTCAGCAAAAAAAAAAAAAAAAAAAATCCCCTAACCACAACCCCCAGCTCATGGTAATGGCATAATGTTAGCTATTGCCATTATCATTGAGGGCAGGGGCCATAGTTCCTACTTTGGCTCATGTGATTGCGCCTCCCTCCAAGTGCCTTGCACAGTGCTCAGTCCTCAGGGATAATGACACAGATCAATTACTCAGTCAACAAACACTGGCAATTTGTGTTGACTTTGAATCTCCTGAGTCACATGGCCTTGCCTGAGATAAAGGGCAGCTCATTTCTTTCCTCTCTTCTACCAAGTAAAAGGCCTTGGGAAGCCTTGGCAGGGAAGTTCATAAACATCCCTGAAGGTCACCAAATGCTAAAGCAAACTGCCCTATCCTGCCTTTTAAAAACATCTGCACAAATCCTACTCTCCAGTTTCAAGTCCTAACTCAAGTCTAGCCTCCTCCAAGAAGGCTTCCCTGACTCTTTTCTGTTCTTCTCACCTTTGGTTCTCTCTTCCCCCTCTTTAGATTTCTAAACTTGTCAGTACCATGTATTTAGTGACTGGCATGGCATCAATCTGTGCAAGGATCTAAATTACAGTAGTTGGATGGGAGTAACACCAGAGGAGGAGCAGATCGTGAGGTTCAGGAGTGTGTGCTGGGTCTGTCTAATCACATTTAAATTCAGTTAAAAAGAATATTGTGTAGGCCAAACAAAACATGCCTGTGGGCTGAAATTGGCCAGAGGATTGACAATTGCAACAGCCAGTGTGTTATCTGTGTGGAGAGGGTCGGGGGAGGATAGAGCACTGGAACCTTTAGAAGTCCTGGAGCCACCACCAATTAGCAGCATGACTTCGGATAAAAAACTCCATCTTTCTGAGCCTCAGCATCCTCATCTATAAAATGGGGTAACACTCATTCTGCCTTCTTTGTGGGATTCGAAGAATGCTTCTCTTGACTCTTGACTCCACTACCCCCTTTATGATCAAAGCAACCATTTATTCAGTACTTAATGGTATGTCAGGCACTGTTTAAACCCTTTGAGTATATTAACTCACTTACTCCTTACAATAACCCTCAGGGGCAGGTGCTGTTACCATCCCCATTATACAGATGAGAAAACTGAGGCAGAGAGAGGTGAAGGAATTTGCCTAAGGTTCCAGAGTTGGTATATGACAGAGCTGGGACTGTGAAACATTTTCACGAATATTGGCTCATTTAATCTCAAAGGCATAATAAATTTTATCAGGCAAGAACTTCACTTTTCACCATTTTATAGATGGAGACCCTGAAGCTCAGAGAAGAAAAGTAACTTGCCTGAGATCACACAGGAAGTGCGCAAAGCTGGGCCTAAACCCAACTCTTCTGACCCCAAGCCCTTTGCCCTTTTTTCTGTACCACAGGTAAAGAACAGGCAAGTGGTCTGTGAAGAGAACCATGTGCTGGTGCAAGGAGTTTTGTTCCCCAGGGTAGGGATTATGTATTGCCCTTTATTGTTTCCATTGCAGTCCCTAGGGCAGGGCCCTTCTGTCCCAGAGGTCAGTGCCCACGTTTTACTGAGTGGCAATTCTATTGGCCAATCTCATCCTGTGACTAGTTATAGCTATGTTGCAAGGGAAATTGCCTCCTTCCTTAATTTTGGCTGCTGATTTCCACTTGTCCCCATGAAGTTGGATGTTTCCTGATCCTGGAATGGTTAAACACGGTTACCTGAGTTTGCCCAACAGTGGGGTTTTTGCATTTTCTATGTGTACTACTATGTCTCTTGTGGTGTGGCATAGGGGGGTCTGGAATGGGAGGGGTGAAATCTGTTCTCTGATCTTGATTCTGCTGCCCTGGCATCCTGGTGCAAGTCACTTAACTTCTGTGGGCCTCAGTTCTCAGTTGTCAATTGTGGATGATCATGTCTGTCCTGTCTCCAGGAAAGCCCTTTGGAGAATACACAGTGTGATACAAATAGAAGGTGGGTCACTGTAATGACATGCCTTATATTATAGTATAACAGACTATATGAAGAGAATTTACAATGATTTGGGGATAGCACTCATAATATAGATTTAAGGAGGAAAAAAAGCAAGAAACAAAACTGCTGTATGTGCAATATGATTTCTATTATGTAAAATATACATAGAAAAAAGACTAGAAGAAAATATACTAACATATTGCTGTGATTACCTCTAGGTTATGGACTTATATCTTATATGTGGGTTTTGCTTTGCTATACTTAAAAATTTTTTTTCTGTTTGCTAAAGTTGGCACATTTTATTTTTTAATTATATTTTATCATTAAAAATATGTGTGTGTATACATATATATGTATATATAATTTAACACTTGGCATTTGACAATGTTGCTCTTGTTACCAAAGCATTGATGTGACTAGAAATGATCCTGGATTCATTCATTCATTCATTCCTTTGTTCAGATAATAGACTGAGGACCTGTTTGTATATGGCACCATTGACAAGTCCTACAAGGGACACTAAGAAGAATGAGGTTTGATACCTGTCTTCAAGAAACATATTATAATCTAGGTGGAGGAGAGGGCATACTCATAAATAACTATAACTCAATGTAGTGAAAAATATTTTATATGCTTTAGGAAAATTGTCACTAGGAGTTAAGAACATGGAGGGGGCTAGCCAGTTAGCTCAGTTGGATGAAGCATGGTGCTGATAACTCGAAGGTCCAGGGTTTTTTTTTCCGGCTGCTGGCCATTAAGTGTTTCCAAACCTTTGACCTTGATGTTGTCAGCAACATGCTTTCCCAAGTGAGCTAATTTGCTGGAGGTCCAGAGTTTGATCCCTGTACTGGCCAGCTGCTACCTCCCTATCTCTCAAAAAAACAATGGAGAGAAATTTACTTTAACTGTGGAGATTAAATAAGATTTTGTGAAGAAGCTGGCATTGAGTGCTGGGCCTTGAAGGCAAGTAGAATTCTGGCAAGTGAAAATGGAAAGGCATTATTGGCAATAATAAAAGTAATGAGAGGTAATATTTACTTAGCACATACTATGTGCCAGGCATTGTGCTATTAAATTATGCACATTATCTCACTTAAGGCTCAATGAAACTCTATGAGACATGTGGTATTATCATCTCCAATTTATAGATGGGAAAACTGAGGCTTAGAGAGAAGTTAAGTATTTGTCCAAAGCCACAAGGTATTCAAGCTGGGTTTCATACTTAAGACCTCACCATTAACACCTATGTCATATTAATGGAGGCAAGAAAATACTGGGCCCACAGAAGTAACCCACAGAAGTAGGGAGATTCCTGAAGGCAGGGAACATGTGTGTCTTGCTCACCTCTCTATGTGCAGGGCCTGGACAATACCTGGCACGTTGTAGATATTCAATAAATATCTGTCAAATGAAAGAATGAAGGAAACAGTGAGTGGTCCACTGTTGCTAGAGTGTAAGGAGTGGGTCGGAAGGCAGCGGGACAGGAAGGTTAGGGTCAGGCTGTTTTGGGTGTGAACGTGGAGATTTTAAGCAGAGGCAGGGCCTGTCAAAGTCCATCAGAGGGTCAGACAGGGCTGGCAGTTAGCTGAGTTGGTTAGAGCACGGCCTTGTAACACTGAGGTCAAGGGTTGAAATCCCCAAATCCGCCAGCCACAAAACAAACAAAAAAGGGTCAGATAGCTGATTCAGGCAATGTGATAGGCTGGATCACAAGGAGGAGTACAATTAGTGGGGAAGCCCATCTTGGGATGGCTTGAGAAGTACAGGAACTCCAGGGAGGGTAGTGGGATGGTGGAAGAGGGTGCACAGGTAGAGTTGATGAGAAGAGGCTAGGATGGTGCCAGCCTCCAACTTGGAGGGGTGACCGGAATTCTCTATCTGACATTTTCATTGCAAACCATCCTCCTCCTTTACCATCCCCTTCCTCTGAGCCTACTTCCTCATCTGTAAAATGTGGATAATCATACTTATGGGAAAGATTGCCATGGGGGTTAAATGAGGTATTACCGGAACAGTCAATAACCCCCTCTCCCCCTTAGATGTTAGCTATTACCATTTACATGTACTTCACAAGAGGAGATCTTGGCTGAGCCTCCTCCCAAGAACTGAAATAATTTCATGGCATGAGCCAGAAAGCCCAAATTCTGAAAAAACACTCCCCAGCTGGCACTGTTTGTTTTGGCCAAGGCCCCTCTCTTTGCTAACCCCACTGACTCCTCCATGTCAGTATAAAGAGGCTTCACACCCAAGAACCCCTGGTATGAGAAGTACGTGATACAGTGCAAGTTCCAGAAACACGGGTCCTTTGGAAAATCAAACTCAAAGAGGAATAAAACTACATATCCAATTGTGTTAAATTTTCCTTTCTAAAAAGCACAGAAAATTCAAGGAACCATTCCTCTCTCTTTTACCTATTCCTCCCCCTCTACCCCCATTCTAAAGACAGAATAAAATTTCATGGAAACTTTGTATTTTTCTTCACATTCATAAGCCGGATGGGCAGATATTATGCTTCCCGTTTTGTGGATGGAGAAATGGATACCCAGGAAGGCTCAGGAGATGGCCCAAAGTCATTTGGCAAACCCAGAGATAGGACCCAGGTTATAAAGCAATTCTCCTGGCTCTCTAGGCTTTCATTCAGCCTCCTCTGTCTCTCTTGTTGTCTGCACCAGAAACAAACAAGCACATAATTAATTACAAATAGGTATTTGGACCTACTTTATAATTTTTATTTTTTTAAGTTTGATTTTGTCACCGTGTGTGTGTGTGTGTGTGTGTGTGTGTGTGTGTGTGTGTGTGTGTGTGTGTGTGTGTGTGTGTGTGTGTGTGTGTGTGTGTGTGTGTAAGCACATGATGTGTTTAAGCCCTGGGCACAAGTTAACCTGATCCTTGTCATTTTCTGCCTAAAGCATATTTTGTTTTACCTCTTTTTGGCCTGAGGTCACATATTGCTTAATTATGTGGTCCCCCTTATTAGAGTTTACCTTTTAGAAAGACAGGATTCAACATTTTTAGTATCTTCCCCAGGCCTAACTATTTGATAGATTCTCCATAAATACTTATGAATACGTGTATTAGTTCATTTTCTGTTGCTGATAACAGAATACCTGAAACTGGGTAATTTATAAAGAAAGAGAATTTATTTCTTACAGTTTTGGAGGCTGGGAAGTCCAAGGTCCAGAGGATACATCTGGTCAGGGCCTTCTTCGTGGTGGGGATTCTATACAGAGATGCAGAAAATCATACAGTGAGGGCTGGGCAAGAGAGCATTTTCACATGCTTTCTTCCTCTCCTTATAAAACCCCCAGTCTACTGCCTCATAACCCATTAAACCATTAATCCATAAATGGATTAATCCATTCAAGAGGTCAGAGTTCTCATGATCCAATCACCTCTGAAAGTCCCACTTTTCAAATCCCATAGTCTGATTTCCCATCCTTTTAACACTGTTACAATGGGGATCAAGTTTCAATGAGTTTTGGGGGACATTCAAACAATAGCAACATGGCAATGAAAGGAAGAAAGGCAGGCTGTACAGTGTGGCGTGGTGGGTAAGAACAAAGCCTGGGGAGTTAGACTGCCCTGAAAAATCACACTCTGATACTTAGCCACTAACTGTGACCCTGGGTACCCACCTTACTTTTTTTTCTTAATTTCAGTTGCCTTCCTTTGTAATTGAGGACAATAGCAGCTCCAGGGCCTGCTCTAGTGCTTGGCACAGAGTAGGGGCTCAATAGACATTTGGGGAAAAAATTAATACTTATCTCATAAGTTTATTGTGAGGATTAAATGAGGTAACGAATGTCCAATATTTCTTATAGAACCTGGCATGTAATAGTTGCTCAATAAAAGTAACTACTTAACTATTTGGTCATTACTAGTATTTAGAAATAAATATGTGCATATAGAATACCACAGTGGGTCCTGAATTAAAACACCTGAATTCAAATCCCAATTCCATCATTTTAATGTAGAAAAAGCTACTGGATTTAGGATCAAGAGATTCAGGTGCAAGACCTGGCTCTGCCATGGACTAGCTGTGTGGCCTTGGATAAGTAACTTTACTTCTCTGCACTTCAGTTTCTTCATCTGCAAAATAAGGAGATTGAGTAATCATTATGTTTCTTTTTTCCAGCTCTAACAGCCTCTAAGTCTAAGATGTAGTCTCAAGCAGGTCTCTTACTTTCTGGGGCCTCAGTTTGCCCCCTTTGGGGTGGGGCAGGCCCAGGGCGTTCTGTTCCCAGGGCCCCTCCAGGCTCTACACAGCAGTGCCTGGCTGTGCATGTTCGGCTTTGACTCTGACTGCTGGGTAGCGTGAACCAGTTGCTTTTTCATACAATGCTTTGGTTCTCTCACAAGTTGTATGAGGGCACATCTCCCCCGTACCTCCATTTATAAAAATATAGAGATGATCAACAATGACAATTATGTCCACTATTAACAAAGTCCAGAGAGGGTCCAGTGTGAACACTCTCTTCAGGAAATGTTTATCAACCAAATAAAAAACAGACATTCCGGTGGCAATGTATAATAATTTACCTTCTGATTAAGGGTATATATAATGCAATTATGTAGAATCCTGCTTAAATTCATTGAGAGACCTTTAATCACTACCTTCCATGGCTCCTCTTTTGAAGAATTGGCCTCAATCGACATAATTTACATAGTACTTTGATAAACATTGTCTTACTTGAAATTTCACAGAAGCCCAGAGGGTGGGAGAAAGTCAGGCATTATTTACTCCCATTGTTTCACCAGGAGAGGGGGCGCAGGAAAGTGTGGGGAGCTGGCCAAACCTTGGAGGCAGAGCCTCTGAAGAGTTGGAACTAGACATCAGATTGCCTAGCTATCCCCACCAGTACCTCTCTCCAGTACTCCTGGTTACAACAATCCTATAGCCCAGCCTTGCTGGCTAGGGCAGTTCCAAGAGTTTTTACCATAAGCCTTCTCCTCGATCCAGCAGGTTGTGTGCTTTCAACCCTGTTTTGGAGTTGGCCATTCTTCCAGACTGTTATATCTTGAGCAAGTGGGATCACAGCCAGTCAGAGGCCAGGAATTCTCTAGTGAAGTGTGGGACCACCTGGTGCGTTAGGTACGCACACTGGTGAGTCCAATCCCAGACCAACCTTGATTCCTAATACTGGAATCCGCGTTCAAGGAAGTCTTCCTTCATCATCCAAACTAAAGTGGCCAATCTAGTCTAACTCATTACCGCAGTAATTATTGTCTTTAGAGATACTAGACAAGAATTTGTTTATCACTTAATTTGTTTATTGTATCTTTACCCACCTTAGACTGCAAATTCCGTGAGGATAGGGACTTTGTTAGCCTGGTTTACTGCCAAACCCGTTTCCCAGAATCCTGCAGGACCCCACAGTACGAGGTCAGTAAATATTTATTGAATGTACACTGAATTTTGAAACCGCTGTCATACACCCCTCCTTCATCATACAGTAGGTAAACTGAGGCCCACGGAGGTGGAAGTGACTACTGCACAGTCGGGAAGGGGCAGGGCCAGGGCCAGGATAAAAATCTCACATCTCCAGAGTCGCAATCAAGTGTTGTTTCAACTTCTCTCAAAGCAATTCTTTAGAGAAAAAATTAAATCCACTTGAAAGAAAAGACATTTCCGGCCCACAAACACTCGGTTTCGGGGGCCTGATCTGGGTGAGGGCTATTATTAGAAATTCTGTTCCCACTTCCTAGGCGCCCGCTTTCCCCAGGTATAAGGCCTCGCCTGAATCGAACCCACCTACAGGCAGTACCCAGGCCGGCCCTGTGGGGAGGAAGGAGCACAGCCCGCGGAGGTGAGGGCGGCTCGACCAAGGTCACCCGGGCGGGGCCTAGACGGGCCAGGCCCGCCGGCCACCGGGGAGGGGGCGGTGTTGGCATGTCCTCGGTGTAGATGAAGACCACCTCCTTCAGTATACTGGAAGTCTGGCGTGACATTAATGGCTCCTTCCCCTGAAACTCGTACCCAACCTAAAACCCGGGAACAGGCCCGGCCCGCCGCGCCGCGTGGCCTGTTCCCATGTGCTCCACCTGCGGCGGCTCTCACGCGCTGGCCCTTTAAGACACCTCCCCCTCTTCAACCCCCGCCTCTCTCCCCATCACTGCCCCCTCCCGAATTGCATCAGGCACGTGCTCGCCCCCGTCGGGTCTGAGCACCCCCTCCACACGCCCGGGATGTTCTAGGAGGAATCGGAGGCGAGGGGCGGGGCGAGGGGCGGGACCACGAGGCCGTGCGCGCGCGCTCCCGCCTCCTCCGCCTGCCGGCCCGTCGCCCAGAGCCGGCCCGGCGGGCGCGCTCCCGCAGCGCCGTCCCCTCCCCTCGCCGGCCTCGTCGCGAGGCGCGCGCCCGCCCGCCGCCTGCCGCTGATCGCGTGGTCGGCTCGGCTCGCCGCGCCTCTCCCCCGTCCGTCCATATTGCAGCAGCCCCCGAGCCGGGAAGCCCGGGCCGCCCCGGGGGCGGGGGGGAGGGAGGGACGGGACGAGAAACCTGCTGGTCTCGGGGTGGGGGCGCGTTGTGAGGAACGGGCGGGGGGGGACGCGCGCCGAGGAGGCCTGGACCGCAGAGTGGGGGGCCTTCCTCCCCCCCCCCGCCCCGCCAGTGGGCCTCGTATCTACGGCGGCTGCATCCGACCGGGAGGGGAGCCGCGCCTAGCGTGAACCCCGACCCTTCTTCGCAGGGACGGGCCCAGCGTCCCGGAGGAAGGCGTCGCGGGCGCTCTGCGAGCCAAGTTCGAGGCGGGGGAGGCAGCCCCGGGCGCGCCCGGCTTCTCCGGGGGGGGCGGGCGCGCAGATGGCCACTCAGGTGGAGCCGCTGCTGCCGGGGGGCGCCCCGCTCTTGCAGGCTGAAGAGCACGGGGGGTTGGTGAGGAAGAAGCCGCCGCCGGCGCCCGAGGGCAAGGGCGAGTCCGGGGTGAACGACGTCGGCGGGGGGGATCCGGACGGCGGCGCCCGGAGACCCCGGCCGCCCTGCGCTAAGCCACACAAGGAGGGCACCGGGCAGCAGGAGCGCGAGAGTCCGCGGCCGCCGCAGACGCCCGGCGCCGAGGGCCCAGCCGTCAGCGACGGGGAGGAGGGCGGCGGCGGTGAGCCGGGTGTTGGCGGAGGAGCTGCCGGAGCCGCGGGCGCCGGGCGCCGAGACTTCGTGGAAGCCCCCCCGCCCAAGGTGAACCCGTGGACTAAGAACGCGCTGCCGCCGGTCCTGCCCACGGTGAACGGACAGTCCCCTCCAGGTGGGTCTCCCTGCTTACTTTCCTGGGTCCCGGGGGCCTCTTCCGGGGACATGGGCGTCCCCTCCCCCAGCGGCCTCTAGGGCCCGGGGGTCCGCCGCTGGTCGCGGTGACTCGGGATTTTTTTTTTTATGGCCTGTTCCCTAATTCGGGTCGCCGCGCCTTCCCCCCACCACACACTTGGGAACCTGCCCTGCCGGAGGGCCCGGCCTCCGGGAAGCCACGGCCACCGCCTGGGCCGCAGCGGTTAGTGGGCAACGGCGTGGTCCGGGCCTAGCTCGCCGGGAGAGGGAGGGCGCTGGTTTCGGTGGAAAGGGCCCGCCGCCTCCCACCGCGTGTTGGGGTAAAGAGATTGTTTCTGGCTTGAACCTTCCCCAGGAAGCCCCCTCTTCCCACCCCGCGCTCCCCGTTTTGGTAGCGTTGCGAGCGTCCCCATGTTGTAAATGTTTAATGAGCATATGTCACGGGCAGCACAGCGCCCGGCGAGTTCATGAAGACCGCACGGATTCGGGATTTAAAAGTTAACAAGTTTTGTTCTCGAGTAGATGGTATTAGGCGGTAGAATCGCCATTTGGAGACAGGTTGAGGGGTCAGTTACGGGGAGACGAGGAAACCCAACGTGTCATTGAATTGGGTGGTTTCCCTCCCTGATCCCGGGCACCTTCCGCCTTGTGAGGGAACCCGACGGCGAGTGTTAGGGAGAACCAGTTAAGGGGTTGGCGGAAAATGTGAGGCGGGTGAGGGGCATGCGGCGACACGAGGGGCGTGTAGCGGCGGGGGAGGGAGTGGCCGGGTGGGTGACAGTTGGGCGCCATGCGCCGCGCCGGCTGCTAGCGGCCGCTGGGCCTCTGCGTTCGGCGCGGGTCGCGGCGCTCGGGGGGGAAGGCGGGTGCGGGCCGCCGCGCGGCCCGAAGTGTGCGTGTGCGCGAGTGGGAGTGCGCGCCCCCCCTTCCCGGCATTCCTCCGCAGCCGGGACAACGTGGTGCCTCCCCGCGCGGGTAGCTGCATGTGACCGCCGACCGGCGCTCCCGGAGCCCGCCCTCTTCCCCCCTCCATTTTTTGGTCCTTTTGGACCTGGCCCTTTGGGGGAGGTGAGGGTGCAGGAAATCCCAGCAGAGCCGTGTCAGCGTGGGGAGAGAGGCGGTGTAGAATATGGAGTCTGCTCTTGGCTTCCCTTTGCTGAGAATAGATCGTCGGTGGGGGTGGGGGGGGTACGTCCTTTCTCTCCTCCTTGCTGTTGCATAGGGTCACGGTGGATCTTGAGTCTTTGGTTTCGAGTCCTTTTGAAGTGGGCCAGTATTTAAACTGGCTTGTAATTAGAATGATGACCCCTGGCCGTAGCCCCAGTGCTTTTTCAAAACTCCTCTCCTTCTGCAGTCTTTGGTTGAGGCTGACTGGTTTAAACTATCAAAATGGGTAAAGTTGTTAGGGTAACTTAGTGCCTTCACACTCAAGGGAGTAGAATCACTCTTAGTCTTGGGGAAACCAGAACAGCCAATCCTGGAAACAGCATTTTGCAACTTTAATTTCTTTTCAGCTTGCTTCATTTGGAGGAGGGGACATTTGGGGTTTATTAACAACACCTCAAACCGTGTTCTCTTCCTTCTGCCCTCCTCCCCGAACCCTCTTATGCAAAGGGCAGTGCTGAAACCTCCATTTTCTTTCAAATCCCTCCTATCCACCCACAGAGTGAGGGAAAACAACTTTAAGACATTCTTTGGTCCTTCCCCCCTCTTTAAACTCAAAGGGGTATAATCATCCCCAGGAGAGAGCACTCCTCAGAAGTTTAAATGGGGCTACTCACCCTGGCTGCTGCTCCTTAGCTAATGGTGAACCTGCCTTGTGGGTTTTAAATCAGCCATGACATCAGGTGGTATTGGGTGCCTGAGCTGGCATTTTGTGTAAGTCCAGGGGCCCTTGATAGTGTGCGTCACTGGGGTTATTGATCGTGGGAAGAAGACAGCTCGGCTGGCACCTTGCCTCTCTCTCTGAGTGGAGAAGCTGACTTGCTTTGAGTGCCCAAAGCAAAATTCTGAGTCGGATAGATTTGCTCTGTTCTTGTTTTTCTGGAATCTTAAAGCAAAAGAGTGTTTACTCATTGGTTTAGTAGCTTTGGAATAGCCTTAGACTAACTCTGAGTTAATCCAGTAGCTTTTCTGTTTAAGCCTGTTGTTAGGGCTTGGATTCTTTTTAAGAGAAAATTCTGTGATTGGGTTGTCTGTCTGGTAAGGTTAGGTGGTAGGCGCCTTTCTTTGGAGCATACATGGGTCTCTAAGCCCTTTTCCAGACCTGATTTTATTGGCAGCTTGGACAAATTTAAATGTGACACCAGTAGAGTGGCTCTGTGGTCTTGGGAATTTCTGTGTTCTGTGATGCATATGTTTTTGGGAGTCTACAGAAATGAGTGCCTCATAAGCAAGCTAAAAGCTTTCCAAAGCTTGCTGCAAATGCCTATTTTTAGCCCTCCTTTTGGCTCAGATGCTAGTGTTTTAGTTCTTTAAGGGACACATGTAGTCACTAGTAATAAAAATGTTTTGCGATAACACTCCTTTTTTGTGGGGTTCTCTATTCTGGCTTAAGCTTCCAAGTCTTACATGTGTGGTTTTATGTATTGGGATTTGCGTTTTGGCTTTTTGGATCCCCCTTCCGTTCCTGGAGTACTTTAAAATGTTTAAATTTTTTTCCTTATTCCAGCCACACCCCTTCTAAGTATAAGATCCAGGTGTCTTAAGTTAAAAGAAGAGATGATATGTAGCAAAGATTCTTGGGTTAAACTGCATGGGTTCAAATGCAAGCTCTATCACTTGTTAGCTGTGCTGTGCTGCCTTGGGCAAGTTATTTAACCATTCTGTGCCTCACGTTCCCCGTTTGTGTAATAGGGATTAATTAATGATTTATCTGTCTTGTGGGGTTGTTATGAGCATTCAGTGTGGTGATATGTGTAAAGTATTTAGCCCACTGCCTGCCATGTGGTAGCTGTTATGATATCTGGGAGACTGTGGGTCTTTGTGGGGTTTTTTCTGGGTCTGTTTTTCTCCACCTGTAAAATGAGGGGGTTGGAGAATGCAGACCTTTCTGTGTTGTATTAGTACTCTATGAAATATATGGGTTCTTAAAAATTGACTTTGGCTTATCCACAGACATGAAGTATAGGTAATATTAAAGATTGGTGACCCAAAGAATTGGTTATATTTTCTTTGTAATGTGGTATGATGAATTTTTTAAAATTAGTTTTAATTTTTTTTATTTGCCTTTTGTAAAGATTCTCTTTTGGGAGAGTACTCACGTAGTCTCAGGGTTTTGGGAAAAGAGCCTAACTGAACTAAAACTTTGCTGTGGCTGGTGCATATGTAGTGCCTTGAGACTTGAGGCTGCAGATGGTCCCCAACTTACTATGGTTCAATTTCCAGTTTTTTGACTTTATGAGGGTTGGAAAGTGAGGTGCGTTTAGTTTAAAACCATATTTCAAATACCCATACCCCCATTTTGCTTTTAACTTTTGGTATAGTATTCAGTAAATTACATGAGATATTTGATACTTTATTATAAATGAGCTTTGTATTAGATGATTTTGCCCAGCTGTAGGTTAATATGTGTTCTTGTTTTTTTTGGGGGGGGGCGGGTGGCTGGCTGGGATCTGAACCCATGACCTTGGTGTTAATAAGGCTGGGCTCTAACCAACAAATGTAAGTGTTCTGAGCACGTTTAAGGTTGGCTAAGCTAAGCTATGATTTTTGGTAGGTTAGATATATTAAATGCATTTTTGCCTTAATGATAATTTCAATTTAGGATTGATTTATCAGGACTTAAACCCATCATAACTCAAAGAGCATCTGTATATCATCATCACAAGTCTCCATCCACCCCAGCAGGGATAATCAATGGGTTTGTTATGTACACTTCTCTAATTTGGTGCAGTAAGAAAACTACCTAGTGCTAAAGTTGGGGAGAGGGTCTGAGGCCTGAGTGTTTATGTTCTGGGCATCATTTTTTTCTGTGTACCTCATTTATTTTTTTAAAAAGATGACTGGTAAGGGGATCTTAACCCTTGACTTGGTGTTGTCAGCACCACGCTCTCCCAGGTGAGCCACGGGCCATCCCCCTGTGTACCTTAAAAGTGCAATTAACTGATGGCACAAAATACGAGAGGGTTATAATTCAGCTAATCCATGGTACCGCAGGGATCTTCTGCCGCATTGACTTGGCCCTAAATAGACCTCTACTCTCCTTTTGTCCTCTGTTTTTCTTCTGGGTTTGGGCCCTTCTCCGGATTCCTGATTGTGCTAGTTGAACATCTGTATGGATGGATCTGGGGCATCACTGTGACTTCACAGTGTCAGAGCTACTTCAGACCCTGGCCGCCTCCTTTCTTACCACAGAAAGTAGACTGGACGGAAGTAAGAACTCTGGCCCTGGAATCATACAGTCTGCACTTTGAGTCCTAGCTCTCCTACTTGCTGTGCAATCTTGGGTGAATTACTCAGCCTCTCTGAACCACCATTATTAACTCATCCTCAAAATAAGAAGTGATAGAAACTATCTCAAAGCATTGTGCAAATTAAAAAAGATAATGTTTATAAAGCCTTTGGCATAAGTGCCAGGCACAGAGTAAGCACCTAAGTGCTGCCTACTTCATAGTTGCTGTTTTAAAATTTTTGTAATAAATGATCACCATTGTTAGGAGTGTTAATTCCACTTCGATCAAGCTTGTGACCAGCATACCCCATGCTTTCTCTATGCCTTTGATCCTTCATCTGTAAAATGAGGGAATTAGGTTTAAATGTCTTCAAAGTTTTTTAGTATCAAAGACATTTTTTTCAATAAGACACCTCCCTCACAAAAGAAAGAAACCAAAGTAGAGCTTATATATGTGTACCTTTATATTTGCCATTGTGATTATGAACTCTAGCTCTGTGAGGGCTGGAGAGACTTCTGCCTTCAAGAATCTTAAGTCAATGGATTGGGGGTGCACAGCCAGACATTAGGCGCCTTACAATTTGATTATAGAAAGTACATAGCACTGTCCGTGAAAATTTCCCCCCACCAAATAAAAATTGAGCCCAAATCTAATAGATCCATAGTTCTAACTGCCAATTTATAAGGAAAAGGGGATAAAGGAACAAATTAATTGACTGTGAGGTAGCAGTTATCCAGTTTCTAAATGTGAGAGATTCTATAAGACATTTTTTCAGTAAATAAGTGGCATTTTTAAAAAGAGGGAACTGTTATAGATGAAAAGAGTTGAGACAGCAATCAAATGCATTGTTGTGAATCTTGTTTGGATCCCGATTCAAACAAACTGGCCATAGGAAGACATTTTGGTGACAGTTGAGGAAATTTAACCATTTTAGACTGCATTAAGGAATTGTGTTGTCAGTGGCGAAAATGGCATTATGATTGTTTGTTTTTAACTGTGTAACTGGTTATATTATGCACCCCTGTCTAAGAACTGCTAGATTAGTCTCAATAAATGAGACTTAAGGCCCTTTTTCCCTTAGTAGTTCAAATCATTTTCTCTTCTGAAGAAGGCACACAATTAGAACACCCTCTGATGGCAGGACAAGGAGGCAGCCTTCACCCGGAGTTTGAGTTTCACACTCACCAGGAAGTGAGTGCCTGCCAGGGAGGGGAAGGTGGCCCTTTGGGGAGTGGGAGGTAGTCACATGCTGGCTTAAACTCTGAACCTCCGGAGGGGCGGAGTCTCTCTGTTGACCCACCCACTATCTGCAGTGGGACCTAAGCTGGAGTAAGCATTTTATAGCTGTTACTCAGCGCCCATTCTCTTCTCTGGGAGGTGGGCTGGGAGAGGAGGAGAAGCGGGCCTAAAACCACAAAAACCTCTTTAAAATGGAGAGCTTGGCAGATGGGAGTGCCCATGTTTGCAAAATCCAGGGCAAGCTCAAAGAGGGTAATTAGGGTGCTGGGGCCTCAGGAGGGCTCACAGGTGCCTCAGTCTGGGCTCACAAACCTCCCTGGCTGGTCAGGAGCAATCTAAGGGAGTGGCCAGGAGAGAGGATGACCTTACCTTGCCTGAGGTTCAAGAAAGGAAATAAGTTTTGATACTTGGCTAATGAAAACATGGGAAACATCACAGTGTATAGGTGGGGGAAGGTGATGGGATTTAAATCAGAATTTGGGCAGAGTACTTCTCCCTGCTCTCACTTGCTTGGTGACTTTAGTTTGCCGAACCTCTGTTTTCCTTATTCACGGAATGGGACTGTCCTGGTGTTGGGGTTGTTTTGAGGATCAACTTCATATTGAGTATGGGGTAGCCCTGTTCATGACGTAAAATGTCCCACACAGATGTAAGTGGTTTATGTGTTTATTCCAGAAGATGCATTCCTAACAGATCTATATAGTTTGAGGTAATTACCCATTCTGAGGGGTTATCTGTGCCTTTCCTAAATGGGGGTGGATAATCAGAAATTAGCTGAATTCTCAAGAATGGCAGTTTGTAAAAGTTACCAGGGCCAACTGGCCAACTTCCTTTGGCAGATAGCTTGGGGTGTCCCTCATTGAGGGATTTTCCCAGAGTCAGAGGGACAGTCTTAATGTGGCACCTTTCTTTGGTTGAGCCTTTGGACTGGCAGAGCCTTAGGTGTGGGGAGGGGATGAGGAGTGAATGAATTTTGAGGATGAATTTTGTAAAGCTGGCCAGATAAATCTGTCATATATGGTGAGGGACTTCTCCACCTCAGTTTGAGGTACTGTTAGTAAGCCAAGATGACCCCTCCATCAGAGGTCTTGTTTACAGGGCACTTTGTAATAAAGCCCCATACTTGTTGTGGTAACCACCTATCCTCAAGATATGTTAGCAACTCAAAGTAGCCTTTTCTCTTCTCTGCATTAGAATGAAGGTGCAAGCTTCTCAGAGAAGTCCCGCAGTAGCCAGGAGCCATCTGGGTGAATGATTCACCCAACTCTGAATGGTTTTGCCCTGCTTTTCATATAAGCTAATTTATTTAGGCTCCTGATAACCCTGAGATAATTTATAGTGATATAATAGTCACCATTTACTGAGTGTTTTACCTTTTCTAGCCGAAGTAATCTGCTTAGCAGGTGTTCCTTTTTATCCCCATTTCACAGATGAGGAAAGCAAGACTGAAGAGAGGTTAAGTGAGTCTGTCCTTCTGATTGCTCAGACTAAAAACCTTGAGGTCATCCTTGCCACTTCTATTTCTTTGTCACCTCAGATCTAATTTATCAGAACATTCTTTTGGCTCTTAAAAATTGGGTTCAAATATAAATGCTTCTTACTACCTCTGTTGATGGCCTGGACCATATCATATATCATTTCTTCTCATCTCGATTGTGGCATCAGCCCCTTAACTGGTCTCTTTTCACTCCTGCTCAAAACCCTTTGTTGGCTTCTCATAGGGGAGTAAAATACAGAGTCCTTTAAGACTACTTGATCTGATCCTCTCCGACCCCAACCTCTTACCTCATCTTTCTCCACTTGCCCCTTCCCTCACTCCCTTCCAACAGCATTTGTTCTCACTTTTCCTGGACCATGTCATGCACTCTTCTGCTTTGGGGCTTTTGCTCTGGAATGTTCAGCCTCAGATCACTGTGATGGAGAGGCCTTCCCAGACCATCATGTATAGACTAAGCAGGCTTTGACCTCGGACGCCCTGTCCCCCTCCCTCTTACTCTGTTTCATTTTTCTCCTCAGCTCTTATCACTGGGTCGGGAATTTTGACATTTGACCACTGCTTTATCCCCCACACCTATAGCATTGCCTGGCACGTTGTAGTAGGCAGCTTAGTTAACATTTGTTTAGTGGAAAAATGGATGAGTGGATGAATCTCATACTTTTAATGGCATTCATTCAACACATTTTGAGTGCTTACTGTGTGTAAGGCATGGGGGATACTGCAGTGAGGTAAAAAAAAAAATGTTGACAAAGGAGTGCGTTTATTCAAAATTTAGTATGGAAGATGCTGTGTAGGTAATGTATGGGATTCTTTGGGAATACAGCAGGGGCACTCAGTTCAGTCAGGGTTAAAGAAGTCTTCCAGGGAGGAAATGATGCCTAAGCTGAAATGGGAAGGATGAGTAGTAGTTATGTGAGAAAGGCCTGGAAAGAGAGAGCTCATTTTTGGTTGGGGAAAGGCCCTGCAGTTCAGGGAACTGAGATTCCTGTAGCTGTAGTGTAGATGACCAGAAAGGTAAGCAGTCCTGCCTTACAATGAGTGCTAAATCCCAGTTTTAGCTGGAAGGCAGTGTAGAGCCATTGAAGATTTTAAGTGAGGGAGTGACATGGTCAGATTTTTCCTCTTGAAAGGTGACTGGGGGCCGAGCCCGTGGCGCACTCGGGAGAGTGCGGCACTGGGAGCGCAGCGACGCTCGCGCCGCCCCGCTGCGGGTTCGGATCCTATATAGGAACGGCCGGTGCACTCACTGGCTGAGTGCCGTTCACGAAAAAGACAAAAAAAAAAAAAAAAAAGGAAAGGTGACTGGCCACATGGCAGAACCTCTTAGGTTAAGATTAGATGGTTTGGGTTTTCTTGTCTGATCCTTTGGGGGCAAGGTTCCCAGATTACAGAAGAGAGCAGACTTCCAAGTCATTCCTGAAATGTAGATCTTGGGCAATTTTTAGCTGTTATACTTTAGGGGTAGGGAGTGGCAGTGATTTATAGGATATTTCTGACCCTTCAGAAGGCCATATTATCCAGAATGTATCTCAGTCACTGGAAGAAGCAAAATTCCTGATGGACTGGCTGAGACTGAGCTCATGCCTGCCTGCTTGTCCCTACTGCAGCTGGCTGGGTGGGAAGAAGAGGAGGCCCTGGCAGTAGTGGTAGGGGGCAGGCTTCGAGGTGGCGATCCCTTCCTCCACACCCTCCATCAGGGGAGGCACTTACCATGCAGGAAGACTTCCTAGGCCAACATGGTAGGCTGCTGCCCACCAGCCACTCTCTGCAGCTTGGCTCTTTGGGTTTTTCCAGGTAGACAGCCATGTGTACAAGGTTTTCTTCCCATCAAAGCCCCCTCCCCTCGGCCGAATTCAGCTGTTTTTACACCTGTGCTGAGAACGGTGTGTTTGCATTTGCCCACATATAGGCTGCTGGAGTGAGTCCCCGAGAATGCTGGGCAATAGAGTTAGGCTTACACAGCCTAATTCCTAGTTGTCAGCTCTGTCCCCATTGTTTTGCCCTTAGGGGTTTTCCCTTCCCTCCTGTGATTCTATGAAATATGTGTTTGGTTTTCACTCCAGTCTCAGTCCCTTTCCTGGCATACAATTCCTAAAATTCTTAGACTCTCCAAAGTAATGAGTGTCTTTTCGTATGGTAATGAGTTGACTGTTGACTGGCTGCTCCTTGGTGGCTTCAGGATGGCGGCTACTCACCTGAAAGACTAAAGCAGGATGAGAGTGTTGGGACTTTGAGTACCAACCCCCAACCTTCTGAGGAGGAAGAGAGGCTAGAGGGGGCTGATCAGTGGCCACTGGTTTAATCAATCCTACCTACATAATGAGGCCTCCATAAAATCCCAAGAGGCCTGGTTTCTGGAAGCTTTTGGATAGCTGAACACATGGAGGTCCCTGGAGGGTGGTGCACCCTAGGAGGGCATGGGAGCTCTATGCCCTTTTCCCCATACCTTGCCCTGTGCATCTTTTCATTTGTATCCTTTGTAGTATCCTAAATCTGTAAAAAGTGTTTCCCTGAGTTCTGTGAGCCACTTAAAAGCTCAGTTGATCCCAAGGAGAGGGTTGTGGGGATCCTGAATTATAGCTGATTGGTCAGAAGTTCCAGAGGCTTGGACTTGCAACTGTCATCTGAAGTGGAGGCAGTCTTGTGGAACTGAACCCTCAATGCTCTCTCCAGGTAGATAATGTTGGAGTGGAATTGTATTGGAAGACACTCAGCTGGTGTCCAGTGTGGAACTGGTTGCTTGCTTGCTGGTGGGGAGAAATGCTCACACATTTGGGCACAGAAGTCTGTCTTATGTCTTGATTGTTGTGGTGTGAGAGCAGAGGAAAGAGTATGTTTTTCTCTCTCACCTCCTTTCAGAGAGGAGGGAGTATTTAGAACTGGAAGGGGCCCCAGAGGTCATGGAATCTAAACCTCTCATTTTTAGGTCAGGTACTTCATATCCAGAAAGAAAATAGGAGTTGCCCAAGGTCACAGTCAATTCAGAGCAAGGCTGAGACTTGAGTCTGCTCCCAGTGCAGTTCTGTTTTCACTCCACCTCTGGAGAAAGAAGGTTGAGCATGGGATTTGGAGTCAGTCAGTCACAATTTGTATTAGCCCAGCCTCTTACCAACTGAGTGCCCTTGGAAAGGTTGGTAGCTTCTGGGTCTCAGTAAATCGGGCTGTATCTAGAGTGTACCCACCTTACTGGATTATTGCTGAAGATATGTAAGTGCTTGGCTGGAGCCTGCACATAGTAGTAAGTGGCAATGGTAAGAGTGTTGATTATTCCTCTTCTGAAGGCTTGAATTTGGCCTATGTCTTCAGTTTGCTTAAAGGAAGTCAGGTGCCAAAGTCAGCCTTCCTTTGTCCTGGGTCCTTTCCTTCATCCTTGCAGTTTGGTCCTGAGCATACACAGAAAGGCAGCCCATGTCATGTCTTAGAGCCGGATCTTCTATCCCTGCCTTAGGTTGGCTTATGCAACTCCATAGTGGAGGGGAATTTAAAAACTCACTGGGGGCCATAATCCTGGCAGTGAGAAGCTCAAATTGTGGTACTTGAGAATGCCCTAATGATAAATTGTCAGAGTGAGAGATGAGCTCAGGTTACACAGTAAACTCTCACACTCCATCTTTAGCAGCTTAGGGTCAGTTTGAAGGAGCAGACGCTTCCGCTTTTCCTGCTCTGTATGTATATTTTTTGTTCCATATATATAGTAACAGTGATATTAAGAAAAGAGACCAGTTATGTGGATGGAATATCTGGGTTTTGGAGCCCAGTGTAGGGGTAGAGTTTGGACATGGTGAGAGCAAGGTTGGGTGTGAGAGGTTGGTTGCCACTTCTTAGGGAACGTGGGAGAGAGACAGGATATTAGGAACACACAGGGATGCAGCACCTTTCTATGAGGAAGGAAGGGTTAAAGAACTGGGATTATTTTGCCCAGGGAATCAGAGCTTGGAGTAGTGGGAAATGCCAGTTATCTTGAATATAACAATTGAATAGACTTGCTTCATATGGCCTTAATGGTTAAAGCTCTAATGGCAGGTGGAAGGTAGAGGGTTTGTAGGTTTTGGCTCCAGGTAAGTAGTAACTTTCAACATTGCCCCAAAAGGATTCAGCTGTCACAGGAGGTACTGAGTTCCTTGACATGGTAATATTTGAATAGTTTTGTATGGCAGTTTGGTATAGGACTCTGCTGCTACAAGTTGACAAAGTACTTTTCTAGATTTGTTCATTTAAAAATTTTTGAATACCATGCCTGTTAGGTGTCAGGCCCCAGAATTCAGGGTAAAAAAGACACATTACTACCATAGTGGTGCTTATATTCTGAAAGGCAGAAGTCATGAATGAGCATCCCCCATTCACCTCCTCAAGGACCAGTCCAACCTACTGACACGTTTTGGTTGACTTGCATTTCAAAACACTTTAAAGTAATCATCTATATTTGAAAATAAGAAAAATTATCTGGAAACTCATGGATTTCCAGCTTCTCTTTAAAAAAATCAGATTCTGAATAAACAAAAAAACCCCACTGGATTGTATACTTTAAATGGGTGAATAACATGGTCTGTGAATTATGTCAATAAAGCTGTTGTAAGGGTCAGCCTGTGGCTCACTTGGGAGAGTGTGGTGCTGATAACACCAAGGCCACGGGTTCGGATCCCTGGTTAGCTCTCTTGGGAGAGCGTGGTGCTGACAACACCACGTCAAAGGGTTAAGATCACCTTACCGGTAATCTTTTTTTTTTTTTTTAAACTGTTGTGGCAGAAAAAATTAGAAGACCTAGCCACATTGGGCTACTATCCATGTGGCTTGACCTAGCTCGCCTTTAGATGAGGAGTGCTACATTTGGCCCCTATAGGCCCTTGAGTTTGCCATTCCTTATTCAGGCTTCCTTCTAGCATGAGGCCTATGGGCCCAGACTTCGTATGTTACATCATACAAAGGAGAAAGGACGGCAGGAGCATCCTTACGTGAGAAGAGTGAGAGGAGGGGGTGGGGAAGACTTTAAGGCCTTGGGCAGGAATTGCGGTCCCTAGAGGGGACTACTTACCCATCTCTGTAGGGAGGGTGGGTGTGAGGAGCAGTGTGGCCTGAGGCCCTGGAGCAGCAGTAGAAAGCTCTCTGGGAGCTAAGGGATGGACTTGCTGGAGAAACTGGGTGATGTTAGGTCCCTCCCAGCTCAAACACCCTGTAGGTATGAGAGTGACAAGGCAGATACTAAGTTTCAGTGTGGAAAGGGGAAAGATCCTGACTAGAGGCCTTGAGGCTGGGGGCAGCAGCTTCATCAAGGAATGCCTTTAAGAGTGCTAAAGATGGGAGTGATAAGGAGCCTGATGATGAGCATTCTAGCCTGGAGGAACAGCAAGCAAGTACTAGGCAGTTATGAGTTTAGAGTTCTTCAAGGAACAGGCAGAAGGCCTGTGAATGAGGGGAGAAGGGCTCAAAACAGAAACAGAAGGCCTTTGGAGGCCAGCTTAGGGAGTCTGGATCTTGTTCTGAAGTAATGGAAGAGGTTACATGATGTGATGTCAGCTTTAGGATTACTCAGTTCTGTGGAGAATAGATGGGGGTGATGGGGGCCGGGGTGGTGGGTAGGAGGAAGCAAGGTGGAAGCAGGGCGCGACCCCTTAGGAGATTTCTGCAGTAGTTCAGGAAAGAGATGGTGAGGAGTGGATGATGGCAATAGTGATTTGGTCTGATCTTTTAAACTAACTTACTGTTTTCCCCCGAGACTAGACCACTCAAAGGGGAAGCTTTCTGATTGCTATTTCTTACTTCCTCCTTGCCTCTCAAACTGTCTAGAAGCAGAAGTAATTGTGCTGTGCCCATTGATCAGATGGGTAGCGTTAGGCAGGCAGACTTTTGCGCAGTTCTGAGTCTCTTGGCCCCAGAACAGACTGAGTGCTGGTGCTTCCCTGCCTGGGTCTGCCTGCCTTGGCTTATCCCAGGCTTCGTGCCCCAGGGTGGAAGTGGAATGAGGGTGAGTAGACTGGGGGTACAGGAAGCGGTAGGGATGGTTTTCCTGGAGGTGGGGAATGGTCCTGACCTTGAGTTTTTGTATCACACTTTTCTGTTTCTGACTTCTCGTTGGAAATTGCTGTGAGTTTTTGATTTCTGATAAGATTTTCAGAGCAGGGTCAGAGCAAGCTGCCCAAGTTGAAAGTCTGAGGATCCAAGTTCTGATGTCAGCCCTGCTCTCTTATTTCTCTTGGCTAGACCTTCATTTCTCACAACTCGTGTGAAGGGATTGGATCCTGTGCTGTCAAGTGCAATGCTCATCTATGGCTGATGTGCCTTTGTCATGTCCCTGGGCTTAGCCAGGTGTCCTAGAATCTGCCTTATGGATGGTTTGCCTTGTTGAGGACAGATGTCCCAGGAAGCCAGTCCAGAGTGTCCAGACACTGTCCACTTCTCACATGATTATCAAACTTCTGAGCCACCACACGTATTCCATTCATTATCTCTGTTCATTTTCACAATAGCCCTGTGGGATCTTGCTACAGTACTATCTTCATTTTACAGATGAGAAAACAGGAGCCCAGAGAGGTTCAATAATTTGTTCAAGGCTTTGCAGTAGTTAGTAAGTAGCTGGGATTCCAGCCCATGGCAGACTGATTCCAGAGTTCATGCCTTAACATATTATCTGGCTTTGCATTCTCCTAGACCACAGAAGTATACATGCCCCACCAAGAAAACTTTCTGGGAGAGAGAGGACCCGCAGAGATCTTCATATGACAGGAATCTGTGTGAGGTCCCTGTGGCCCCCAGCTTGGAGGCCCCAGCTTTGCCCCCCTGGCAGGCTGGGCTCTCGGTGTAAGCTGAGTAGGTGTGAGCCAGGCCCTGAAACTTCTGATCCTGCTGGGGAGCCCTGGCTCTACTTCCCCCAGAGATGTTCCTCTTCAGCTCTGTCAGACCATGTGCAGGCAGGCCTGCTGGAAAGAGCTATGCTGACCTTGTGGGTTTTCAGGCATGGCCTTCTGGCAAGTAAGGTGGCAGGGGTAGTGGGGGTGGGGTGGGGGAAGGGCTCTTTATAGGGTTTGGGAGGTGCTCTGGCTCTGCGTTACTGAAGGGGATGGGAAATACTATTATGTGTTAGACCTTTTAATCTTTTGAAGGGAAAATCTTTTCAGGTTACTCAAGCAACACCAATTCATTGTAGAAAACTGTCCAAATATACTTTAGCAATAAGAAAACCAATCCATTGGTAATATGTCCCACCAACTACCATAAGTCCTACTAAGCATTAATAGGGTTTTATATCTTTCTAGACCAGTGCTGCCCTAATACAAATATAATGTGAACCACATAAATAATTTTAAATTTTTTAGTAACCGTATTTTAAAAATTAAGTAAAACAGGTTAAATCAATTTTAATAATATAACCCAACATGTTCAAATTTTTTTTTTTTTTTTTTTTTAAAGATGACCGGTAAGGGGATCTTAACCCTTGTCTTGGTGGTGTTAGCACCATACCCTCCCAAGTGAGCTAACCGGCCATCCCTACATAGGGATCCAAACCCAGGGCCTTGGTGTTTTCAGTACCACACTCTCCCAAGTGAGCCACAGGCTGGCCCCTCAAAATATCTTTTTTTTTTTTTTCAAAATATCTTTTTAACATGTAGTCAGTGTAAAAATTATTAGTGAAATATTTTACATTCTTCATACTAAATTTTTGAAATCTGATGTGTCTTTTACACTTAAAGCTCAACTTGGACTGGCTGCATTTCAAGTGCTCAGTATCCATATGTGGCTCGTAACTGTCGTATTACATACGTTTCAACAGCACATTTTGAGTGTGTGAGAGTACATACACACAGATTTTTAAAAAAAATTTTTAAAGACAGAATGGGATCATAATACTTTGTGAGCTGCCCTCAGAGCAGCCTTGGTTAAGGAAAGTAGCGTTTTCCTGATGAGAGAGGAAGGTTAAGAAACCATTGCTGGAGTAAAGGTACATACACCCCAGCACTGCTGTCTGTGAGGCCTCCACTCTTCACTGCCCCTGCAGGCACCTGGGGGTTGATCTGAGACCACTGACCCTAGGCCAGAATTCCCACGTACACATGTGCATGCGCACACCGCACTTTGCTGAGGGAAGCACACCCAGACAGAGGGGAAGCTACTTATTGAGGCTGCCACACGGGATACAATGTTCAGAACACAAGCACCCTGAACTCCCAGTCCAGTGTTCTTTCAACCACACTCAGCTGCCAAGAGCTTACACTAGCTTTTGGAACTAGCTGAAGTACAAAGAGGAAACCAGTGGAGGGCGGGCAAAAGCCTCCCACTGGGTTTGTGGAGCGACCCCAAGTCTACAGTACAACCATCACCCCACCCTACCTCACCACTCCACCCCTGGAGAAGCTGGCCAGCACTAGTCTATCTTATGGGAGAACAAATGCAGATGGACAATGAGAAAAAGACCAGCTGGGCAGAATAGGTGCAGAACTGGATGTGGCTTGGCCTGAATGAGATCTGGACTTAGAAATCTCTAAATAATTGAATAGTTTGTCAAACAGTTCTGCGCTCTTAGTGCAAGGACACGTGTGCTTCACGCCAGGCCACTCTGTGGCAAGAACCTCATTCCTTAGCAGGTCTGAGATTTGTTGGAGCCTGGTTTTATTTTTTTTTCTTTGTTTCCCCACACCCAAAACTGCCTCAGTTTTTCAGCCGGTAGTGTTGGGTTGTCTTTCAGGTCTGCTACAGGCCTCCTCTGCCCCTTCAGAGGAGCAGGAAGCCTTGGGTTAGCCTTGCGATGAGAGGGACCAGATTGCTGATGATTGGGGGGTTTGAAGACTGTGTAGATCCAGGGAAGCCTTCCTTCTGCGTCAGTGTACCCACACACATGCTTGTTAGCATTGCAGGGAATGGCAGCTGTAGCTCCCAGCTGCCCTGAGCCAAGTCTCCAGGCTGGGAGGGGTCTGCTGCAGGGAACCAGGAGGTGACTTGGTTTGCACTCCTGGGAGCTCTGTTGCCCTCAAGCGAGATGCTGTTCAAGATGGCACCTGCCCAAACTAAGGAGTCTTAAGTTACCATCTTTTTATTTTTATTTTATTTTTATTTTTTGGTGGCTGGCCAGTAAGGAGATCCAAACCCTTGACCTTGGTGTTATAACACCATACTCCAACCAACTGAACTGACCACCCAGCCCCTTAAGTTACTACATTTTGATTTCTTCTGAGGTCTAGTCTTGTATTGAAAGGGCTGGTACTGCCTTTGGGAAGGTCCTCAAGACTTTATAAAACACTTCTTTATTCCTATTTTGCAGTCCTCAAAAGTGCTTATGAGGTGGGTGGTAGTTGGCCTTCTTTTATGGAGAAGGAATTTTAGGCTTATCAAGGTTAAGGGACTGCTCAGGTTCAAAGTTTAAAAAGTGGCAGAGCCAGTTGTATCCTGTCCCGCTGTTCCCCGCTTAAAGGACAACTAATGAGGGAAAATTTGAGATGAATAAAAAAGAAGGTAAGCATCAGTCTTGTATAAGTAAGATCTGGCTAGGGAGATACTTAGCACAGTGACAGACCACACTAAGAGCTTGGTTGTAGCTTCATAAACATTGTTTAAAAAGGCATTTGTCTGTCTACCTTTCTGTCCAGGAGCTATGTGCAAAGCATTTGTCCACTGAGGGAAGCCTTCTTGCTGACCATTAGGAAAGGGGAGTGAGTGAGGGCAGCGCAGACTGGGAATGCCTGACTGTAGCTGGGAGTGGACAGGCAGATAAAGGCTCCCCTTGCCTTTGGCTGGGCTTGTAGTTGTTCTGGGATGTCCTCTGCCATTCTAGGCTTTCCCTGTCCCACCCCCTGATTTGCATCATCACTGCCATTGCCCCTCTGGGGTGGTAATTCTTTGGAGATCCTAGACTTGAAGAAGCCCCAAGTCTAAAGAAGCCTTCTGTTTGCTTCTCATTTTACAGAAAGCCAAGGCTGTATCTTGGCCATAGTCTTGTAGTTGACACCAAGGGGATCGCAGTACCCACTCTAGAATGATGGCCCTTCAAATCGTCAGTCCTATAGCAGTGGAGATAAAAAAAAAAAAAAAGGCCTAGGCCTGGCAGCATGAACCCCAAAGGCAGGTCCCAGCACAGATGCTGTAGTTCTTGGTCCTAAAGACATGCCTTCAGCTCTCTTAATTTTGGAGGTAGGGGGTGGGGGGGCGGGTGGCCAGTACAGGGATCAAACACTAGACCTTTGTGTTATTTGTGTTGTTAGCACTGAGATCTAACCAGCTGAGCTAATCAGCCAATCTTGAGCTCTTTCCTAAGCCTGAGAGGCCTACCCAAATGGAGAAGGTGTTGCCCAGAAATGGTCTAAATTTTCTGAAAACAAGCCCCCTCCCCACCCTTCTACTCTGCCTCACCGATGAGCTCTTCAAGATAGAGTCAAATGAAGAATTGGCTTGGGAGCACTAAGCAGACATCCAGGACAAGGTACCTTGCTGGTGGCTCACCAGTGGGTTTGGGGTAGGGTAGAAAATCTTGTCAGTGGTCTTAATCAGATAATCAGATCTATAACTTCCAAAACAATAGCTAACAAGTATTGAGTGCTTACTATGTGCCAGGCACTTTCCCAAGCACTTTTACAAATGCCAATTTATTTAATCCTTACAATCCCCTGAGGTTAGGAACTCTATTCCCACTTAAAGAAACCCAAGGCCACCCAAGTAGAAGTGGCAGAGCCAGGACTTTAGCCTTGGTGGGTGTAGCCCAGATTCTTTACAGCTGTACCGCCCTGCTGGTGATATGAAGTAGGGAGATCCAGGCTGAGCCAGGGAAAGTAGGCAGTTTTTCTGACTCCCAGACTAGTGTTCTTTCCATAGAGGCACCCATTCCATAATTCTCACTTGTGTTTCTGCATTAAGTTCTTCCTGGGCCTTGCCTTAATTCCTCTGGAAGAGCCCAGGCCTGAGGGTTGCAGGTCTTGCCTGGTGTCAGTACAGAATGGCCCCTGGAGGGAAAGAGCACTGAACTCACCACCACCCATGGACAGCTCTCACATTGGCTACTAGATTCATGGGCTGGACCCTTGGCAATCTTGTCCATTTCTATATCCACAGCACCTGACACAGTAGGGGCTAAATATTTGTTGAGATGAAGAGCACTGTTTAGTTATTGACAGACTGGAATTATAAATACTCATGTTTGTGGTGACTGTCTCTTCTCTTGCCCATAACAGACATTGATTGCTCCCAGGCTTTTCCTGAGTCTGTTTGCTGCCTGAGGATCCTTAGTCACAGTACCCAAGCAGCCAAGCTTAGCCAATCACAGGTGGAGTGTAAGATTAAAGCCCTTCTGTAAACTGAGCCCTCAGGGAGTAGGGACTGTTTTATTCATTATTGGTTTCCCAGTGCCTGGTTATTATTGGTTTACACAGACCCCTCAACAGCCAAGTTACTGATGTTCAAGTTTATTTTGCTTCATGGTACAGTGGCAGGAGCCCAGGGCTAGGATCTCAAAAAACAGTTTGATACTTTTGGGACAAGCCAGGAAGCTCACTGTGTCTCAGTTCTATGTTCTGTAAAATGGGTAGAACCATGTCCACCTTCCCTACCTCAGACTGTTGTAGTGAGACTTAGGTGCAGTCATGGGTGAGGAGAGTACTATATAAGCTGCTTAGCCCTGGTCACCCTAAGGAAAGGTAATTTACCTGGACGGTAGTTTATGCTCTGTTCAGTTCACCCCGGTGCCCCAGAGTACCCAGCTTTTCTACCTCCTTTTCCCCTCTCCTGCATGTCCTTTGACCTGCAGGGTTGTGTCGTTCCCTCCATCCACTCCTTTCTGATCTGCTTAAAGAGGTAAAATTCCCCTGGGGCTTTGGTGCAGGTGGCCCTGGAGCATTGTCTTTGCAATAAACAACGCTTTGATTCCCAGTTGTGCTTTTACCCCTTCTGCTGTGCTGAGTCGTATTATCCCTACCTGGCAGTTGAACTATCAGAGAAATGGATTCTGGTGCTGGTGGCCTTAGTCCCCTGTAGGGCCTGGAGGCTTTAGCTGAACCTTTGGGGGACATAAAGAACCTAGTGTTTGTCTCCTGAAGTTCTGAGAGACGTCTGGGGTACCCAGGGATTTTAGATCCTTGGGGTCTTGTATCTTCTTACTGTGTTACCTTTGGCTAACCACTTACCTTCTTTGAGCCTCTTCTAAAATTGGGATAATAGTTTTTCCATTGTGAGGATTAAAAAACTTAATGCACAAAAGACCTGCAGCAAGCAGGAGGCCTGGTTTCCTCTGAGGTAAATGCTTAGTAAGTAGTAGCCATTATTATTGTAATGGACCCAGACCTTAGAGCAAACAGCAAGGTTTTAGGGTAAGAGAGTGTGGAGACTGACTGTAAGGAAGAAGTAGATGGACAGTTCACTTCAGATCCTTCATTCTTCTCCTGGCATAGCCAGTTTGCAGCTTGTTGTAAAACTAAACCCCAAGCCCAGACTGATCCCTTGTGACCTCACATCTGTCCAGACACTCAGCCTCTGGCTTCTTGGCCTGACCATTCTTGGTTCCTGGTGCCAGAGATTAGATTGGTAGAAAAACGAGGGTGATGAGCTCCTCATACATCCTTCCTCTGGCTGCTGTTTCTGTGTGTAATTAAAACTACGTGTAACCTCTTGCTCTTGTGAGCCCCGTAAGTCCTATGTTTCCAAGTGTGAGACCCTGGACTGTGGAGGGGCAGGTTAGAGACCAGGGGTCCTTTCCTGGCAGTCTCACTCAATTGGCATCTCAGTTCTCAAACATTAATTGGCATCAGCATTGCACAGGAAGAAACTTATTGAAACTGCAGGTGCCTAACCTCTCTCCACCTCCCCAAGTTGATTTCTAAAGTTTGGGAGGAGGTAGGAATCTGCATTTTAACCAAGGTTGCCCCTTTTTCCCCGCAGGGGCTCCTTAGATTACAAAAGCGGTTTTGCAAGCTTGCTAGCTTATCGGTCCCCAGTTTCCACAGCAGGGAGGTGAGGATTTTTCAAACTGGCTCAGGAACTCTGGCCGAGTTGGGAGGCAGAGTGGTGAGTGGGCTTAACGGCCCATTTCTATCAGAACAGCTTTGCCATTTTATTTTTCTTTTCCAGAAACTCAAATATTTAATATATACAAAAGAGCATAAATATACAATAAAAAAAAAACTATTAAAATAAGAATCCAAGTATCTACTACTGGCTTAAGAAGTACAGCCCTGATTTTAAAATATTAAATGTGGTGTGTGGTTCTGGGGAACCCCGGTCAAAATTAACAGTTGAAACTCACTGTTAAATCAAGATAACTCCAGTGTATCCGGAGAAAACCTACCTTAAAGTTCCCTAGCAGATTCCTGATTCCACCATTCCTGAGTAATTATCTCTAGAGGGTGGAACCCAGGCATCTACGTTTTGATAAGCTCCTGAGATGATAATTCTGCATACTTCAATCTTAGGGCTAAAGTCCTTTGTAGCAGTGGTTTCAGGGGTAGCTTGTTGCCCTGTAAAGTTGACTGCATTTAAGGGGATCAGTGGGTATAAGGACAAAATCACAAGATGTTAGGACTAGAAGGACTGTGGATGACAAGATTCCACCCACCCTACCACAGGCCTCTGAATGAGGAGACTGCAGACCACTAGAGGGGAATTCTTGCCAAGCTTCTACATCAAGGCTGTAGTGCCTGAGCCAGGACTGGCATCCAGTCTCTGGACTCCTAGTCCAGGGCTCTGGTCACTCCCCCATTTTTATTTTGAAACATGGGGCAATGGTCTTTCCTTCCTATAGTGGCTAAACTTAGCAAATAAAAATGTAGGGTACCAGTTAAATTTGGAATTTCAGATAAACCAAATAATTTTTTATCATGTGTCCCAAATATCACATGACATTTTTAGTTTAAAGATAATCACTGTTACCGAGTCCCCTGAATTTCTGTTTGCTAAATCTGGCCGGCAACCGTATCTCCCCACCCCCTCACCCCCACTTTTGGCACTAGACAAATTCAACAATTGCCCCAAAGAAATGACAAAGTAACTATGCATTTTTGGTAGTTCTGTGTTCTAAGCTCATTTTAAATAGTACCTCATTTAATCTGTTAAACAATCCTGTGAGCTAGCTGTCATAGATCCCTTTTATAGTTTAGGAAAATGAGAGGTTAAGTCTAACTTCTAGGATCATCCCCGTAAGCTGCCTTTCTGCCTCCTCATTGAACCTAGTTGCTTGGCCCTCACTGATGCATGACCTAGTTAATGCTTATCCAGTTGAAAGCTGCACAAGAGTGTGGCCAGTTTTGACCCATCTGCCCTGGCCTTGTGAGTTAGTTAATTCATGGCGGTTGTTGGTTAGCACATTCCAAGAATGGGCTCCAAAGTTCATGCTGTTAACTACTGCTCTACCCTGCCTTTTCACCCAGCGGCCTAGTAAATTTTCAGTTGGATGGGTTTGAGGTAGGGGTCAGAACCCCTCTCTACATTTTCTGAAGGGGTGTGCCAGTGGCTGGAGGGCATCTGTGAGCAGGGGTGAGGAGTCTGCATGTGGGGCAGCACCCTGGCTGCTGAGTCTGTCCTGCCTCCGTGTTCATGGTATCCCAGTGCTCCACTGTTTCCCAGATGAGGTGTAGCATGTAGTGCTGTAGGGTCCCTGTAGGCTGGCCCGAGCGAGCTCACTGAAGAGGGTCAAATCAGCTGCTTCTAGAAAGTAAGACCTGCTGGCCTCGCTGACCTGGATTGGAGGAACTAGTCTCTACCCAAGATTTGGATTACCACATATTCCCAACCTGTAGGGCTAGAGCTAAAGAGGAAAAATTGGATGGAAGTGGGGCTTCTCCCAGAGCTACTTCAGTGAGAGCACCCCTTCTTTTCAGTCATATATTGCAGTTCCATGTGAGAAGTCATTTTTCTTGAAAGTGCCATCAGTAGTTGTGAGGAATAGTTTCTATGATGCTTTTGGGTCCCTTAGGCCCTGCCCCCCCCCCCCCTCTGTGAGTGGGTGTAGTTGTACATATTGCTTATTTTGTTGAAAGGGCTCCGGATTGGGAGGCATAAATTTGATGTTCCAGTGCCAGCTCTCCAACAATTCACTTGTGACTTTGGGCACAGTCAGGTCCCTCTTGGGCCTCAGTTTTCCTTTCTGTACAATGATATTTCTCAAGTCTCTTCCATCTTTGGCTAGGTCTAGGATCAGCCTCTCCACTCCAGTAATGAGGACAACCCAAAGTATTTTCTTGGGGATTCAGCAGAGTTGTAGGACAATAAAAATGAAATTGTGTTACCTGAGGTGGTAGCTGACCACTGGGGACAGGAGAAAACCTGCTTTGCGGTCAGCAGCCTCCCGTGTCAGGGTAATGGAGTTAGGTGTGCAGCAGAGCATGGTGTCTGCCTTGCGGCCTACCTGAGAGGATTGGCCCTTGAAACCCAGGGCCTAGGAGCGCCTGTGCAAGCCAGGTGAATAGGGCTCATTCATGAACCTGGAATCACCAGCATACCTACCTTCTAGAGTGGTTGTGAAGACCAAAGGCATAGTAAGGGCTTGGTAATCGATTACGGTCTGGTGGGGTGAGGTACACACAGATACAACCATTTCAGGCGGTGGTGAGTGCTCTGAAGACCCTGAATTGTAGACTGAATTAGAACTGGATCCATAGTTGCTGGTTGGGCAGCACTTTATATTGGCCAGTTGTAAATTCCTGAGGAGAATTTACACTGAGATCTGTGACTAACGAGGATTCATCTGTCTTGTTTCACCATACCATATACTGTGTGACCCTGGGCAAGTCCTTTCCCTCTGTTTCATTTTATGGACAATTGAAATAATTGTGTCTTTTTGAAGCAATTAAGTGAAATCATATTTAGCAGCTTAGATCAGTTTCTGGCAAGCTAGTCACCACGCAGGAAAAGGTAACAAGAACCGAATGTGCTCTTCATAAAAGGCTGGGTTAGGGGGAGCTGGCACTTGAAGAGACCAGGGGCTTCAGTGGCCACTGATCTATTTCAGCAGTGATGCTTATTAGTTAATCAGCTTTTGGGCAGGACTTCAGGGACCAGCAGTTGTGGTGGCCACAGTCACTTGAGGGTGGCAGGGTCCCTTTCGGGGCAGGATAAGTGGAAGCACCAAGTGGCCTGGTTCACCACATACCACACGCTAAAGGTAGTTGCCTGGGGCTGGGCCGGGTCCTCCCTCTGTCCCTCCTCCCAAGCCAAGGGGACTCAGACTCTGTACTCCTACACTGGCTGCTGGCCTGCAGCTTCCTATCAGCTGGGTCTGAAGATGGTCTGACCTTCTGAAGGTTTCTCTCTCTCTCCCCCTCCCCCTCCCTCCCTCTCTCCCCCTCCCCCTCCCTCCCTCTCTCCCCCTCCCCCTCCCTCCCTCTCTCCCCCTCCCCCTCCCTCCCTCTCTCCCCCTCCCCCTCCCTCCCTCTCTCCCCCTCCCCCTCCCTCCCTCTCCCCCCCCCCTCCCTCCCTCTCTCCCCCTCCCCCTCCCTCCCTCTCTCCCCTCCCCCTCCCCCTCTCCCCTCCCCCTCCCTCCCCTCTCCCCCTCCCCCCTCCCTCCCTCTCTCCCCCTCCCCCTCCCTCCCTCCCCCTCCCCCTCCCTCCCCCTCCCTCCCTCCCTCCCCTCCCCCTCCCTCTCTCCCCCTCCCCCTCCCTCCCTCCCTCCCCTCCCCCTCCCTCCCTCCCCTCCCCCTCCCTCCCTCCCCCTCCCTCCCTCCCTCCCTCCCCCCCCTCCCCCTCCCTCCCTCCCTCCCCCCCCTCCCTCCCCCCCCTCCCTCCCTCCCTCCCCCCCTCCCTCCCTCCCCCCCCTCCCTCCCTCCCTCCCCCCTCCCCCTCCCCCTCCCTCCCTCCCCTCCCCCTCCCTCCCTCTCTCCCCCTCCCCCTCCCTCCCTCTCTCCCCCCTCCCCCTCCCTCCCTCTCTCCCCCCTCCCCCTCCCTCCCTCTCTCCCCCCTCCCTCTCTCCCTCTTCTCCCCCCCTCCTCTCTCCTCTCTCCCTCTCTACTTTTTCCCCCTCTCCCTCCCTCTCCCCACTCCTTTTCTTAAGAGTGCCCTTCAGCTCCCTCCTGTATTTTATCTGCAGGTCTGGGGGAAATCTGGCTGGGAGGGCTGGGCAGTAAGGGGCCTCTGAGAGGTGGCAGCCACAGCAGCTGGGAGAACTGGTGAACAAGGTGAGGAGGGTTAACCCAGCATTCTTTTTACTCTATAGAAGAATGTTCCTGCCTAGGGTGTGCTAGGGTCAGTGGGGATGGGAGGAAAGATCTGTCAGGTCTCTAAGCTCCTCTTCTGTGACTCCACCCCCCCCACCCCACCCCCAGCTGGGTGACAGCTGAAAGTATCCAAGCTTTTCACAGACTCTACCCCCAGGCTGGCCTGGGAGAGATAGCACAGGTGGGTAGTATAGCCTAGATTCCCTTTCCTGCCTGTCTCACCCTTCCCTTACATGGTTTCACTGCCTTTCAGAGTCAGCATCCTATGCTGCAGCTCAGGCAGGTGGTGGTGGTATTCCCCATCTCCAGAGGCTGAAAGTGGGGCAGAATGCGCGTCATTTGGAGTCCCCCTGAGCATCCTGTGTGCCGTGGTCCAGGAGTGGCTACGGAGCCTCGTTGGGGCAGAGGCTGGAGTGGAGAAACTGGAAGGTGGGCCTGGAAGTAATGCATCTTTGCTCATAGGGCTGCCAGGGTCCTAGAGTTAGGGGTTCCAGCTGGGTGTGCTTGGTGGCAATTTCCCTTGCCTCTGTCTGGGTAGGGGAGAAGGGATTGTCAGGTCTCTGGTGTCCAGTCCCAGGAGCGTCACTTGCCCAGTTCTGTAACCTTATTTGGCTTCCCTGCAGTGGGCTTTGGTTTTTCCCCAGTATGTAGAGTGATGCCCCTGCAGCCCTGCAGTTGAGAGCCTGTTCTGTTGGCTACAGCCATAACAACTTGGGACCCCTTAGCTTCTATTCAACCTCTTCCTAGTGATTAAGAAGAGCACAGGCTTTAGGGTCAGACTGCTTGGCTTCAAATCCTGGTGTGCTGCTTGCTGGCTGTGATCGTGGCAAAAAACCTTTCCACCGTGTGCCTTGGTTTCCTCATTTGTAAAATGGGACTAATGAGAGGAAATTGTCATTTTAAGGATTAAGTAAGAGGAGTCAGAATTTAGGACAGTGTGTGGCATCTAGTAAGTGCCCACTACATATTGTCTGCACTTGTCAATAATACTATTAAGTCTATAATTTGCTGCTGGCATCTCTCCCACTTTAATGAGAAATCTCAGTGGTTGAGATCTTGCCTTCTCTCTCCTCACAGCTGTAAAACCAATATTACTACCTTTTGTTCAGTTGAGGAAGGTGAGGCTCAGGGGAGGGTGGAAAGTAATGAATGTCCCCATGGTTATACAACTGGTGAGTCTGGACTGGGGCTCAACAGTGATTTCAGGCTATTGGTTGCCTCTTAGTCAAAGCTGGGCTGGGGCCTAAGTTCCTCTGAGAGTCATTAGCATCTGTTGAGAGTTGAAGCCATAGCCTCAGGAATTAGTGGTTGAAAAGCAAAGCCTCCTTTCCTTTCTAGTGTAAAATCATAGAGGAGATGAGTGTGTGAACTCACCATTCATTAAACAAGTGTCTGCTGTGTTACCAGGCTCTGAGCTAGGCACTAGTATTTCTGCTGTGAAAGCAGCATAGTCCCTCCCCTCAGGGCATAGTCTGGAGGGGGGCAGGTAAGTAACCAGACAGTTAACATTTACAGTACAGTCAGAGCACATAACAGGGGCACTTCATTGAGAGTGGGATCTGGGCGGTCTCCCCCAAGGGGGTTGACGTAATGGCCAGATGTGGGGCAGCGGATTGGTGAGAATGAGAGTAATGCAGCCCCTAAGTACCACAGATTATCTTGTCCTAGTAGAAGTTCTTTGCAGTAAGGTTAAACAGCCCTTTCAGATGCCAATCTCCAGGAGGTGGATGCTAGCTAGTCCATTGGCCTTCCCCGTTCTCCTGCCTGTACTCAGGCCTGAGATCTGGTAGTCGTCTGGCAACTCACTCTTAGCCCTACAGGCTTTCTCCCAATTAGCCCAGCCTAGTCTCACCTTTTACCACACTGGTCCCTCAGTTTCAATTCCAGCCTCTCCCTTCCTCTTTTCAGGTCTTTTTTTTTTTTATCATGGCCTGAAGAGTTTGAATTAACCATGTGCCTTTTCCCCTAAAAAACTTCACTTACTTTCCCTTTGGTTGAACCAAGTCCTTGTTCTTTTGACCTCCTAGATCTGGCCCCTCTGGGTAGCTTTTGTTTCAGAAGATCAGCAGCCTTAGGATTTTTCTAGAATAAAACAATATAGAATATACTATTTAATCTTTTTATCTGGCTTTGTACCAGGTGTTTATGGCTGCAGCCCCTTTGGTAGGCTGGGAGAGACTTGAGGCCCAGGTACTCATCCTCTTCTATACTAAGTATGATGTTGAATGACTAAATTTATTTAACTGAAAGGAAACTCCAGGCCTTCCCATGTTTTTCCTTCCTCTCTAGCAAAGCAGGGCTTTATGCCAAAGCCCTCCTGAGAGACCTGTGATAAATCCCCCATCTTTCTTTCCCCATTTAAAACTGCATAGTTCTAAAACTTTTCTTTCCTCTTTCCTGAGGAAACATAACCTCGAGCCTAGCCGTCTCCTGTGTCTAGAGGACAGTGTGGGAGTGTTTTCCACCCCCGTGGGTCACCACCCGGAAGAAGAGCCAGGCTGGGGAGGCCTCATTGTAATCTGGATTGGTTGTTATAACACTGCGCTCTAACCAACCGAGCTAACTGGCCAGTCCCTGCCACAAACTTTTTCTTTCATGTTGAGAGATTATTATTCTCTCTCTCCCCCCTCTCTCTTTTTCTATGAGGATGGGGATCACTTGGAAATATTAAGCTTCCTTTGTGAATTTGAATTGTAATACTTAGCATTTGTTGAACATTTACTGTGTACAAGGCACTCCTACTATGCTCTATTCATTTAACTGTTCCAGTGGCCCTGTGAGATATCTATAACTTCAGTTTTACAGGGGAAGCTGAAGTTCAGAGGCTCTGCAAGAGGCAGTATAGGTAGGGACTCCAGCCCAAGTCCATCAGATAGCAAAGTCCATATGCTTAATGGCAGGGCTGTCTGGTTTTCCTAGATGGTGTTTGGATGGTGGGTGTTACACACTTGAAAGTTGAGGCTCAGAGAGACAGGGAATCTCGAGGTTAGACAGTCAAGGTTATATGATAGCCACTCCACTTTAAGGGGAGCTGCCATCCCTACTCCCACCACCCCAATCATTAATTTCTCTCTGTCCTTCCATCTCTCAGCACCCATCTGTCCCTTGTTTCCCTTCATTCTTCGTCCACAGTAGTGGCTTAGCTCCCTCCCCTCTGACCCTCAAAATAATCTTAAATAAAATAATCTAAAAATACTCAGTTTGCCATGCAAATATGGCTTTAGTAAAGGTCTTCTAGTGCCCCCACCACCACTAAATTGAGATCGTGTCTTGTTCATAGAAATTTTGGTGTGTTTCACTTTTAAAAAATGCATGTGTTTTTAGGAAGCCCCTGGACCCTTTTGGAACTACAGTCAGTATTGCCTTCTGGCTGACTATGGTCCCATGGGACAGAGAGTGGTTTTCCTTCTCTTCCAGATACCCTTTAGCCCCTGGTTTACCTTAGTTGAGGAGGAAGACCCTCCTAGAGCCTCTGTTGGCCATCACCTGCCCTGGAATCCTGGACCCCAGAGACCTGTGGGCAGATAAGCTGGCTAGAGCCTGCCTCACCACACTTCTACCTTCCCCCTTCTCTGAGAACCTTTCTTTTCCATCGGCAATTTTATTTCCTAGGACAAATAAGGGAAGAGCCCTAAGATTACACCAGGAAGATTTTTAACCCATTCTCCCACGAGTGGACACATGGGAACCTCTGGGCCCCATGGAATTTCTGGTGAGCTGGTTAGGAGAATTGGCAAGGGAGTCGAGACTTCTAGCCCCCATACGGCTCTGCAGCTAGTACTGTGGAAGCCCCTTCCCCTTTTGCAGCCTCAGTTCCCAATCTACAAATAGAGAGGATTAGAACTATGGGGTCTTTTTTTTCCTGCTCTAACATTCTACAACTTTTCTTGGGCAAGTGGACAGTGGTGTTTCCCAAGCTGTGCTTGGGTCAGTGGCAGCAGGTGCAGGTTTCACAATGTGGAAGTAGGAGGAAGAGGGCTTATCCCCTGATTTGGCCGAGATGGTACTGGACAAGGGGACTGGTGCCTGCGCAAAGGATTGGTTTTCACTGGGAGCCATTTCAGATGCCAGGCCCAGCTGGACCCCGTATATTCTGTGCATGTTTGTGTTGGTTGGTTGGTTGCCTCCTGTCTGATGAGGGTGGATGGCCAGGAGGAGACCCAGAAAGGAATGTGTAATTCAGATGAAGTCACAAAGCCTAGTCTTTTTTCCAGCCTCCTGCAGGGCCCAAAGTAGTTCATCTATGCCTTCCTGGGTTACCTTGAGGCCCCATATGATTTTAACAGATTTGTGAATTTTACGTAAAGGTAGAAAAGTGGTTCTCTCTTCCCGGTGGATTTTTCTATGTGTCTAGGGACTTCATTCTCCTTGTCAGGGACAGCCTGAGGCTCTACTTAGGAGCAGAGCAAGAACAGGGCACCATGGGTCCTCAGGGACAGAGGGATCTGGGAATGGGGCTTTTTCAACAAACTTCACCCAGAACTAATTTAAGAATATTCCTGTGTATACCCAGACTAGTTACATTCCCCCTCATTAGCTTGGGATTGATGGCAGAGTAGGGAATCAGCAGAGTCTTTTTGTGGCAGGAGTGCTCTCACATTGAAGGGAGACTGAACTTTCAGTGCTTTACCATATCCCTTTGTGGTCTTGGTGAATAAAATGTCAGGAAGGGTGATCACAGTATCTGATCCCTTTCCTTTTTAAAAGGGTTTTAATAAGAAGAAACAATGATCTAAAAAGCTTTGCCTCACCTTTTTGAGGAAAGTCTTCAGGAACACCTTGCCCTCTGAACCTGGTTCCCACTTCTAACATCTTGTTAATGAACTTGGTGTTGCAGGACTTTGGTCTCTTCTCCTCCTGGTAGCATGCGTGGGGTATTGTTGGGTCGGGGGGAAGTGAGTACCAGTCATAGCTCAGGTGTACACAAGCCTGGTCCTGGTGTAAAGCAGGCGAAGATCTTTAGCCTAGTCAGGGAACTGGGTGGTGTTCGGCTTGTCTGGGCCAATCCAGAAGTTGCAGGTGGGTGGGTGCAGAATAGTCCCTTGGGCCCAGGTGATCCATTCTCTTGGGACAGATTTTCTGGTTCACCACTGCCCAGCACTGGGGATGGGAGATGCTGTGGCCTGGGTTTCACAGCTCCAGCTCTCAGAAGGCATGTGGGGTATCTTGAGGGGGCAGTGGCTCCAGTAGGGGGTGGAAGCCAGGAATGCAGTGGCCTCACAGGAGTCAGATAAGGACACTGTCTACTCATTAAGGGAACATAGACCTGATCAAGGAGTAGAACATTCCTTTTGAGGCCAGCTGGGCAAATTTTTTTATGCAGAAACTAGGAGCAGTTCTTCCCCTGGCACAGCTGGCCAACAGAAGAGGCAAAGTGATGGGAGATAAGTGGGTGAGCAGGGATGTATATTTTCCTGTGGGTCTCTTGGGAGGGGAGAGGCAGAAGCTCTTGGTCTTCAGAACTGTGTTGGGAAAACAAGTGTGGGTTTAGAAGAGACTGGAGCTATTAGAGCCACTTCATTTAAAGAAAAAAAAGGGCATTTGTTTTCTTTTTTTAAAAAGCCCATGTCTGTCTTTGTCAAAAAATAAGGATCACTGTAAAATATACTACTTAACTCCCGATAATACTTAAATATTCTTCTAGAGTTTGTACTGTGTATGTGTGCATGTACATATCTTTGTTTTGTAACTTTTCTTGTTTATTGTGTTCATCATTTTGTATCAATAGAGATCATTCATTTTAATGACTGTTCTAAAAACGGATGAACTTTAGCCAGTTCCCTCCTATCGGACATGTAGGTTGTTTCCAGTTTTTTGAAGTCATAAATAACACTTTGGTGGACATCTTCGTACATAACTCTTGTCTAATTTGTATCATTAGGATAAATTCCTAAAGGTAGAATTTCAGTCAACTGGGGGACCACTTTTTCTTTGGAAACTGAGAAGCCACACAGAATCTTTCCTCAGTGGCTGGTCCTGGTCTTCTTGATTGCCCATGTAGGACTTTTATCTTGCCTTCCAACTATCAGTAATCCTTGTCTACTCATACACACATTAGAATGTGAGGGCCAGAAATGGTCTTTCAGACCCTTCCTTTATGGAATTTGCCATGATTCAGGAGCCCTGAATTACAGTGCTGATAACTAGCCTGGATTTCCCTTTCCAGGCCTCAGTCTTCATTTTACAAGAGGATAGAGAGCTGTACTCTGTAAGGGCCCTTCTACCTCAGAGTCTGGGTTTCTGGGATTTTGGCTGCTGTCTCTTTGCATGATCTCACTTTTCATGATTTCTTCAGGAAGGGGCTGGTAAAATTGCTATTGTTTTAGCACATGTCTTTTCCCTCTCCACTATGTCTTCTTCCTTTGAGAACCTGCCAGTTGCTTGGCAGAGTGGGAATGGTGATAAGGGTGAGGTGCTGGCAGTGGTTCCATCACATGGGTTCTGCGTAACCCCTTTGTCCTTTTCGTTTCCATAGAACATTCTGCTCCAGC
Source organism: Cynocephalus volans (assembly GCF_027409185.1). Taxonomy (NCBI): domain Eukaryota; kingdom Metazoa; phylum Chordata; class Mammalia; order Dermoptera; family Cynocephalidae; genus Cynocephalus; species Cynocephalus volans. The sequence continues at coordinate 137,083,694 of NC_084461.1, forward strand.
CAAGGTGGTGAGAGCAGCAGTTCCTAAGCAACGCAAAGGCAGCAAGGTAAGGAATAGGAGTGGGTAACCCAAGGGGACTTCCTGGAGGTGATGGCCTCTTTCCTGTTGTAGTGAGTGCTTCTGAACTGCTGGGTAGTTCTAGATTCTCTCTGAATAGCAGGGAATCCCCTTCTGGGCCTCCAGTGTGAACGGTCTGATCTCTTGGCCTCTGATCTCTTGGTGGAGCTGGACCTTGGGTGAAGGGCTGAATGGCAGAGGCAGGGTCACCGTCGGGGCCTTCACAGGATGTGCCTTGCAGGTTGGTGACTTTGGAGATGCAATCAACTGGCCCACACCTGGAGAGATAGCCCACAAGAGTGTACAGGTGAGTCTGTGGGGAGGGATGGGCAGGTTTAAACTCTTACCTACTTATACACTTTTGGCTTCTCAATCTTCCAGAGCCTCAGGTCCTAACTTTCTCAGTTTGTTTTTTAAAAAAAAAAAAAAAAAAAAAAAAAAAAAAAAGGAGTAGTTAATACAAGATGGGCAACAATGAAATAGCTAAGGATCGTCATCATTTAAACCTTTGCTTTGTGTCACAGACTGCCAAGTACTGTCTCTCATCTTATTTAACTCACATAGTGACTCTTGAGATAGGTCCTTTTATAATTCGCATCTTATAGAGGAAGCCACTGAGACTTGGAGAGGTTAATTACTGGCCCTTGGTGGCAGAGTGGGGATTGGAAATCAGGTGTAGTATATTCCAAAGCCTGTGTTCTCCATCACCACTCTTGGATTTTTTTTTTTTTTTTTTTTTTTGACCGGTAAGGGGATCACAACCCTCCGCATGGTGTGGTTTGCACGCTCAGCCAGTGAGCGCACCGGCCATTCCCATATAGGATCCGAACCCGCGGCCTTGGCGCTACTAGCGCCGTACTCTCCGAGTGAGCCATGCGGCCGGCCCTACTCTTGGATTTTCTATCAGTGAAATGGAAGAGTGGTCCTTAGGCCAAGTACCAATCTTCAGACCACATTTCTTGGGGAAGCTTACATAGCTTTCTTGGGCCCCAGCTGAGGAGAGACTCCTGGTAGTTTTCTACTTCCTAGTGCTTTTGTCCTCGGCCAGGGGCCTAAATTCCTTACTCTCTGGCTATGGTCATTTTCAGCTCACAGACAGGGTTGGTGTGGACAGGCCAGGGGCCAACATCTCTTTCATCCCATAGATTACCTGGACAATCTGGTCTTATTGAAGGGAGTAAACAATTGGCCCCTATAGGCCCTAGTACCTCTGTCCTGGGAGTTATCTCTCCCACCTCTTGGCCTGTTTGACCATGCTTCCCAAAGAAAGCATCTCAGGTGTGAAAACAGGACCTTAAATACATCCACTCCAACCCACCTTCACATGCTACAGCTCCTTCTGCCTGTCTTCCTAGTGACAGGGAGCTCCATCCCAAGTGGCTCTCATACTTACCTCCTTGTTACTCTACTTTTTGCTGCAGCCACAGTCCCATAAGCCTCAGCCTGCCCGTAAGGTGCCACCCAAGAAGGACATGAAGGAACAGGAGAAAGGCGAGGGGAGTGATAGTAAGGAAAGCCCGAAAACCAAATCAGATGAATCGGGGGAGGAGAAGAATGGTGACGAGGACTGCCAGCGAGGTGGGCAGAAGAAGAAAGGTGAGTGACCTGGAGCAGGACTTGGGGGGAGGTGGCAGGGCAGAACTGTGACATGTCAGAACTTCATGGGGCTGCTGGAGGACTTTCAGGTGTCCCCTGAGAAGTCAATGGGAGGTTGATTGGTATAGGCTGCTGAGACAGCAGTCTTCTCTCCAGTCATATGTCCATCAATTACTCCTTTTAAAAACAAGAATTTTTGTTGCTGTAAGTTTCCAAAAATCTGAAATGATTAGGATACAGGTTCGGTTGCCCTAATAGAGGTCCAGATTAACAGTTGTTTAAACAAGATAAAAGTTTCTTTCTCTCACGTAACAAACAGCTTGGTGTAAGTAGGCCAGGCCTGGTATGGAAACTCTTTAATTCCTTTCATCTTGCTGTGGTGCATCGGCTATTCATCATCTGAGATGGCTCCCCCTTTCCCTCTGTTAGGGACTTAATCTGAGGTTGACGAGTTTAACTCATTTCTCCTAGGCAGCATTTTGGCACATATCTAAGGGAACCTGGAAGATACAGTCCTTATCTTAGGTAGCCATGTATCTGACTGCAGGAGGGGTCAGACCAAGATTCTCTGAACATGGAGAAGTTGATATTAACCAGGAGTCTCCATCTCACTGAAGGCCACTGGCTTCCTTATTTTCGAGATGAAAAAGAGGTCCAATGTGTTGGAAAGTAATTGGCCCAAGATTACCAGATTGTGATTTGGGCCAAAGCCTGTGGTAGGGGAAGAAGAGTTGGGTAGGGATGGCTGGGAATGGCCTTTTACTCAAGCCTTTCTCATGTGCCCACGCTGTCTCCCAGGGAACAAACACAAGTGGGTTCCATTGCAAATAGACATGAAGCCTGAAGTACCCAGAGAGAAACTGGCTTCACGCCCCACTCGCCCGCAGGAGTCGAGACATACACCTGCCAGCCGTGGGGAGATCAAAGGTATGCGCTGCCCAGTAATGGAGGGCCTGGACGTGTGGAACACCTTCAGGCCTGACCCAGTGCCCCCTCTCCCCATAGGGTCTGAGTCTGCCACCTATGTTCCCGTGCCCGTGGCCCCCTCCACCCCAGCCTGGCAACCAGAGACCAAACTGGAGCCTGCCTGGCACGACCAGGATGAGACATCGAGTGTGAAGAGTGATGGGGCTGGTGGGGCGCGGGCTTCCTTCCGTGGCCGTGGACGGGGGCGTGGTCGTGGCCGGGGACGCGGCCGGGGTGGCACTCGAAGTACGTGAGGCCCACTTTGGGCTCCGGGATGTCCGAGGGAATGCAACGGGGGTGGTGGGCAAGAATCTCCTTTTCCTCATGGCACCCCTTTCCCCCATAGCCCATTTTGACTACCAGTTTGGCTACCGAAAGTTTGATGGTGCAGAGGGGCCTCGCACCCCCAAGTATATGAACAACATCACCTACTACTTTGACAACATCAGCAGCACTGAGCTTTATAGCGTGGACCAGGAGCTGCTTAAAGACTACATCAAGCGCCAGATGTGAGTACATGAGAACCTTCCTCCTGGAGAGATGAGTGAGGGGTTAATAGTTAACACAGGCCACGGCTGGGCAGAGCAGGGCTGAACAGACCCTTCTGGTGCTCATAGTAGTTGCAGCACTTGACTGGAGCCGCAAAAGATAGCTTTTCTCTTGTCCTTTTAAGCTAACTTTTCATAAAGTTGTTGTTTATTGCAGAAATTATGCCATATTTACCTTAAGAAAATTAGAAACAATCACAAACAGAAAGGGAAAATGTCTAGAATATACCTCCTTCTGTGTTTCGATTTGTAATGACAGTATGAACAATGCTAGTAGACGTTTATTGAGTCTTCACTATTGGCCAAACTCAGTGTTAAGTGCTTTACAGTCATTATCTTATTTAACCCTGCAGTTTTTATCTGCTGAATTCCTATGGGTTTGGTCTTTTATCCCCATTTTATAGACAAGCAAACAGGTGCAGTAACTTGCTCAGAGTCTCACAGTTGTCCCATTTCTGTCTGATTACAAAACCTTTGCCCTTAACCACTCTGTTGTATTGTCTCACAGTCCAATGGAGGAGCCATATGAAGAAATAAATAATTGCAGTAGCAGTTACATGTTTTAGGAGCAGAAGAGAAAGTAACCAACAATATTTGAGCAGGGTTTTAAAGGAGGAGGATGATGTTGCCAGGAATGCCCAGGGACTGAAGGGCAGAGGGAGTGATTTTTTTTTTTTTTTTTTTTTTTTTAAAAGATGACCGGTAAGGGGATCTCAACCCTTGGCTTGGTGTTGTCAGCACCACGCTCAGCCAGTGAGCAAACCGGCCATCCCTATATAGGATCCGAACCCGTGGCCTTGGTGTTATCAGCACCGCACTCTACCGAGTGAGCCACGGGCCGGCCTCAGAGGGAGTGATTTGACCTAAGGTAGGGGGCCATGGAGGAATAACATTATTTCTCTTTAACCTTTAACATTGTATGTAGGATAGGGATGGGATAAATCAGAAGTTGTGAGAGGTGGTGTGTATAGCAGAACAGGGAAGGCATATTCGTAAATGATGCAGCAGTCCCTCAGTGATAACTCTTCTTCCCTCCTCTTAGTGAATACTACTTCAGTGTGGACAATTTAGAGCGAGACTTCTTCCTGCGACGGAAAATGGATGCTGACGGTTTCCTTCCCATCACCCTTATTGCTTCCTTCCACCGAGTGCAGGCTCTTACCACTGACATTTCACTCATCTTTGCGGTATGTCTCCCTCCCCAGGGCTGGGGTACGTGGGAAAGAAAGGTCCTTACTTATGGAACCGGAGTTCGGGACCAAGGCAGAAAGCCCTGGAAATGTCCCCATCTGATTACTTCTGCTGATGTCCCAAGGCTTGACTAGGCTTCTTTCTTTCTCTTTTGTTAGGGAAAATGTCAGACGTTTACAGAAGTAGATAGAATAGTATAATGAACCTGTTACCAGCTTCAGCAGGTATCAACTCCTGGTCAGTCTTATTCTGTCTATACTCTCATCTGTTTCCTCTCTCATATTACATTGAAGGAAAGTCTAGATAACCTGGCATTTCATCCACAGATGTTTTAGTACATACCTCTGAAAGATATAGGCTATTGAAAAACATAACTACAATGTCATTATCACACCTAAAATTATCAACAGTTTCTTAATATTACCAAATATTCAGTTTCAAAGTCATTCCAGTTGTTTCCCACAAAATTTTTTAATAGCTGTGAGAATCAGGATCCAAATAAAACCCACATATTCTTTGTAAGTCTCCCCCTCCCTCTCTGTTTTTCTTTTCCTGGCAACTTATTTTTCTTAATCACCTTTTTGATATTACCTTGTAACTTTTTTTTTTTTTTTGTGGCCAGCTGGTACAGGGATCAGAACTCATGACCTTGGTGTTATAAGGCTGCACTCTAATCAGCTGAGCTAACCAGTCAGGCTGCAACTTATTATTTGAATAAACTGGGTTTGCATATCCTATAGAATTTCCCATGAGATAAAATGGTATCACATAACATGTTCATCTGTACTCCAAATTTTTTGTAAATTGGTGATCTAGAGTCCTGATCAGATTCAGGTTTTGGAGTTTTTTCCCCTCCTTAACAAGAAAACTTTTTGTAGATAATATGTTCTCCCGGGTGGCGTATAACATTCGATTTGATTGTCTTCCTTGTGATATAAGCTGCCATTGATGATTATTGCCTCTTATTTCATTAGGGTTTGCAAAATGGTGACATTCTAATTCTAACAGTCTTTATTTATTAGCTGGAATGCCTCTTTGTGAAGAAACTTTGTCCCATTAACTGTTTAGTTACCAAGAGGTATAGCTAGTGGAAGGGGCACATAATTGCTTGATTTTTTCCCACTTTATTAACCAGTTTGCAGAATTATGAGTTGATCCCTAATAATCTTTAAAGTAACCAGTGAGATTTTGGTGGATTTTTTTTGTTTTATTATCATGTATTATTATAAGCTTATGAATTCAAACTTTTTCAATTCATTGCAGTTAATATGCTGCATCAAATTGTCCCATCTTTAGCCAGTGGGACCCTAGTTCATCTTATACATTTCCTGCACCAGGTCTGGAATTGGCCACTTTTTAAAGGAACTCTAGTTCCTTTTTTTGGGAAATGATATTTATACACCACAATCTGAGTTATAGGGATGCTTGTTGCCACTTGGTTGGCCACTATTTTTAAAGGTTTGTTTTTTGGTAAGATAAAATATACCATGAATTTATTCTGATACTTCCTGTTAAAATTCAGGAGTACAGAGTCTTTTCTTAACCCCAAGGATTTTTTTATTCATATCTATTCCCTTCTCCCGTGCCAAAAATCTTAATTCCTAATGACATCAACATAATAACTTGTTTTATTCCACCATATATACATATTCTTATAATTGGGTTATTGCCACTGAAAACAGGTTTTAAACAAATTTACACAGTCTCATTTGAAATAATCTTTGTGGTTATGCCTTTAACTTGATATGTATTAGTTACATCTTGCTCTCAAGTTTTAGGGATTGTTCCATTTCCCTCTTGTGATTTTCTAATTGTTTTACATTTATGTAAAAGGTTTACATGGTTCTGAAGTCTCAACATGGTATGTGCACAGATGTCTAACTTAAAATTCTATCACTTCCATCTTTTCCATTTTCTTCCCCTATAGGTAACGTTTTTTGAATGCTTATTAAAAAAAATAAGTAAATGGCTTTCTTTATGTTTGTATCCTCCCCTTTCTTCGATAAGTGGTAACATACGACACATGTATTTCTTTAGTTCTTTTTTTGTTTTCACTTAATACATCTGGGAGCTAACTGCAAAGCAGTACATAATAGAATGATGGTCCTCATTCCTTTTTACAGTTGCAGGGCTGGCTGGTTAGCTTAATTGGTTAGAGCATGGTGCTGATAATACCAAGGTCCTGAGTTCGATCTCTGTATCAGCCAGCTGCCAAAATGGGTGTGTGTGTGTGTGTGTGTGTGTGTGTGTGTGTGTGTGTGTGTGTGTGTGTGTGTGTGTGTGTGTGTGTGTGTGTGTGTGTGTGTGTGTGTGTGTGTGTGTGTGTGTGTGTGTGTGTGTGTGTGTGTGTGTGTGTGTGTGTGTGTGTGTGTGTGTGTGTGTGTGTGTGTGTGTGTGTGTGTGTGTGTGTGTGTGTGTGTGTGTGTGTGTGTGTGTGTGTGTGTGTGTGTGTGTGTGTGTGTGTGTGTGTATCTCTATTTACAGTTGCATAATACATCATTGTGTGGGCATTCCATGGTTTTTTTCAACTGCTGCCCTATAGATGGACATTTTGATTTTTTCCAGTCTTTTACTAATGCATAAACTGCCTTATATATTTATCTTTACATATTTGTACCAGTGTATCTTTGGTGTAGATTTCTAGAAGTAGGATGGTTGAGTCAAAGGGGTGGGTAAAAGCATATGTAATTTTGCTAGATATTGCCTAATTCTAGGAGTTGTACCCTTTGAATTCTCACCAGCAATATATGAAAGTGCCTCTAGCCCCAGCTTCCCCAACAGATTATGTTACCACATTTTGAAATATTTTCTTCTTTCACTTAAAAAATTTTTTTTTGGCAGCCAGCTGGTATGGGGATCTGAACCCATGACCTTGGTCTTGATGTTATAAGACTGCACTCTAACCAACTGAGCCAACTGGCCAGCCTCACTTAAAATATTTTGATTTTTTTTTTTTTCCAGTATAAGTCTCCTTCCCTTTTTACTCTTCACCCATTTTTCCAGAGAAAAGCACCCATAGCAGTTTACCTGCAAGTCCTAGAAAAATTTGTGTGTATATTTGTATGTTTTTACTTAAAAATTCTAACACAAAATGGATCTTGTACACACTGATCTATACTGCTTTCTTTTGACTTAATGTGTCTTGCGGATCTTTCCACCTCAGCACATGTAAAGCTGTTTTTAATGTCTTAGTAATGTTCCATTGAGTGTGCCGTGATTTATTTAAATTGTGTATGTGATGGCAAGTTAGATAGTTCCAGCTTTTTTCCTATTACAGTGTTGCTGGAATGGCCTTTTGTCCAAATCTTAAACATAACTGTTGCCTGTTTATGCAAATATTTTCTATAGCAGATTACTAGAAGTAGAGTTGCAGGGTCGAAAGGGTAGGTGTATTTTTCATGTTGGTGCCCTTCTGCAAGCTTAAACATCTTACATGTCCTCTAGTCATGGAAGATGGTGCCAATTTTCTCATAGTACTGCTGGCATTGGACTTATACCCAAGCTCACGGGGGCCCTGTTGTCTACCGTCTTCCAAGATCTCAGTCTGTCCAAATCTTTCCTCTTCATCCTCTCTATCCTTCCTTTTCCCTTGTAGGCCCTGAAGGACAGCAAGGTGGTAGAGATCGTTGATGAGAAAGTCCGTAGGAGGGAGGAGCCTGAGAAGTGGCCTCTTCCTGGTCCCCCAATAGTGGATTATTCGCAGACTGATTTCTCCCAACTTCTCAACTGTCCTGAGTTTGTCCCCCGCCAGCACTACCAGAAGGAGACAGGTAGGTAACCTTCTAGTATATGTACGCCTCCTTGTTGCCCTTGTTCTCCAGCCAGTAGTCCTCTTCAGGGTGGGCAGCAGGAGGAAGACTGGAGGGATGAGGACCCTTGTCTTTCCACTCTCCAGAATCAGCACCTGGCTCTCCCCGTGCAGTCACCCCAGTGCCCACCAAAACAGAGGAGGTCAGCAACCTAAAGACACTGCCCAAGGGCCTGTCTGCCAGCCTGCCTGACCTGGATTCTGAGAACTGGATTGAAGTGAAGAAGAGGCCTCGGCCTTCCCCTGCACGGCCTAAGGTGGGTGAGGCCCATTCCTTGCCTTGGAATCTAGGGCCCAGGGTTGGAGTACTTGGAGGGAATAGTACATAGGCACAGAAGTTTGGCTCTGAGGAGCTAGCAGGAAAGCCAGTGGTTCAGAGTCATAATGTGAGATCATTAGTAGTGACTGCAAGAAGGTTGATGTGGCCCGTTTCCATTTTCCATGGGAAACACCCCTCAGGTTGCCCTATTGGGTGAGTTCTTGAGTAGCATTTTTTACAGGAAGAAATCAGACAGCATCTAGCAAGAGTGTCCCAGGTTTCTTGAGTCTTGGCTTTTATTTAACCCCATCTCAATCCCTGGGGCTGCATTTTCAGTGCCTTTCCTCTGAATTTGTCCTCACTGTCCCATATATAAGCCACTAAAGCCATCAGAAGAGGGAAGGGAGAGGGAACAGAGGCATGACCTAGATGTGGAGTTAGAGTCTACACTAGAACACAGATTTCCTGCACTGATGACTAGGTGACTTTGGGAAAGGTTTAATATCTCAAGGCTTCAGTTTCTTCATCTTAAGTGAAGGGAAGGAGGGGTTAGACTGCTCTAGAAATACTAAAGCAATGTATATATAGTACAGAGGGAGTCCATTGTTAGAGAAGTCTTTTAATCTCAAACTAAAATTACTGCCTTGTTCCCAAGCTCTGGATTTTTCTCCATCCACATCCCTACTCCCTCTTTGAAGGCTTCTTTGGTCTGGGGCTTGTGAGGAGATTTCAGAGGTGATCTTGGACTTTGATCTATGGAATTCCATGCCTCCATATCTATTTTACCATGGTGACCATTTCTCTCATCTCCTTTCTCTTGTCTGTCTGTTCATACCCAGAATTTCCCACTGTTCTGGCTGTAGTTCTTCAGAAAGTGTTGGAGATCAGGCCAGAATCATGAGGAGAAAGGTAGTAAGTGGACAAGGACCTTATAAGGTTCAGGCCTACAGACTCAAAAGTCATGGAAACGTGGGAGCCAGACATAGCCCCCCATTCTAGAATTAGAGTCCCCTACTTCCACCTGGCCTGTCTTGAACCTCAAAAGATCATGTTGGAGTTCGAGATGCCTCAAAAAAGCTCTTTGCACAGTAGGGAATTGCCTTATGGATATATACTGTCAGGTAGACAAGTAGTTCTCCCCCAGAGTCTCAGATAAATTCAGTCTATCAACACTCTGAAATATTTTCTCTTTGCTGAAGTCACTCTGTTTTCTCTTGCCTTTGGACATACTTTTCTTTCTGCATAGCGCATTTTGTCCCTTCCTTCATCTGGCTTACTTATGTTCTTCCTTTACTTGTAACTTCTTCCAGGAAGCCTTCCGTAACCATCCTCACTCCCAGTTGGATGAGCATTCCTCCCTATGTACTCCTACAAATACTATTATAGCTTCTACCATGCCACATTGCAGTTGGCTGACTTTTTCTGCCACTGAACTGTGAGCTCCCTAAGTACAGGGGCCTTGTGTTATTCATTATTCTGTTTTTATGTTTTTTACACAGAGCCTGGTACTAGTGGGTATTTCCTCATTCATCAAATAGTTGGACATCTGCTGTTGTTAGGTCCCAATCTAGGTACTAAGTAAGTAAGGCAACTGTAGTTCTTGCCTCATGGAGCATTCAGCTTATTGGGAGATGTTGAGTAGATGGATAAGTGGATGAATCAACTTGTTGAACTTCTGTGTGCCCACTCCCAGGCTAGGTGCTGTGTACGATATAAAGGTAAATGAGAGCAATTTCTAACCTATAGGGAACTTGTCATCTAGTTGTTCATGAATGACCATGATGGGAACTTTGAGTGGAGGAACCTGAACTTCTATTAGATATCCTTTCCCCAAGAAGCTGACTCCAGGGAGGACACTTGTAACCTGCTAATATTACTAGGGCCACAGCTGTGACAGTGTCATGCTGAGGGGCCAGAGACTCCCTCTTGTAGGACAGCTACAGAGCCTGGTCCAAGGACCCCCCTGGTGATTCTCTCTCCCCTTGGTCTGTCCCTGTTTTAGAAGGCAGAGGAGCCCAGGTTTGCCCACCCAACCTCTCTGCCTCAGCAGCTGCCCTCCCAGCAGCTGATGTCCAAGGATCAGGATGAGCAAGAGGAACTGGATTTCTTGTTTGACGAGGAGATGGAGCAGATGGATGGGCGGAAGAACACCTTTACCGCCTGGTCTGATGAAGACTCTGACTATGAGATTGATGACCGGGATGTCAACAAGATCCTCATTGTTACCCAGACACCACCTTACATGCGCCGGCACCCAGGAGGGGACCGCACAGGCAACCACACCTCACGTGCCAAGATGAGTGCCGAGCTGGCCAAGGTCATTAACGACGGACTTTTTTATTATGAGCAGGACCTGTGGACTGAGAAGTTTGAACCTGAGTATTCCCAGATCAAGGTGAGGCTCAGACGTAGCAGTGAGTGTGGGGCCTGGAGTGCGTGTAATACACGGAAAAGAGGAAGGCTGAGTGTGTGACCTTGGACTGGTCTCTACAATCCAGAGCCTCGATATCCTTATGTATAAGAAAGGGATGGTGATTGCCACCTTGCTGGGGCATTAAGAGCAAGAGAGATGTGTAACACTGTAAACTGCATGTGTGTTGGGGGTAATTACTGTCCTACCTATGTGTTCATATTTAATGTTGAAACAGTCAGCTAGATGCTTTTGTGTGGAGTAGAATTAAGGGTTAGATTGTCATTTCTGTTCTTAAATATCTAGGCATATGTAAAAGTTTAAAAGCCTTTTAAAGAGTTTGCTTTGTGTGGAAAATGGAGAAAAGGTAGATCGTTTTAAAAATTGCTGCTGCCTGGAAATAGTCAAAACATCTCTGTTGTAGGTTTATACAGAGTGGGCATGTTGGGGGGCGGGCAGTGTAATGAGTAGCAGTGTGTTTGGTGTAGGTGAGGAGAGAGTTGCCCAGCTACTCTGTAACAAGACAGTGGTAGGAAGAGACTTGGGGAGGCACTGGAATGTCCGGTGAGTTCCTAGGGAGCTGTTGTCAGCCTGATCTCAGTCTTACTGCAGGCAGGGTAGGGCAGGTACTGTCCTTTTCTGGATTAGCACACTCGTGCGCCAAGGGGTTGAGGAATAGCAGGGCAGCTGAGAGCCTGAGGACCAGAATTCCACGTATGTGGACGTGGGAGCTGCCCTCTCCTACTTCCTGCCAGTCTTGATTCCTAAACAGGCTGGAGCAGCCTGCTTACTAACTTTTTTCCCCACCCATCTCATATCCTCTGCAGCAAGAAGTTGAGAACTTCAAGAAAGTCAACATGATCAGCCGGGAGCAATTTGACACACTGACCCCTGAGCCCCCTGTGGATCCCAATCAGGAAGTTCCTCCTGGGCCACCCCGCTTCCAGCAAGGTGAGGGGCAGACACCTGGGATCGTGGCATGGGTGAGAGGCTCTGGAGCTGTGAGACTGAGGGCCTTTCAGGGGCTGATGGCCACAGGCCTTCCCTGGTTGCTGACCCCTCTCTCTGCCTCTGCAGTTCCCACCGATGCCCTGGCCAACAAGTTGTTTGGTGCTCCTGAGCCTTCCACCATCGCCCGCTCTTTACCAACCACTGTCCCAGAGTCACCAAATTATCGCAATGCCAGAACTCCCCGCACTCCCCGTACACCACAGCTCAAAGACTCAAGCCAGACATCACGGTTTTACCCAGTGGTGAAAGAAGGACGGACACTAGATGCCAAGGTGAGGCACTCCTGCTGGGTTGCTAAGAGTCTTGGGCCCACTTTACAGTATTCCAGAATTTTGCTTCTCTCCCTTGTCTGAGCCAAGAAAGTGCCACATCCCCTACCTGCTTTTTGTTCTTAGGCTGGAGGGTTCACCCAGGATTGAGTGACCACATCTACAAAATAGACTGGGTGTGGGAGTGGTGGCCCCATGTAGCCATGAAAAGGCCTAAGGAGCACTGACCAGGTGTGAGTTCTCGGGCAAATCATTTTAGGTCCAAGCCTTGATGTCTTTACCTGTGAAGTAGGCATATCAGTTCCTAGCTCACAACTGTGAACATTATGTGAGAGAATAGATATGAAAATGCTTTTGTAAAATGTGAGGTACCACGCACATACGAGCATCTTAGTCCTATGAGTGCTTGGTGCCTATCATAGTTGTGGGAATACAAGTAATAATAAATCCTGGACTGACCTTGGCAGATGCCTCGAAAAAGGAAGACAAGACACAGCTCGAACCCACCCTTGGAGAGTCATGTGGGCTGGGTAATGGATTCCCGAGAGCACAGGCCCCGGACTGCTTCCATCAGGTATTTGGGACCCTGGGGGAGGAGAGACCGGGTTGCCTGTGGGATGGATGGGAGAGCCATGAAATTGACGAGACCAGGAAGAGTGGACTGAAAATTAAAGGAACCGCCATTTAAATCTAAAAAAACAGTAGTGTGGAAAGCTTAGTCCAAGATTTGGGAAGGGGAAGGCTTCTTTTTAAAGAAGTGGTATGTGGCCACATGAGACCAGATTTTAGTATACTCAGAGACAGAATATCTCTGAGTTGATTTCCAAGCCTATTATCTGTTGCCTACCTAAGGGAGGATAGCCAGGTAGTTGAATAAAGATACAGATTCTTTGGCCCCATGCAAGATCTACTGACTCAGCTTCTGGGGGTAGGGCCCCAGACTCCTTTTTATTTATTTTCAATGAAATGGCCCCAGTGTTTGTTCCCTTCTGATGGGAGCCACTGAACTATGTATTCTCCCTGCAGAGAGAGCACAGACTGAAAATAGGCATGATTTTGAAAAAAGTATGGATGGATTGACCCATGATGGCTTTTTAAGAAAGCTGAATGTTAAAAGTTAAGTAAATAAATGATTAAAAGCTTAGGTTTTGCCATTAGACAGAACATTGCCATTAGATAGCTCCATGACCCTGGAAGAGTCTCCCAGTCTCTGAGTCTCAATGACCTCCTCGTAAAACCCTCTAGGGGTTGATGCAAAGACTTAAATCAGACCTAGGGATATAAGTTAAGGGCCTAGCACAGTGCCTCTGGGCCTCCTTGTTTGGTGCCCTATGAGAGGCTGGATTTTGGCTGATGGAAGGGATCAGAGAGATCCCTCCTAACTTTATGGTAGGGCTGTTGTGAGGAACCCAGTGACACCATCTCTCTCGTGGCCTCTGTAGCTCCAGCCCCTCAGAAGGGACACCTGCAGTTGGCAGCTATGGCTGTACCCCTCAGTCACTGCCCAAGTTCCAGCATCCTTCCCATGAGCTGCTTAAGGAAAACGGCTTCACACAACACGTCTACCACAAGTATCGTAGGCGCTGCCTTAACGGTAAGAAGTGCAGGCAGAAAGGGGCCATTACTTTGAGACCCAGAGTGTAGGGCTGGGGTTGGTGGGGGTGGGAGGAGTAGGTTACTCTGTTTTCTGTGACCTCAGAGCAAGAAGTGACATGACTTTACAGCAAGAAAGATTGAAGTTAGACTTAGGCCAGGTAGTTCTTATTTTTTTACTTATTTATGGGGATTTTTTGCAGTTAGCCAGTAAAGGGATCCAAACCTGTGACTCTGGTGTTATAAGGCTGTGTTCTAACCAATGAAGCTAACTGATCAGCCCCTTGGCCAGGTAGTTTTAAATGCAGGAAGCTAAGGAAACGTGGCACTCAGAACAGGGTTGCCAAGTGATGGCTTGTTGGCCAAATCCAACTGGTGGTCTGTTTTTATACGGCCCTAGAGCTAAGAACATTTTTTATGTTTTTAAGGCGTTGTGGGGATAAAGGAATTTGTGACAGAAAGTATATGTCGCCTGCAAGGCCTGAAATATTTACTGTGTATGATGCCATGGCTTTTAGTGTATTCAGAGTTGTGCATCCATCACTAGAATCAATTTTAGAACATTTCATTAAGCCAAAAAAGAAACCCTCTACCCCTTACCAGTCACTCCCCATTCCACATACTACCCCTCTCCATCCCTCCCCTTCACTCCTCCCAGCTGTGTGAAACTGCCAGTCTACTTTGTGTCTCTATGGATCTGCCCATTCTAGACATTTCACATAAATGGAATTATACTGTATATATATGTGGTCCTTTGTGACTGGCTTCTTTCCCTGAGTCTATTTTTAAGGTTAGGCAGTGTTGTAGCATATGGCAGTCTTTATTCCTTTTCATTGCCAGATATATTCCATTTTATGGATATATAATATTTTATTTACCCATTCATCAGTTGATGGACTTTTGGGTTGTTTTTACCTTTTGTCTATCATGAATAATGCTAGACGTACGTGAATGTGCACATTCACGTACAAGTTTTCTTACAGACATAGGTTTTTATCTATCTTGGGTAGAAGGGTAGTGTTGCTGGATCATATGTAACTATGTTTAACCTTTTGAGGAACTTCAAAACTTTTTCAAAGTGCAAGCACTATTTTATAACCTAGCAGCAATACATGAAGGTTCTGATTTTTTCACATCCTCCCAACACTTGTTAATGTCTGTCTTTTATTATAGCCATTCTAGTGGATGTGAAGTGTTATCTCCTTATGGTTTTGATTTGTATTTTTCTGACAGCTAATGAAGTTGAGCATTTTTTTAAATGTGTTTATTGGCCATTTGTATCTCTTTTGTGGAGAAATGTCTGTTCGGACCTTTTTAAAACTGGATTATGTCTTATTAACTTGTAGCAGTTCTTTATATATTCTAGATTCAAGTCCCTTGTCAGATACAGGATTTGTGGGTTGTCTTTTCACTTTCTTGATGAACAAAGGTTTTCACTTTTAATGATGTCCATTTATTTTGTTGCTTGTGCTTTTGGTGTTGTGTATTGTTTTTTGATGTTACCATTTTATACTTGTTAATATTATAGGACTCCTGAGATAATTATTGGTACTGAGCCAAATATAATGTATTAGAATTTACAAATTATTTGTTCATGCTTTGCCTTGTTCTGACTACTCTTGAAAGTGATACCAGTTCAGATGAAGAGCTAGACCAATGACATGATTCAGAAGCTGGTGGCACCTGCATCTGGTGAGGCTCAGGTCCAGTGCCTAGCAGCCGGGCCTGACACGGAGTCACACAGTAGTAGTGCTCAATAAATACCTGCTGAGTGACTGAAGTGGCAGATGATGAGCAAGGGAATTTGGAGGTACAGGAGAAAGGACCAAGTTCTTAGGTTGCAGGATCCTTAGTCCCCAAAGCAAGGGGAATATGATCTGAGGTGTGTCTTTCCTCCTTCCTTCTCCATCAGAGCGGAAACGCTTGGGCATTGGCCAGTCTCAGGAGATGAACACTCTCTTCCGCTTCTGGTCCTTTTTCCTCCGAGATCACTTCAACAAAAAGATGTACGAGGAGTTCAAGCAGCTGGCTTTGGAAGATGCCAAAGAAGGCTACAGGTGAGGGGATGGGGCGGAGGCTCTCCCGGTGCTGGGGGTGAGGAGTCCCCAGCAGGTGCTCTCAAAACTGCAGCTGGAAATCCATTGCATGTGTATGTAGTTAATATACTTTATAAGAAAATATTTTAAAATGAGTACTGTATTCATTATGGTTCTAATTTGAAAGTTTAAAAGGTCATATAGTGAAAAGTTTCCTCACCCATCTTCCTGCCACTTAGTTTCTTTCCCCACAGGCAACCAGTATTGTTAGAATCTCGTGGGTCCTTTCTAAAAATACTTAATACCTGTGTAAGCAAGTACCTATCTATGCAGTCTCCCATGCTGCCACCACCCCCTTTCTGTTTACACAAAAGATGGTCTACATTATATATTCTTTTGTACCTTGCTGCTGCTGCTTTTTTTTTTCTCCTTAATGCTGTATTTTGGAAATCATTCCATATCTGTACATAAATAACTTTTCTGTTTTATAGCCTGTAACATGGTCTTACACACTGTATGGACATATCATGATTTACTTAACCAGTCTCCTATTAACAGATACTTAGGTTGTTTTCAATATTTTACCATACAAAACTTTTTTAAGACCCTATTTCTCACCTCCACCCCCAATTTTCAAAGTAAAATGTGCTCTCTGTAAGCAATTTGAAAAGTACAGAAATGTTTGAAGAAGGTGGGGAAAACATCCTTCAGTCCAGAGACAACAAGTGTTAATGTTCTTCCATCAAGCTCGCCAGTCTCTTACTGGCAGAGTTAATATATTAGATTATCTTGTGAATGCCTTTTTGTGTCTTATTTTTATTTATCATTTATAAGCATGAACATTTTTCCTTGTCATTAAAATATTTAACTTCTTTTTCTTCTTACAGAGGTTATTAATATGCCTTAAGCTTGTCTTTCCAGACTTTGTGTGTATGTGTAGATACAAAATTTACATATTTGTTTACAAAAATGAGATCAGTCTGCATATACTTTGAAACCTCTTTTCCACTTGGTAGTTTATCATAAGCATCTTTCAATATCCATAAGTATAGTTACACTATAATTTTTAGTAGGTTATATTCTATTGTATGGATTTACCTTGATTCTTAACCACTTCGCTATTCTTATTACATTTTATTCAGTAATAAAAAAGCTGTTGTGAAGAGCTTTGTACATCTGTAAAATCTAAATCTGCAGTTTTGGCTGTTTCCTTGGCCATATGCTCCTAGAAGTGAAGTTTCTGCTTTTATAATGAAAAAACCTGCTAGCTGGCATGGTCAAATGGCCTTGCAGAGAACTTAGACCAGGAATTGGCACACTTTTTCTGCAAAGGGACAGACAGTAAATAAATTGGGCTTTGTGGGCCATAAGATTTCTGTTCCAACTACTCAACTCTACTTTTGTAGCAGAAAGTAGCCATAGCAAGTAGATGTGGGTGGCGGCACAGAGTTTGCTGACACCTGGCAAACTATGAAGATTTAATGTTGGATCCACTTAGACTAGCTTTAAATGTTAGCCTTCTTAAAGCATATTTGCCATTTTTTCGATATAGCAGTAACACATAGTTTAAACTGTTTCGTAGTTCCTCTGTTATGCAGGCACATTTCCCTATTTAACAGATGAAGAAACTGTGCCCTGATTTCACTGACGTGTTCTTCTACAGATATGGTTTGGAGTGCCTTTTTCGATACTACAGTTATGGCCTGGAGAAGAAGTTCCGGCTAGACATATTCAAGGATTTCCAGGAGGAAACCATGAAGGACTATGAAGCTGGTAAGAGCCAGAGTTGGGTCTCCACGATCCCTGGTCATCTAGGCCTTTTGCTGTCTCCCCATTTCAACATGGATCTCTCTATCATGCCATGCTTCCCTCTCCTCTGAGCCTCTTTATTCTCATCTTCTTTTCACCAGCCCACCTTTTCTCTACCTCTCTCTCTTCTTTCCCTACAGGCCAACTCTATGGGCTGGAGAAGTTCTGGGCCTTCTTGAAATATTCCAAAGCCAAAAATTTGGACATTGACCCCAAACTGCAAGAATACCTCGGCAAATTCCGACGTCTTGAAGACTTCCGAGTAGATGTGAGTAAAAATCTCTCTTCTTTCAAATCCCAGTTGTCCTGGAAAGAAAACAACCCGGAATCAGAATACCTGGGTTTTGATCCCAGTTGTGCCACAACCTCTGGGACCCTTCTCCCTACCCCCAATTTTGGCCTTAGTTTCTTCATCCTGTAAACTAGAAGGTGAGAATGGACAGTGAAGGCTACTTGGAAGGAATCATATGGTTGTTCCTGCCTCCCCTTCCCATGGTAGACATCGCTAAACCATCATAATGCTCTTTCCTTTTTATCTCATAACCTTCCTTGCTACTGTGCCCCAGTTAGTCATTACTAGTTGATCACGATGAGTACCCAAGATAAATGTGTTTGCTCTTTCTGGAAAAGTCCAATTCTAACCCCAGAAGTTTATTAATTCTGGTGTCTGGTTGTCCAGTCTTGGAGCAGTGCCTCAACAGTGACATCTAGTGGTGGGTCTGGGTTATTGCTACTGGATGTATCAAGGGAAGTGGTGGTTGAGTGGAGTAATTTGTTCAGTTGATTGAGCAGATACTGATTGGAACTGTCTGTGCTGGGTGCTTCAAGGACTCTAGAGATGAGTGAAAGACTTTTCTTCAGAGTTTACAGTGTAGTAGAGATCTCTGCTAGTCATGTTATTCCCTTCAAACCTTTTAGCAAGAAGGCAAATATAAGTAAATGGCAATAATAGTCCTCACATTTATTATTTAACGTCTTGCATTTATTGAGTTTTTACTGTGCCAAGCACTGTACTAGGCATTTTACATTGTCCTAATTCAACCCTTATGTGATGAAGTAGGCAGGGTTTATTTTTGTCATCATTATATGATGGGTAAACTGAGGCTCATGACCCCTCAGTGAGATAGTAGCAGAGCTGCTCAGGTCTCCTAGTATAAAGATGAGTCTGTTTTCTTTCATCCCTAAGCACTTCCACCCTTGGAGAGGAGAGGGGGTACAAGTGCAAAGAATCTTTGTGATAGGTAGACCTGTTAAGATGGAACAAAAAGGGCTCAGCCTTGGCGCTCAAAACGGGAAGGAAATGGCTTCAAGGTTTACAGGATTTTTGGTAGTGATGGGGCCAAACTGGATCATGTTCTGATGCTTAGTTCAGTGTCCTCTTTAGAGCCTTGAGGGGAATGAGCTGATCCCCAGGAGCATCTGGGCCTTCTAAGCTGAGAAATCTCAGCATACTACATGCCATATTCCACACTTCATCTTCTGTGCAAGAGAGCCCATCTCAGAAGAGGAGCAGAAACTTGTATGGAGAAAAGCCTGGCCTTTGAGGATAGATGGACCTTAATTTTATCTTTGCCAATTACTAGCTATGGGACCCTGGACAAATTACTTTTCTGTGCTTCAGTTTCCTTGTCTGTAGTAAAAACAGATGATCATGTCCACATCAAAGGGTGTTATGGACCCCATGAGAGAATGTGCATACAATAGCACAGTGCATGGCATGGAGAAATGCTTAATAACTGGTAATACATTTTGAAGGTTAAACCCATTCATTATCTACATTTGGAGGTAGAGAGTAAGGGGTTTGTAGACAGCCCTTGCAAGAAAGGGTGTGTGGGTTGTGCCCCCTAATCACCCGTGACTCCCCCTTTTGTTGCAGCCCCCCATGGGTGAGGAGGGCAACCACAAGCGACACCCAGTGGTAGCAGGAGGTGGTGGCGGTGAGAGCAGGAAGCGGTGCCCCTCCCAGTCTTCCAGCAGGCCTGCCACCATGATCAGCCAACCCCCTACACCACCCACCGGCCAGCCCATCCGGGAAGATGCCAAATGGACAAGCCAGCACTCGGACACACAGACTTTGGGAAAGTGAAAAGCCCCTTTAGTCCTGGGGTTAGAGGGGGGTAAAGGGATGGGATGGGTAAGAGTCCATGGGGATGCCCAGTCCCAGGAGAGGGGACAGAGAAAGGACAGGCCTGGAGTTATTAGCTTGGGCCTTCGTGCTGTGTAGCAACGTGTACACCATTTGGGCTATCAGAGGTACCCCTGGGCATGAGCCTCCACATACCCTTTCCCCTCCTCTCTCTATGACACTTCACACCCTAGCTTCTTCTAAGGGGGGAGGGAAAAGGGGGAGATTTTTTTTTTATATATATATATATATATATATCAAGTTTTAAATTATTGATAGTTTGTCTGGATTACCAAAATCACTCTGCAGCCCTTCCTGTGGCTGATTTGGCTGCAACCCTGGTCCCCACCCATAGCCTCCTTCTGTTCCCCCTCAAGCCAACTATGCAGCCCATAAGAAGGCCCTGAGGGCCCCATTGCCCAGCACTGTCCCATGGAAGGCTCTTGCAGTACCCCGGGCCCTAGGAGCACCAGCCCCTTGATCATCTGGGGTTTTCCATCACCATGTTCTCTCCCTGCTGTCCCCACCATGCCCTTCTGCCATTTTCTGGGAGAAGGAAACCAAAGGATCTAAAAGTGTGGGGGTTGGGGGAAGGTTTCAGCCTCTCTCCTCTCCCCACGCCCCATACTCCCCAGCCCAGAGAGACGCTGCTCATACCAGAAAAGACTATTGAAAGATGATTTATTTTATTTTTCTCTGACCTTTCCATCCTGGGGAAAACGGGAGGGGGGGGGGAGAGAAAAAAAAGACAAATCGATCATAAAAAAAATCAGCCCCACCTAATCCACAGAAAGTGATGTCTTTCCCCTCCCCTTGGAATTTTTTTGTTTTGTTCTTGGAAATAATATTTTTTTAAAAGTTGCCTTATTGTGGAGCGGGAATCTGAAATACCCAAATGCCTGTTTTCCTCGGTGGAGTCAACCTGAAGAGTTCCCACCTTCTCTGGATGTGCCTGGGCTTGGATTGGCTAGAATCTTTCTCTGGACTGAGTTGCATGTACAATGCCTCCTGCCTGGAGGTAAGAGAGTTGAGGGCGGCTTGTATCACAGCCGTTCCCGAAATATCCCTGCTATTGCATCATTTGAAGCTGACGTCCTGTGTCTGTACACTGCTGCCATTGTTGTGTCCTTGCTCTGCTTGCTGTTGCCTCATGCCAGGCCCCATCCTGCCGTGACACCTTTTATTCTACCCTTGGAATCCCAAGGCCAAGTTTGCTTCAAACTGTTGGAGAACACAGTTGGCCTGGATCTGGAACACACTTGTTTTCAGCTCAAATGTCTCCCCGACCCCAGAGGGGAAAGGTGAACACCTGGCAGCTGGGGCTTGGAAATGTTTCTTGTGTTGTCCTGAAAGATCTCTGAGACCTCATGGAGGGCTTCATCTCTCATAAAAGGTCGAGAAAGATGCCATTCTCCTCCTAGGGTTTGTGGGGTCTCTCCCTCTTGCATCCCCCTTCTGCAAGCCATCTATCTCTGCCCACCCTCCAGTTGACCCCGCCTGGGAACGAAGGGATGAGGAGGAGTTGGGGGCTGGGGGAATCCTGCCAGTTGGGAAGCCCTGTGGCAGGAAGGTATATGTGGACATAGAGTATACCTGACTTCTCTTCTCCAGCCACTGACTGCCTGCCTATGTTGGGCTGTGAATGACAATGGAATGGCTGGAGTCTACTGTCGTCAGAAGCTAGGGAGGGTGATGAAGGACTGGCCCACACAGACTGGGATGTGTGCTGGGGATGGGTATGATTACGTGTTCACCCCCAGTGGGAACACAGAAAAGTTTGTGCTCTTGTTGCTCAGTTACTGAAACTTCTTTGGCCTTCCATTTTAACTGGTTCCTCTGTTGGGCCAAAAAGTTGGGAGTAGGAGGAGAGTATCCCAGGCCAACAAGGGCTTGCTCTCTATTTTGGGTACCTTGTTGCTTTTAGCCTGTGCCCACCCCCTATGTTTGTTTTCCCAGTGGTTAGTATGTGGGAAGCCCATCTGAGTTTCTGTGATCCTATTGTCTCGAACCAAGGATGAGTGTCAGGGCTTTGCTCCAACAGTGGGATCTGAGGTCTTTCCCTACCCAGTCTGGTGCCTGCCCCACATTGTACCAGACACTGGACTCCTGGACCCCCCTCCTCCATCTCTGTTCCCCTTTTCTTTCCTTCGGGTTACTCAGCCTTGTACTGTATCCAGCACCACAGAAACCTCAGTGTTTGTCCTCTGCTGGGTTTGGAGGCACAAGGAAGCCTTGGGGGTGTGGAGAAAGGCTGTTCTTAATCTAGAGTGTATTCCCAGGCCAGGGAGCTGCTATCCTCTCCCTGATCCTCTCCACAGGTACCCCTGAAAGAGGGAGCCCCTTTGAGGTGGGGAGGTGGACTTCATCTCAACCATAGGCTGGGGTGGGGGGTGGGGCTTTTTTTTTTTTTTTGGTTATATGTTAGGAGTTAATGTTGCAAAGAGTAGTTTACATCTTCACTTTCTGAAGACACTTGAATTTAGGACCGATGTATCTGTGACAAGCATGCCAGGAGTGGCAGGGGCCATCAGGGCTAGCCACTTCACACCCACTATCCTCCTGGAGATACAAGACCCGAGACACAAAGCAACAGCTGCCCAAACCCCTCTGTTCTATATCCTTCCAAGGTTGGTGCATGCCAACACAGCCATTGGGCATCAAACATCAGAAGGTCTGTGTGCCTCAGCCCTGTTAAGGGGCAGGTGTCTCTTTTTGCCCTCTCCTGAACCTGGGAGCAAATGCACTACCAGTAGAGAAGGGCAATCCTGCTCTGCCCCAGCCTGGACCCCTGGGGCTCAGAGAGAGGTGCTGAGCCCCCATGTCAAAGTTGTAAAATGTTTTTGTATTGTTCCATTGTAGCTCTTCCCCCCCCCCCCCCCCCCCCCCGCCCCCTTTCCTGATAATTGATTTTACAAAAGAAAGCAAGCTGCTCAGAAGGCCCTGGAAGTGAGGAGGAGGGGCAAGGAAGACAACTAGCTAGGGAAGGTGGCCGGGGGGGTTGCTTTTTGCCAAAAACCTAGGTAGAGTATTCGGAATCATCTGGCACCCTCCTGAGTGGGACCCCAAAGTATCTCCTGGGGAAGGGTCCCTGGATTTTTCCCAGCCCCCACCCTCTCCTTAAGCCACGTTGATGGCAGAGGCAGGGAAGATAAGAACTTATAGCCTATTTCTCACTGGAGAGGAAAACTTCTCATCTGGCTTTGTGGAGAAGGTTCCACCTTACGCTCATAGTACATTATCTTTACCATGTGCTAGGATATCACATTTAAAAGGACAAAAAAAAAAAAAAAGAAAGAAATGTAAAATACTTGAATGAGCTTGTATTATAACGTTAATATTATTGAGAGTATCTGCTTTCCAGGCTGAAGTGATTGATTCATTCATTATTCTAGTCCTGCTTTAGTCCTTTGTAATTTGTGGTAATTATGCTTTTCTTTTTAATACAAAAAAAAATGTATAAAAATAAAAACTTGAAAAGGCAAAATATTGGCTGGTCTTCTATCTGGGGTGCTGCTGTTGGATGTGAGGGATTGAGCCCAGCTGGGGTTCCCCCAGATCAGAGGAACCCTGCACTCCTGATGTGCATGTGAAACTTCGGCAGGGGCTCTGCCACTGGGCTTTTGAGGAGTTTGCCTAAGGCAGGGGGGACCCTTTACAGAGCTTCTAAGACTACTAGTGCATCCAGGTGAGTACCTCAGTGGTCTTTAGAGCTGCTGTCAGCCTTGAATTCATGTCCACCTTGTATCTTAAGTGAGACATGGGAGCCATAGCCAGTGCCACAAAAGGGAGAGATACCAGTCCAACAGAATTCCAGGGTTTCAGCTCACTACCTGGCTCTCAAGTTTTCCATCTGCTGGCTGTGGCTTGGCATTGTGTACAGAGAGAGCCAAGAAAGAAAAAATTGATGAGATTCCTCATGGAGAGTTGGACAGCCCCTCTGATCACTTTTCCACCAGGGTGTAAGAGTAACAGTTCAGCACTGTGGCTTTATGGAATCTAAGTGAACCACTGATCCCTCCCAGAACTGAAAATGAGGCGCATGCCCTTATTTACTTATTCATCTGACAACTGTTTGTCTCCCAGGCTTAGTACTTTGTCAGAAATGGTTTTCTAGAGAGTTCCTTTTCACTATCCAGGTGGCAAGTACTTTAATACCACTAATGTCCTCGGTAGGCCAAAGGAGAGTTTAGGAGACAGTGGCCAGGGCTTCTGCAGACTGGCACTTTGGGAGCAGGAAGTCGAATTAAGTCAACCTTGTTTCCACACATTCCCTGTTAGGAATTCTCATGGAAGAAGCCACTAATTGATTGCACTCCCTTAGCTCCTAAATGACTTTGTAAGTATTAGAACAAGTCTCGCCAGAGACAGGAAAAACTGAAGTATCTACTGGAATTAAATGGAGACCAATTTATTTTATATGCTTTCTCTTTTCACATTCACATTTTCTGCTGGGAATTTAAGGCTTTTTTTTTTTTTTTTCCTTTTACCAGCATTGTTTACCAACCTCAGGGCTATTCTGTTTGACTACTAAAGAATAGATAGGGCTGGGCCCATCTGCTAAGGACCAACCACCTGCCTGCCAAAAGGCACAAGAGAATGACAGTCTGT
Organism: Cynocephalus volans; assembly: GCF_027409185.1. Taxonomy (NCBI): domain Eukaryota; kingdom Metazoa; phylum Chordata; class Mammalia; order Dermoptera; family Cynocephalidae; genus Cynocephalus; species Cynocephalus volans. The sequence goes on from NC_084461.1 coordinate 137,107,980, forward strand.
GCCCCTCTAGGCCCCTTGCAGTACCTCAAAATATAAAGACTTTAAACGGGAAAGGACACAACTGTTCTTTTACCTTCCTCTTTATCTACTGTATTCTCATCCTCTACCGTTCCCCTTAAGCATACTGAAGATTGACTTTTTTCAAATGTTGATTTGTGGAAACAGGTAATAAGTGCAGATCTGCAGCTGTGGGAACTTAGAGCTATCGTGCATCAACTTCAGGCTAAGGAAACAGGTCCTCCTAGGGATGGAGCCAGGTGGGCAGGCAGGCAGGTCTTCGGAAGGCCAGGGAGGATGCTGCCTGGTTAAGTGCTTGGTTGGCCTACTGGGCAAGTCCTCCAGGGTCCTACAGCCCATTTATGAAGAAGGCTTTTTTGATAGGGCCAAGTCTCCAGGCAGGACTATCAGATGTTAAAGTATTTTATAAAACCACAGTGGTGTTTTTTTTGACAGAACTGAAAGAAATAGGTTCAAGTATTTGTAAGAGTCTAGTAAATGATAATATGTTGGGCTTTAAAACAGTGAGTGGTCTTCAAATTGTTCTTGGGAGCCACAAGGCTCCTCACCCTGTCTGGCTGCTGAGGGGAGGCCAGGTGGGGACTGCTTCAACCCAAGCACCTGTGTTTTTGTTTTAGATAATAAGGTTCCTGGTTATATGTTTGAAAAAGGTATCTGCTAAAATCATCCTGAATAAGTGGTGTTAAGAAAAACGGGTTAACAAGTTGGGGAAAAAAGAATTTTGCCCTTTGCTTGGCCATGTCTTTTCTGTGCTTTTTGTTGGGGGAATAGGAGGGTTCTAACCTCTGGTCCTGATTCAGATAGGATAATTGGGGCCTTGGTTAGGTGCCCCCAAAGAACAGCATTCTGGCCCTTCCCTTTGTGGGTAAAAGGGTCCCCAGTGTAGCAGTTCCTTGGGGTTTGGCCTTTGGTTTCCACATAATGCTAAAAATGTTGGGATTTGGGCTGTACCTCTTTGGTATCTCAGTTTTAATCCAGGGAGGAGTATTAATCCTGTGATTGATATTTTTCTTATCAGAGAAGGAAGGCGATTATGGTGAGGCAGAGTTGAAATGAGGCCTTTGTCACTGACTGTGTGTTGCAGGGGTGAATGGGCACTAGGGTCTGGCATGTTAAGAACTGATACCTGTAACCATCTGCCAGGGTGTCCTGGCCCTGGCCTGAGAAGGGTATGACAAAAGCCATTTGGGACAGGAAGGGGCAAAGCAATATCTGGTTTCCTACCCCCTGCCACCAGAGGAGCTCTCCCTGGAGCCACACAGCTTCCAGTCCTGCTGCTACCTAGTCATTCTCTGCATCTTGCTGGGGCTATGAAGGAGTCATCTGGGTGGAACCCCTCTCCTCTTCCACAGCAGAGGACCAGGGGGACTTGCCAAGAGCCCTCTCAAAGTGGTTCCCTCCTTCTGGCTGGCCCCAGTCTGGGGAGTTGTTTTTTCCTTTTCCTTAAGCCCACTGCTGCTCCCATTAAGAGACATAAAGGGCAACAGTTTGGGGGAAGCCCGGGCCCCATGCTTGGCCCTGCTTTTCCAGGAAGTTGACTTTCCCTCTACCTTAGTGGTGCCATCATTAGAGTGTGTGGCTGAAGGAGGCAAGTCTTTAGGTACAATCATGAGGGCCCAGACCACTTTGGCATCCCACTGCTAAAGGGACAGCCAGGCTGGCACTAGGGCCCTCTCACTCCATCTTCTTTGGGGAGTCAGGGATGCTCTCTGAGAGCAGGGTGAAGCCCAGCAGGAATACGTGTCTCTCGTAGGCCTTGGTCTCCTTAAACATAGTGTCGGTCCCATGAAGGTGGTCCAGCACCCCCAGCACCCTGTAGCACTGGTTGAACCTGGAAGAGAGAAGACGGCGCTGCAAGGCTGGCGCTGGAGGCCCCTGTGCAATCTCCAAGCATGCTGGCCTTTCACACATTTTTCAGCCCTCCTACTCAATACCTGGCCCCACCTGATCACCTGCATCAGAATTCCTGGGGAACTGTTACAAACACACCTTCCTGCTGCCACTCCAGACCTGCAAAATCTGGAGTCTTTTTTTTTTTTTCTGAAAATATGGAACACAATGAATTTGTGGGTCATCTTTGCTCAGGGGCCATGCTAATCTCTGTATTGTTCCAAGTTTAGGACATGTGCTGCCAAAGTGAGCACCGGAGTCGTCTTTCAAAAAGCTCACTATGTAATTCTGATGCATACAAGTTAGAGAACCTCTGGCAGAACTAGACTGGTTCAGAGACAATCTGCCTCAGAATCCCCTGGAACACTTACAAAATTAAAATGTAGGTTTTCAGGCCCTGTTCCCCCAGATACTTTGATTCAGCATATTTGGAATAGAGCCCGAGAGGCTGCATTTTAAATAAGCATCTCAAGTGATTCTGGCATAGGAGGTTTGTAGACCACACTTGGAAAAGCCTGGGAACTTTCAGAGAGTGCACAACTCCCACTGGAATTGCATGCAAGATTTTTATGCATATATACATTTTCCTGAGGACAATGTCCATAGCTTACATTAGATAGTCAAAGGGTCCAGGACCCAAATAAAGGTTAAAAAACCCCACTTGCAGGAAGACCTGATGTCAGAAAGAAGCAAAAGAACAAGTGTGGTCTTTATTTTCCCCACCTCCAGATCTCTCCCCGCACTAGCACCCACATTTAAACTGGAACACCAGTTGTCTGCTACCAGAAGCTCCAAGGAGTGAGGGTGGTGGTTATGCCCAGGGACCCACTATGGGAGGGAGTCTTACTTGAGATGGTGGTAGTCGTGGAATTTAGGTGAAGGTAGGAAGGGTAGGTGATAGCCACAGTGGGAAATGGTGGAAATGATGAAGACCAAGGAAAACCACATGGTGATGGAGGACAAGTGGGAGCCCATTACTAAGGGACCCACAATCACTGGCAGCATGTTGGAGGCCTGCAAGGGGAGGAATGAATGAAGGCAGGGCCGAGAGAGATGCAGGGGATGCAGCTGGCTGTCCACTTTGCCCCAGGGTGTACCAGAGGAAGACATTCTTGACTCAGATCTGGAAAAGGTGATAGAGTTTCAGGACCCTGATTTGTTAGAGACATTCACCTTTGTAACCTGGGACAAGTTATTAACTGAGGCTCACTTCCTCATTAGCAAAATCAGGATTTAAACAGTTGTTGGAAGGATTAAATGTGATACCTTGTGTTAGGCATCTTTTTTAGCCTGGCGTTTATGGCAAGTCAATAACAAATGGTAGCTACTTAATGGGAAGAAGAAAGAAAGGGCCAGTGTGGTCTAATTCTCTGCAGGAGACATTTGGGAAGGTGGTTGGGGCATCTGCCCTTAATGTCTGGGGATTCTACTTACCACATATAGGGTGGGCATAGATAGAGATTACACCAATGGGAGCTGTCCGTTCATGGTGTTTCTTGTGGATTTTCTTGTAGAATGATGGGTGGTGAAGGAGCCTGGAAAAATAGTTAATAAGTGATAATCTACTGATTCCTCTATCTTCCTTCCTCACTAGACCACAAGAAACCAAAGGTAAGAACTATAGGTTCCATCTATGGAGCAAAGTTGAAAACACTGAAATCAGACCTGCCTGTGATTTCCAATCCCACCCTTATGTTGCATAATTTGGGGGTGGGTTACTTTTCTTCTCTATCCCAGTTGTATTGGCTGTAAAATGGGGATGATGGGGCTGGCTAGTTAGCTCAGCTGGTTAGAGCATTGTACAAACACCAAGGTCAAGGGTTCGGATGCCTGTATCAGCCAGCCACCAAAAAAAAAAAAAAAAAGGGAGAGGGAATGATGCCCAGAAAGGATTCAGTAAGGAAATAAATGAGAAACTGCCCTGCCTCCTACACGAATGGAACAGCTTGCTCTTTTCTGGACATTCCTCAGTTGTCCTAAGTTGTCAGTTATGGGACAGATAATTGTCTCCCTGTTAACCATTTAAAGGGAGGCTTGTTGCCGGGGGTGTTGGTCCTACACCTACAATTCAGAGGCCTCAGTTTCCTCATTAGTAAGTAGGGTGAGGAGCCAGCTGTGCTCAGGCAGGGACCCTGCTCACTGGTGTAAATAGTAGACCAGGACTTCCTCAATCTAGGTGAACACTGCCAGCTCCAGAAGGAACCAGTGGAAGGTAGGTAGCTCTCGGCGACAGGGGTCTCTCCACCACTTGAGGAAAGGATAGAGAAAGACCACCATGAGGAAAGAGATCACGTACTTGTTGAAAAGAACTGTGCGGATAGATTGGCGTAGTTTCACAGGATCCACCTGCCTGAGGGAAGGAAGGAGGAAGATGGACCAAGAGTGTGAGAAGTAGGGCCGTATAAAAAAGCGTCCACTGTGATCTGCTCACAGGAGGCCTTTACTCCAATTGGATCCTGGAAGTGATGCCTGGGTATTGCCGGCAGCTCCTGATTGCCACTGGCCCTGGGGTTGGAAATGTTGCAGCAATAAGCCCCTGGCTGTTAGGTGGACGAGTAATGCCACTGCCCTTGGAAACTCCTTCCAGCAGCCTTCAGTCTGCCTGAGCCTATCTTCTCCCTCCTGGTTCTGCAAATATCACCCCTTTCCTCCCCATTTCTCTGGCCAGGCCCAATGTATGCCTGGCAGGTAACTTAGGGAGCCTCCAGGATTCTTGAAGAAGACTATCAACTTTCAAGTTGACATGCCAGTCCAGCCCTTTAGTTCCTCCTCATCAGGAGAAACTTGTTCATGATTGGATACAGAGATCAAAGTCATCTGCCTCTTCATGTGGTCCAGCCACAATGGACTAGGCTCAGAGAAAAGAAGGCAGTAAGCCAGGGAGCTGTTGATCTATCCTCTTGACTAACCTCCAAGTTTTCATGGTGGAGCTGTTAGGATGGGGGCCTGCCCAAGAATTTCCACCAGAGTCCACTGTAGAGAGCTGGCCCCAAATACCCACTCCCCATTTGGCCTCAATACTACAGCCAGAATTTCTCCCAAGAATCAGTGACCCTTTAACTCTTCCCTTTGTCAGAGCACTGGGGCTCCAGGGAACAGTCCTGTGACCACAGGTCATCTCCTGGGTCCTGATGAACTCATTTGGGATTGGTTGAAAGGGATTTCTCCCTGAAGTTCCTCTGCAAGCTGGAAGGATTTTAGCCCCAAGGTGAAGTTGAGTTCAGAATGGCCCCCAAGCTTGAGGCCTTCCTCTTCCTCCAGCCTTTCCAGGCACTGCATGTATTGACTGACTTCAGAATTCACTCTAATTTTTTTTACTTCCATCCCATTGTGAGGCCAGGTCTGACCAGCCTGGTTTGAGAGTATGTCAGATAAAGCCATATACATCTTTTGGAAAACTTGACCAATAGGGGGCGTGTATCATATTTGTTTATTCATTCATTTAACTGATAATTATTGAGCACCTACTATGTAGCACTCAGTGATCTTGATGCTGAACATAGAGCAATGAACAAATGATTCCTGCCCTCATGGAATTTATATTCCAGTGGGGAAGATAGATTAGGAATAACAATTGTATAAATGTATATTAAATATTAGGTGATAGGTGCTTGGTAAAAGTAAAGGAGGAGGTTTATAGAGATGAGACAATGTTTTTGTGATTATTTTAGGAGATGCAGGCTGAAGGATTTAGGGGTGAAGTCTTGTAAGGTGTCAAACTTACTTTCAAATGGTTAAGTAAAAAGTTATAGAGGCATATATATATATTTTTATATATAGATAAATAATTATAAAATATTTAAAATTGGCGAATCTAAGTGGTATGTAAATGAGTAATAACTACTTTTTTTTATTTTTTATTTTTCTGGATATGTGTTTAAGATTTTTCATAAGAGGCTGGCCGGCTAGCTCAGTTGGTTAGAGTATGGTGTTATAACATCAAGGTCAAGGGTTCATATCCCTGTACTGGTCAGCTGCAAAAAATAAATAAAATTTTTCATAAGACTGTACAGGGAGGAACTGGAAACTGTATAGACAAATCTTGCAAAGAGCTTTGCTGCAAAGAGCAAAAATATGACTGGTAGGGAATATGGGAAGTGGAGTCGTGTCACTTTTTTTTTAAGATAGGAAAAAGTACAGCATGTTTGTAATAACCCAGAGAGGAATAATACAGGGGTGAGAGGGAAGTGGGGGAGAGGAGATACAAGAAAGAGAAGAGAGAATTGCTGAAGCAATTTCATGGAGCAGACAAAAGGTGATGGGTATAGTACACAGACAGTGTACAGACAGGAGCAAGGAGAGTTCATCTGTGGTATCAGGTGGGAAGGTAGAGCATGTGGGTGCAGGTGCCATTGGTAGGCCGATGTGGTGTGGGTCTGTGAAGCTCTCTTTTGCTAGCTTTAATTTTCTTTGTGAAGTAGGAAGCAAGGCTATTCTCTGTAAAAAAGGTTAGGGGAGGAGATGTTAGGGATTTGAGGAGAGAGAAGGTGTGAACTAGCCTAGTCACCCAGGACAGTGGGAGAGTAAACAGACCAGGGATGGATCATATGAACGCTGGGTAGCATTCAGCTCCCACTTGAGGATCTGTTTCTGGTGTCTTACTTAGTACAGGGGTCAGTCCTTCCTGGAGACAGCAAAAGACTAAATGGCCTCAGGAGGTTCTTTCCTATTTGTGTTCCCATCTGAGGGTGCAGACAGTGCAGGAGCACTGGACCTGGAGTCAGAGGGGAGAAACCCTGGCTTTGTTTCCAAGTAACAGTCTGATTTTGAGCTAGTCACTGCACATCTCTGAACCTTAAGCTTTGGCAAAATGCAACAAGACTTTCCTATGTAGCTCTCCAATCATTGTAGAGTATATGGTTGTACAGGTGGTAGGTGATATTCTTGGGAGCTGGTGTAGCCTGGTAGTTAAGAGCGTGAGCCCTGGAATCAGAAAGCCTGAGCTGAATCATGGTTCTACCCATGTCACATCTCAAAGCCTCCGTTTCCTCATCTGAACAATGAAGGTTATCATAGCACTTGGCCTAAAAGATGTAAGCATTTAGTCAATGGTGGCTGCTAAGGAGACAGCCATGGTCTGACAGATGAAGGGTTCTCAAGGGCTTTGACACTTTAGGCTCCAGTACATGTCCTGCCAAGCTGGGCCTGGAGGAAGCCCCCTGGCTGACTGGCAGCTCCCATCTCAAGCAAGGGGTGCTGTGAGCCAGACTTGCAGCTTTGATTCAGGAAGGAGCCATTCCCAAGGACAGAGTCAAGACACTTTTTTACCCTTTCTGCCTTTCTGAAGTGCTGGGCTGAGACAGAATGTCCTGAGAGCTGTGGCGATTCACCCAGGCACCTGCAGATGATTAAAAGAGATTGTCTTGTCTGGGAAAGAAGCCAGGACGTGGTTTGGGTGGAGCTGGGGAAAGAAACTGCATTTCAGAATCCACTCCTCCCTGTTGTGTAAGTGAAGGTTTCTAGAGGTTGTCAGAGGGCCAAGTAGGCAAGCCAGGCTCAGGGAACAGCAGGACTCACTTCCTGGAGCTGTGCAAGTCGGAGTACCTCATAAGCAGGGTGTGGGCCTTGTTTATCATGGATTTGCCCCAGAACTTTGCACTATTGGTTAAATTGAATAATTACAAAGGAGGACCTTAAAAACCACCACCACCCACACATTCGGAATCTGTCCCGTCCATCTATGACAGTGGGTTTATCCTCTGTTTCAGCAGCTCTCTCCCTCGCTCACAATGATAGCTGTTATTCATGATTTTAGTGTCCAGCCATTGCTGTCTCTGTTCCCATGGGTAAAGGGGAGCTGCCTAACATATCTGGGACTCTGTCTAGTACCAGTCTGACACGATCTCTTCTGTTCCTAAAATGACCATCTTGGCACAGGCAGGTACAGATCCCTGGGCTGGGAATCAGGAGACCAGAACATTAGTCTTGACTGCCCAATAGCCAAGTAGCTCTGAGATTTTGGGCAAATTATTTCCTCTCTCTAACCTTCTAAATTGGGCGAGTCTTGTAGATAATAACTTGGCTCACAATGGCCATGGTCTCTCCTGGGCCAGTGGTGAGAATTCTGAAAGTGTAACTTTAGCTCTTGCTTTCTGTGCTTTGACCACAAGAAACTGCAGCAACACTTACAGGTTCATTCTTGCCAACCTGAATTCGGTAGCGGGAGATAAAGTTAGGTTTTCCAGTTGTGTTGACCACCAGGAGGAGCCCATTGAAGCTCCAGAAGAACAGAGCAGGTACTTGGCAGGCACCTGAGGTTGGAAAGCAGAAACAATCAGGGTGACTTCAAGTTCTCTCAGCACACATATTAGCTGAATACACATTTTATGGTGACTGAGGCTGCATTGTACACAGTCCCTTTCCAGGGAGGTCTTAGCACTCGAGACAAGGGGGCCTACCTTTAGTCCTGGGTGACAAACTAGCTGTGGGAACTTGGACAGGTCACTTAAGGACTGTCTCTATTTTCTTAGCTGTAAAATGGGGATGATCACCTTCAAGGTGGTTAGAGACCCCTATATGAAAGTGTATTAAAATATATAATACTCTCTAAAATAGAAATGAATTTAGGTTGACATTTGGGAGTCTGTGCCCATCGGACCTTTTATGAATTGCCAAGGAAGGAGAAGCAAAGGCAGTACTTGGTGTGCTGTGGTTCACAATGAGCAGCGGACCAGGAGTCAGTCAGAAACCTAATCCCTGTTATCTTACTAACTGAGCACTGGGACTCAGGTGTCATCTAGTCAGCATTTTCCAAAGTGGAAAATATCTTTCAAGGAACACCTTGGTTAGTTTTCATACTTTACTCTTCCAGAGAGTCATGGTCCATACTCTGAGAATTCCTGCAGCAGAGAAACCTATCTGACTTTGATAAACTCAATCTTTCCCAGCCTTCTTTGACCCTAGAACACCTAAGAATAGATGGTCATGCATCCCTGTTTGCCTAGGAGAATTTTCAATTTACATTTGTCATTCCAGCATAATAATTTAATAACACCTCCTTTTACTTTCACAGTATCTCTATCTGGTTGATAAATTATATGGCCACCCCACTTATTAACATCCCACAGCACTGATGTTCTGCAGACTATTTTAGAAAATACTGATCAAGCCTTAAAATTTAGATTTGGCTTTTTGTACCACATCCTACTTTTCCATGGAGTCTTTCCAAGTATCTCTGAGCTACCATTGTGAACAAGCAGCACTTTGTCCACTCCAATTGGCAATTACTCAAATGACATTATAGTGTTACCTAACTCTCATACTCTTTATTTGCCCATGTTTTGCCTCCAGATTCAAAATCCCAAAGGGCAAGGACAATGTTTTACTTAACTCTGTTTCTGTACCCTCCTCCAGCACCCTTCCTGCTCTGTTGCCCACAGTGTCTGCTGGTAGCTGGAACTTGGAAAATACTTGGCTAGCACTGGGAGAATATGATTGGTACAAATTTTCTGGAGGGCAATTTGTCAGTATCTGAAATAGAAAAGAAAGCAAGAGAGAGGGAGACAGAAAAAGAAAAAGAAGGACACATATATGTCCATTACATGTAAATGTACCATTGCAGCATTTTCTTAAAATCACAGTAAAACATTTAAAGCAGTCTAAATGTCTATTAGTAGGGAATAGACTAAATAGAGTATTTCCACAAAAGGGCATACACTGGGCAGCTTAAAACATTAAGTCTATTTTTTTTTGTGGCAGCTTGCTGGTATAGGGATCCAAACCCTTGACCTTGGTGTTATCAACACTGTGCTCTAACCAACTGAAATAACCTGCCAGCCCCAGTCACATGGAAAGATGACTACAATCCATTCAATGGAAAAAAATGGGTTAAAAAATAGTTGTCTTATAAATACAGCAATATATCCAATATACAAGAGATGTACACTAATATATTAACGGTGGTTATTTCTTGAAGGTGGGAGAATGGGTGATTTTCACCCTCTCTATGCTTCTTTGAATTGCTTCGTTTTAATTTTTAGCAATGAGCACATATTTATTTTTATACTCAGAAATAATGAAGTATGTTTTATTTTGGGGAAAAAATGTTGGGTTGGTCGTTTCCCAGTGGGCCATCCAACAAGGTGTCCACCTACTTGGAACTCTAAGGGCTCCTTGAGAAATACAGAATGAAAACCACAATATGATATTGAACTTTTGTCAAGCTCTAACACTTAAAATTGCAAATATTTTATCTCTGATATTTGCTCATCACCAAAGTAGATTTCACATCATTGTAAGTACATAAAATGTTTTCCCATCACTTTTTCCATATACACCTGTAATGTGCATTGTTTTTTTGGTGACTGCTTAAGATTCCGTTGAACCTGTCATATTTAATGTTCAGCCCATTTTCAGAGTTCTCCTAGCTGAAAGCAGTCCTCAGGGACATTTATTTGTACTTTTGCTTTGTGACAACTGATACTTGACCCTTCTAGACTGTGACAGTTTGTTTTTCTTTTTCATTTTGGTACGTGGACAATCATGTGACAGTTTTTTAATGAGGTTGACAAACACTTCATCTTAAATATTTCTATATCCTCCATACAAGTTTGGTGCATAGTAACATTAATAAATATTATTTGAGTGAATGTATGATTGAGGACATTCACTATTATAGATAATGCTCTTATAAATATCTATGTTTCAATGGTTTTTTTCCTCCTATTATATTTTGTTAGGCTAGTTTGGAGACATTCACACTATCAGTAAATATTTGAGTAGCCATTAGCTGTCAAGCACTGAAAGCTAGACTGTACAAGGTACAGGGGACATAGTCTCAGACAAGATAGAGTGGTTCTCTGTGCTTGTGGAGTTACATGTAGAAGCAGGATTATTGCTGGAACATGGATTCATTTTTACACAAAACTTTTCTTATTTTTCTATATTTGTCAGGAGATCTTAACTTCTTAGCTTCTTTTCTTAGACATCCTGTTTCCAGACTGCCCACAAGTTTAGTACTCTTTGGGGTTATCACTTTTTTTGAACTTCACTTCAAGTCCTCATCCCTTGGAATAATGAACTGAGAAGTCATTGTTCCAAAGTAGAGAACAAAACAGAAAAACAATTAAGCTACAATCATGTACCCAAACCCGAAGCACCGAGGGTCTGGGAACCTCACCTATAATGAAGAGGATCCACTCCTTCCCTTCAAACGTAGACAGCAGCCTCTCCCACTGGGCTTGCCAAAAGTAGCCAGAAGCTCTCCAAAGTCTCTGAAGATGCCTTGGAGGAAAAAAAAAATCCAGCCCAGCCGGAGTCCTGAGGTGTGGAGTCGAGGGAAGCCAAACCCAGCCACATCCAGGTAAAGAGCACACCAAAAACACCATTTCCATGCGGGTAGCCCACCATAGCCACCGCAGTTGCCATGGCTGCTGCAAAAGCAGCTAGTGTCTTTAGCAGCAGTTACAACTACCATGCAGATGGCACGCCAGACTCTCAACTGCATTGACACAAGGAGAAGCACCAGCAGAGAACAAAAAAAAAAAAAAAAAAGAAAAGAAGAGGTACTCTCCACAAAGCACACTCCAAAGTAATAGAAGAAGCATCTGCTTTATGATAATAGGGGAGGACTTGATCATACCTGTCTCAGTACTGGACAGATCATCTAGGCAACAGATCAACAGAGGAACAGTTAATCTGTCAGATGAAGAGAACAAATCTATGGTTATTAGAGAGGGGAGGCGAAGGGGAGAAATTGGATAAGGGGCTTAAACAATAAATATGACTTGTAATAATGAATATGCTAATAAAAAAACACAATTGGTAAACTTGAAAAAAAGAAAAGAAAAAAAATTCAGGTTTCTGGGTGAAAACTGATGGGCAGACAGCTCCTTACTCCATGCTCTGTCCCCAGACCACCAACCACACTGCCCTAGGTCCTGGATTAAAGCTGGGCTGAGCAGACTTACCATGTGACTGAGTTCCAGAAGGCCACAAACAAGAGAAGGCCAGAGCACAGGATGAAAGCTGTCCTCTTCATGGAGCCCCAGATTTGTCCCTCCTGGAGGAGGGACAAGAGGTGTCAGAGTCCAACAAGCGTCCTACCTCCACAGCCAGCTCACTACTGAGGCATGGCAGGAGTGCTGTGTGATCAGGGTTTCCACTACACCAGGAAGGCACCTCTGGCTGACCTCCCAGCTTCTGTGTGAGGTCTTTCTCATCAAGAGCTCTCAGGCTGTACAGGTGTGTTTGTGACAGAGCTACAGATTAGGAGAGAAAGGAATTAAACTGACACCAGAGAAACCAGCAGGCAATTTTATCACTCAGAGAGGACTGGCAAGCCTTCTAACAGCTATGGGATTTCATCACTAGTCCTCTTGGCAAATGGGGATACTCATTATCTGCACATTGGAATCACCTGGGTGCTATTAAAATCTCCCAAGGCCCAGGATCCTCTCCAACCCAATTATATAAGTCTCTGGAAGAGAGCCTGGGCCTCCATTTTTTTTAAAGCTCCCCAGGTCATTCCAGTAGGCAGGCAAGGCTAAGAGCCATGATAGAGGGATCTGCAGAATCTGTGAGAAGGAAATCCTTTCCCAGTCATAGGGACTTCACTGTGTTCGTGGACCAGGCCTATTTTCCCATCCCCACCATCCTCTTGCACTCGGAGAAAAGAGTGAATTGAACACAGGTTCTGACTTTTAATAATTCCTTTGCCTTCCAGTGAGATTAGCTGGGGCTGCCAGCTGGACAGGACGATTATCTGTTCAAGGGGTAAAGATGAGACCACTGCCAATCACTGAGAGTTCCTTACATGTTCTCCTACAAAAGGTTCTTCTCTAAACCAGAGGTCATTGCAAGATCAATGGCCAAACAACAAGATCTCAGATTCATAGAGAAAACACCAGCTGCCAGGCATGTCACCAATTTCCATGGTACAAGAGTTACAAATGTCACACACATATTCTGTGTTTCTAAGCCCAGAAGGGGTCTGCTCATGTTCTTTCATAGGGGAGAATTGGAGGTGGGTGTGCCTGGGGCTCATCTACACTTAGCAAATCAGGCCATGCACAGGGCGTTAAGCAGAGTGGTTTTTATTGAGGCGGGGTTATCTAACAGGATGTTACATTTTAATCCAGACTTTCAAGATCTGAGGGAGCAGATTGTTTTGGTCGACCCAGTCTGAGCAATCTGAATTTGCATTGAATCCTTCTCAGCATTACCCCATCCCACTTTTGATCAAAAGTTGAAGGGCTAGTGCTCATCAGGGTCCTGAGCTGTGGAAATGAGCACACGTGTGTGCCTGCCTCCCCCCTGCCAATCAGAGGAACTTGTTCTTTTACATGGGCCATTCAAAGGTCACTTCGAGTTGGCTAGACAGTCTACTTTGGGCTTTTCCAATTATTCCTTTTTTTTTTTTTTTTTTTTTTTAAGGATTCTGAGGACTCTTTTCAGGAACTTTACTAGACTTACTGGGAATTTTTCATCTTCTGAGTTTAATCAAACCAAAGTAAGTCAAATTAAAACCTCAATTTCACATCTAGGATTAGATATCTTCCCAGGGACGGTGGGTTTTCTCATCTCTCCAGCAGCCTAGATAAAGGGAATATAGGGCTGGCTGGTTAGATCATGTAGGAGAGTGTGGTGCTGGTAATACCAAGGTCAAGGGTTTGGATCTCCTTACTGGCCAGCCACCAAAAAAAAAAAAAGAAAAAAAGAAATATAAAAAGGAAAAAAGTCCGTGAGAGCAGGAACGCCGTGCAGAAGTTAGCTGGGGTTGAGAGCCAGATTCCTGGCCCCCGTGTCCAGCCCTTAGGAGGACTCTGTTGTTTATAACTGCACAGAGGTTATAAAACGGGGTGGTTCTAAAGGCCAGAGGCATGGGGGGCATGCTGAGGGCTACAGGTAGGTCGACCAAGAAGAGACAAGGGTAGGAGTACAGCTATGGGGTTTTTCAACTCGCCGCACACACACACTCCCTCATGCAAGCAAAGGGGCTGCAGTTATCAGGCATTTTGGAGTCAGGTCATCTCTGCTCAGCCACTGAAATGAGTCATCACCATGGGGCAGCCACCCCTAAACCTTGGAGAAGACAGCAAATATGCAACAAATACAGATATGGAAAGATCTATTGGCTACATTCTCATCAGTTTGGTGGGCAGGGTGCTAGTATTTACCTGCTTTGACTTCTCATTGTGTAGCATACTTCTAACTTCTCCCTTCATCTGGAATGAGAAAGTACTGGTTAACCCAAGTGCTATTTTCACATGCAACTAAGAAAGTAGGGAATGGAGGAAGTCAAGGTGAAGGGCTAGCAGTGATTTAAAAAAACAAAATTAAAAAAAACAAAACAAAGCAGGGTTTTGTTGTTGTTACAGGAACCAGACAAACTGATTCTAAAATTTACATGGAGAAATAAATAAACAAGAATAGCCAGGAAGGACTGGCCTGTTAGCTCAGTTGGTTAGAGCATGGTGCCGATAACACCAAGGTCCAGGGTTAGATCCCTGTACTGACCAACTGTCACACACACACAAAAAAAGTTAAAAATAAAGACTGAGAAACTAGCATGACTATCAGTACACTAAGACCTTGATCCTGGGAGGAGGCATCTCTGATTCATCCTACAAGACAGGGTGCTGATGATGCCCACTATGTCCATGTTATGGAAACTGAGTATTGCGGAGACTGAGTGATTAGGGACTGATATGTAAATTTGACCTTGGGCACCATGTATACTTGGTCAAAGGGAAAATGACTGTTCATCTTCTGGTGGTGGGAAGACCCCACGGCTGTAGAAGTAACAGCATTTATCTGTTGACATCTGATATCATTAGAACCAGCAAAGCATTTGCTAACATGCTATTTATTCTTCAGCTACACCAACAAGACCATATGGCATCTCCTGAGATATTTATCTAGGTAGCTGAGTGCTCTAAGCTACACAACTGAATCATTCTGATGAATATTTTATGTGAAAGCAGCTTGCTTTCTGTACCTCTCTACCTACCTGCAGACATGTTTTCAGTTTTATGTGAACACAGTCTGAAAGGTTCTAGGGGACACCTCAAACATGGTAGGTGGATGAGTCTTCACTCGAAGTTCTTTAACACTTCCAATGAGTGTTCAAGACAGAAATTTTGGAAAGTAAATTATCAACATTTATAAATATTTAATATTTTAAGGTACTACGATCATTACATTTTTATTAGGCTTCCTCACTCTGACTTGACTGTCTAATTCTTTTTCTCTACCTTTTGAAGCCTTCCCTCTAAGAACTGGAAGTTGTCTTAGAGCTCATTTATTCTGATGCCCCCATTTTCGACCTGAAGAAGTGGAGATGTAGAGATTATTCAGTATTTGGCTTCAAATTTGACAGGTATTTACTGGCAGAACTTGAATTCAGTGCTCATTATACCAACTGAGACTATAAAAAGTATAGAACGCATTGATGTTGATGAATGCAGGGTGGTGTCAGGGATTGAAAAGAACACGAAGGAATGAGACCAGCCTGTTTTAACCACGAATAATAGAATAGATAGTGTGTTTTAACACCAAAGAACATGTTTTCTCTAAAATATTAACCATTCTTTCAAGTAACATTTATTGTATGCCAGATATAATGCTAGACACAGGGGATACGAAGATGAATAAGGAATGCTTCTTGCCCAGTTTTATAAAATAATACTATATAACTTTGATTTTCCAAAAGAGAAAGTATTTAGGAGGAGAAGATGAAATGTTTAAGAAGGGAATGTATTTAGAGAAGAGAAAGAAATGAAATATACTAAAAGTAAAGATTCTAATAGTTTATAACAATAAATTGATTCTCCCTTAAAGGAAATTTGATATATATTGTGAGATTATACAAATTAGAAACTTTTTAGTGTGGTTCTGTTGAAAACATGGTCTGGCTGCACAAACTTTTTATTGAAGAATTCCCAATCTGGATAAATGACACAATGAGGCTACAGCTGATGTTCGTGACCTCAGGAATCTGAACACAGGACAAAGAAATATGGTGAGAATGGGAAGGTTTAATTTTGAGTTTTATTTGTCCGCAGCCCAATTCTCAGATTTTCTTTCAGATTCTAGTTTCCTGAATATTCTGCATGGTTGATGAATGTTCATAGGTATAAGATATATCATTTTTACGTGAATGTGAATTGTTTCTTTGTAAACATCTTGTAAAATTATTAAAAACTTTATTCTTAGAGGAGGAAAAATAAAAAAAGATCTCATGGTCATGTGTCTAGGGGTGGGGAAACTGGCCTGAAATGTAATTACATAGTTTAAAGCCTCCGGTGAAGAGGATTTTGAGGAGCTGCTATGACCCAAGGTCTGTATGTATCTGAGGCTTATACAGAGGAAAGAGTGGCTGATGTTCATTCAAAAAGATGAAATGCCTGAAGGAAAAGGTTAAACTTGGAGACAAAAATAACTCCCTTTGGACAGTTTTAGGAATGCTCCCTTCAGTCCTTTTACTACATTGTACTTGTACCCTTTAAGAGTTTACTGCTTGGGAGGCCAGATAGCTCAGTTGGTTAGAGCACGGTGTTATAACACCAAGGTCAAGGATTCAGATCACCATACTGGACAGCTGTCAAAAAAAAAAAAAAAAAAAAGAGAGTTTACTGCCCCACTTAACTGCATGCCTATGAAGCCTGCCTGTCTTGTTTACTATGAGATCCACAGCACCTAGCATGTACCAGATACTCAGGAAATATTTGCTGAATAAATGAAAGAAGGCATCAATGAATAAAAAGCATTGCTTTTTGCCCTCAGCATATTTCCAACATTTCAGTGCTTTTCCCTTGTGCAGTGACTTTCCTATCTAAGGTCAGAAGCTGATGCTCAGTGCACTTGTTTTATTTTTTTTTTATTTTTTATTTTTTTTAAAAAAGATGACTGGTAAGGGGACCTTAACCCTTGACTTGGTGTTTTCAGCACCACGCTCAGCCAGTGAGCGAACCGGCCATCCCTGTATGGGATCCGAACCCGGGGCCTTGGTGTTATCAGCACCACACTCTCCCGAGTGAGCCACAGGCCGGCCCAAGTGCACTTGTTTTAGAAAAGCAAATTGAATCTCTATATCCAAACCAGAGAAATTTAGTTGGAATTGCACATGAAACTGAAGCAGGGCACAAGTCAGCACTTGCCTTAAGCACCAAAGGACCTATAGACAGGCACTCTGAAAATCACTGGTCTATTGTTCACCTCCATCTACACACTGTATGATGTATGTATGACTGTATGCCCTTTGCCCAATAAACTTTCCAGGAGTCTTTCCATAGGTACCATCAGGCAACTAATAACTCCAAGACTGGAGCCACTGTTGATAAATCCCAGTATGTTGCATCAAAACAGCTTTGATTCAGTTGTCCAGCTCATAGCCCACACATCTACCTAGAGACTTTAAAATTGTTGTAAATTGTCCCTTCCCTTCCAGGTGATGGCAGATTAGAGATAAGCAATTAGGCAGCAGTTGCTTCCCAACAGTCTCTTTTGATTTGCCTCTGACTTAGGAGTTGCTCCTTCATATGGTTTTGAAGTCAAACCCAGTCCATTAGCATCACCTGTCAATTGCTAGGAAAACAAGATTACAGAGGAGGTAGGTGGTACACACAAAGGCAGAGGAAGGATGTAGACATTAGCGAGCGACATGGAGGGAACTCTGTATTAAGAAAACATTGCAGGACATTCATTTCTCAGAGGTATATCTCACCTGTACTGTAAGTGGAGAGCGCAGAGTGGTGGCAGAGGTGAGAAGAATGTATTTTGCCCTTCTTTAAGTCAATTTGGACATGTCCTGACCTTTGCAAATAGTGCCCCTCCCCAGCAGCTCCCTCTTACCTCTGAAGTGGGCATTTCTAAGCTCCTCCAAAGTCTCGGCCACATGTCAAGGCTGTTATCTTCCCTTTCGGTCCGTCTTTGGTTTCTGCTGCTGCTGTGCTGCTGCCGCCGTCTAACCCTGTTGTTACTTGGGTAGGTCGGGAGGCTGTTCATGGTGATCACATTACAGAACTGCCGGCTGGCTTGGCCAGGCATGTGATGAGATAAAAAGTTTGGGTCTGTGTGGGCTAGAAACAAAATGCCCTTCTTCCTGAATGGCATGTCTTTAAAGCCCAGAAAAAATACACAGTTCAAGCAGGAGCTAGAAAAGTGCACTTGGCCAAGCTCCGGACTTTCCCCCATACTTTTTTTTTTTTTTAATTTGCTTCATTTTCTGCAACTTAAGAAAATGTTCCTGTCCTGTAGGAGGCAGGTTCAATAAAAGACGTAGGTATCAGATAACGGCAGGTAGTCCAAGTTAATAAAAAGGTTACAGAGACCAGAGGACTTAATTTTCTTATTTTTTCGTTGCTCTCTTCCTGTGGAGGTCAGGAAGGGGAAGAGAGACATATCAGCTATTACTGTGAGTCTATATGGAGGAAGGGTACACCCTGTTTACACTTTGATTCAGACAGGGGAAGTTAGGACACAAGATCCATGACGTGAACTGGGGATCACCTTTGAAAAAGAACTAATTCTTATTTTTAAATTTCTAAAAATTATTTTTGAATAGGCAATATGTACGTATGATATAAAATAGAGAAGGGTCAAAAATCAGAAGAGTGTACAGTGAAGTCTTTTTTTTACTCCCCCAGACTCCTTGTTTTCCTCCCAGGTAATTTTTTCTATAATCATTTCATATAGAGCCTTTATGTATTTCCATGGCACTAGTAACTCTGGCACATAATAGGCCCTCAGTAAATATTTGATTGCTAGGCAAGCCTTACACAGAAGAGCCTCTGCACTGAGAATCTCTCTCCAGTCATTCGGGGCTTTTTCTCTGTCCTGTCTTTAGGGGATTGATCAGCTTTCTTGTCATCTTAAGGTTGTATAGGGCAGCCCCTTTCTAGCTGATTTCTTTGAAAGGAAGTACTCCTAAGGAGAGACCCTGAGAACCTGGGAGAAGGTGGGTCTCAGCTCAGAGTGGCTGCCATTCGCCAGCTGTGTGACTTCCACCTCTCTGAAATCTCAGTTTCTTCATCTGTAAAATGAGTGAATTGCATTAGTGGATCTCTGAGACCCTTCCCAGTTCTAACATCTGATGATCTGGAATTGAGATTTATGATCGTGTTCATCACTTTCTCTGGAACATATGCCTATGACCCACCCTAAACACACACATCTGGTTGGAGACTTCAGAGAAATTCTGAAGCCTTTGGGGTCCCATTGCTCCTAGGACATTAAAGATTGTTGGGCCAACCCCGTGGCTCACTCGGGAGAGTGCGGCGCTGGGAGCGCCAAGGCCGCGGGTTCGGATCCTATATAGGGATGGCCGGTGCGCTCACTGGCTGAGCGCGGTGCGGGTGACACCAAGCCAAGGGTTACGATCCCCTTACCAGTCACAAAAAAAAAAAAAAAGAGATTGTTAGAGAAGTTCAAAAGAAGATTCTCAATGCTGGTCATATAAAAAAAAAATCACAGAGGTTTTTAAGATTTTGCTGTGTGAAAGTAGTCAAAATCAAAATAGAGGGGCTAGCTAGTTAGTTCTGTTGGCTAGAACACAGTGTTGGTAACACCAAGGTCAAGGTTCAGGTTTCTGTACTAGCCAGCTGATCCCCCAAAAACAAACCAAGCCGAAACAAAACAAAATGGTATATAATGTGTCAAACACTAACCAGATAG